>NC_137498.1:13497500-13912500 GCF_041902795.1 Electrophorus electricus
CTCTTCTTTTTTTTTTTTCTTTCTCTCTCTCCCTCTCTGCCTTCCTCCTTCTCTCTCTCTCTGCTTCCCTCCTTCTCTCTCTCTTTATGCAATAGTTTATGCTCCATCACATTTGATAAATATGAAAGGTTGAGAAAAATCTTGTATTTGTAGAGTCAGTGGTTCTAGCCCATCTGGTCTATTACACAGTTAGTGTTAACCATCCTGCAACTCCAGTCATGATCAGTGTGTGACCACTGAAACACTGCTGGCTGGATATCTTTCACTGTCAGAACACTCTCAGCCTACCAGTAGCACTGAATCACTGCGTGCAGTTGAAGTGATTTTTTGTTTTGTAACCACGCCCCCATGATGGCACACACCTGCCCCTGGTTTAATGTTGTGTGTGTGTGTGTATTTAAACCCCTGTTGGTCATGCATTAGTGTTGGTCATTGTTTGTGTTGCTAGTCCTACGTGTATTCATGTTAAATGTATATGTTTGTGTTGCCGTCGTTAGTGTTCCTGCAGTGTTACGTGTATTCGTGTTATCCGTTTATGTTGTGTGAGTGCCGTCGTCGTAAGCGTTAAGTATCAATAAATGTGTGTCAAAGTCGAGGGAGTCTGTGCGTCCTGCTCCGCGCCCTGCGGCACTCCAGCTGTTACAGCAATCAAGTGTCACATACAACAAATGCTACAGATTCTTGAAGTGCTGATGTTTGTTCAGTTTTCCACCTGATCTCACTGAGTTTGTCTGTGTGTCTAGTGAGGGGTCTGGTGTTGTCTGTACAGGCAAAGGTCTGAGTAACAGAAATGATCCAGTTAGATTCCCATTCTAATTAGATTTCCAATCCCATCATGAGGGGATTATGGGCGGTCTTGGTATTGTGTAATTTTGGGGAACGTAGTCCTTCAGAAAACAGCTAACACTACTTGTGACATTGTTCTAATAATTAGTATAAGAATAGCAGCTGCTTTTCTTTCAGAAAGAAGCAAGTAAAGCTCTTGCCTCTTCAAGTGAATGAGGTTTTTCACCAGGCAGATTTTTCTCGTGTTCGGTGTGAAAGATTATTTATACTGCAGATTTAGTGTCTGATGCTGCCTTTAAATTGAACCTAAATAAGATGCCTTAGCAGGCAGGATATGTCAGAGGGAGAACAGTGATCACACATTTATTCAACAGTCTTGGATCTGGAAGCATATTGGTCAGTATTTCCATAGACATTCCAGAAAATTCTAATTTAAAGCCTCAACCCAACCAGCTACAAAATTAATATAAAAAAAGAGCAAAATTACAAGATTTTGGACATAAATGCTTCATGAACTACAAATTCCATAATGCCCTCATACAGGTAGCTGAGATATGTGAGCTATATGAGAGACTGAGCTACAACGTCATTTGTCATGGCATATTATGTCATTTCAACCAAGAAAATCATAACATATTGATATGTGTACGCCAAACTCTCGATTATGAAGTCTTGTTCTTGTTTGCCCCAACTGCTTTGGTCATCTGTGGTCTCTTGCAGAGATATTGTTATTCATCAATTGTTATTCAGGACAGTAAATCACTCTACCAGCTGTGGGTTCCTCTCGGATGTGCTATGACAGGGATGCTGCTCGTATGTGGTCACTCTTTGATTAGTCAGTGTTGTACAAACTCTGCTATTAATCAATCAAGATAAGACTAAAGAAATTCTGAACCATATGGAGTTAATGCTGGAGCAGAGCTGAGAGTGGAGCTGGAGCAGAGTTGGTGGACTGAAGACGTACATTTGGAGAAATCTCTCCCTTGGGCTTGTGCTCTCTCTCTCTCTCCCTCTCTCTCTCTGTCATGCTCTCTCTCAGTCACATTCTCTTTCTGTCTCTCCTTCTCTCTCTCTTTTTTCTGCTTGGATGCCCCAGCAGACATGCTCTACTGTTCCTGGCCTGGCCAGCCACTTCACCTTCTTTAATGTCCATGTTTTCTTTCTCTCAATCTGGCACTTAGGTAACATTTAGAAAGTATTTTCTGTGCCACATTTCTGTAACTTATTTACAGAGTTTCATTATAATATCTATTTTATTCTAATTGGTTTCATTATAATATCTATTCTATTCTATTGTGTATCTACTTCTCTTCTATTATGGTAATTAACCCCTTGCTACATTGAACTCATGAAGCTTGGCTCTCCGTGTAGTATTTGTAATGAGACTGATGGAGTCCAGACACTCGCAGATGATGTTAATCACTGATAATTTATTAAGAGAGAGGAAATCCAAAGGTCTAGTCAAAATTCTCTGCACTGGTGGATTGAGGCCGAGTGAAGAGCCAGCTATATTTTTCTATATATGTAGAGTGCTGACACCAGTTTCCTGTAAAGTATCCAATCTCTGCACTATAAGTTTAGTAGGTCAAATCCTATGTTAGGTTGACAGAACCGCTGACAAAGCAGGATGTATTAAGACAGGAATTTTAGAAAGGTGGTTATGTATATTGTCATAACACGTTAGACAATGCAGTAGAGCATTCTCTTCAGAATATAAATTGTAATTACAGGAATAATTTGGAATCAGATACATTTTGTAGTTTTATGTGCATTAAACCTTTGCCTGGACCTCTGCCTTTGGTTGTAGGTAAGTGGGACAGGGGTAAATAATTACAGTAACAGAAGCTCCAAATATGTCACTTGTAATGTCAAGCTAACATCAACATTGACTAAATAAACTTTTATGACTGTTTGTTTATGCCCATTTGCAACTTGTCATAGCAAAGCCTTGCTTCTTATTTTAGATGTTTTAAATCAAAAATCTAAAATAAGAACACATTAGTGATTTTGATCCAGCTGGTCCACCAACATTAATGATCTGCACACTGTGCAGTTTTCAGAACGATTATGTAACGCAGAGGCAGACAGGACTTGATGCACATGTGTAAACGAAAGTTCTTCATTTGCAAAACAGGTGGACACAACGGCAAAATTAACAAAATGATGAAAAATAAACACTGACTGAATGGAACACCAAAAAGGGAGAAAAATGATACAGGAACTGTGCAGAAACAATAAAATTGTGATGTAACATTTAATACTAAGTCATCGAAGTTCATATCACACAATGTACCGAAGCTTGTATCAGTTACTATTACCACTAAAGTTAATATTACCATTAATATTACCACTAAAGTTACTAACAACACGTGACTAATGATGGTCGGCGCTTCAGACGTCACTGAAGCACAGGATGAGGGTGAGACTGTTTCATAAGTTTGGCAGTGTCCTATAACTTGGAAGCTTTATCTTTTTACTAAAAAAAATTGGAAATGTGCTAATTATAGAAGTCAAAAGTGAGAGTAAACATTTCATAACGCCAACCTGTTGTTTTTACATAAAAAGGCAAACAATGATTTTACACAAATTATTTCAGAATTTAATTACTAAACATCATTACTGATCATCCATTTTTTAATGACATATGAAGGCGGTGCAGTGTTGTATTGTTTATAATGCTGCGCAGTTTTGAATCTTTTGCTGCTATAATTTCTGAACACCACTAGGTGTCGCTGTTTTGTCACCAGATTTCAATGCTCCAAAGCTTCGAGTCCTTTAGCAGTACAATAAGGAAGAACCTCAAACGCTTCACAGGACTTCGTCTGCACATCATTACCAAGAAGGAAGTTAAACAGTAAACGCTAGAATAACGAGCAGGCTAATAACGTTACCAAACAACAATAAACTCACGGGAGGACGAGAGAGCGCACATTCAGATACCCACAACCAAGACGATAAAACAAGGGATATTTATACAAAGATTAACGAATGCAAACTAGACAAAGATGAAAACAGTGACAGGAAAACCAAACGAGGGGTCGGAACAGAAAAACCAAAACAAAGAAGCATGTGTGTTAAAAACCTGAGAAATTCTTACTTGAACTGCACAAGATATTTGTTACAATTAAAGGAGTATTTGACCATCACTGAACTAAACGTTACTGGTAATGTGCACAGATGACAGCACAACAACAAATTTGACAGCAGAAAGTCTACAAGTAACTCAGACAACCAAGACTTTGCTAGTGTGGATACATAAGAAAACCTTAAAGCTGGATTTATCATTTGCAGTTGGATTTGGATCAAATACAGTGCTTTACCTTTAATGGTGAGTCTGATGTTTTTAGATTTCTGGTTTGTAACATAACACCTGTAGACTCCCTCATCCTCTTCAGTCAGGTGTGATATGAGTAGAGAGAGATTTCTTGGAGAGTGAGTAGTACCCATCTGAACTCTGTTTCTGTACTGTTCACTCTCACTGGTGATCACGTCCCATGTGTTTCCGCTTGTGTTGTGTTTCTGCCAGGTGAAACTCTCAGGTTTGGCGTGTGGGTCAGTACAGGAGCAGGGCAGCAGTACTGAGTCTCCTGTGTATGCAGTGATGTAGTCTGTCTTCTGATTTTCTGCCAAACTGCAGCCTGCAGAAACACACGAGATAAAGGCCTTCACTATTAAACATGGCTGCACATGTACGTGTAAAATGGTTATTATTATATATGACATACTACATTATTATTATTACATATGACATAATTAATTATTATTATTATATATGACATACTCCATTATTATTATATATGACATACTTAATTGCTCCAGGTCCAGTCACCTGATGGTACTGATGGTACCAGCCAACTGATGATGGTACTGGAAATCACTAAGATATTTCCCAATAGATGTTGGTATGATGGATGCATGACCATCAAGTTATAAGATGTAAATGTCTGATTATATTGATTATAGATTGTCTCTGCCTCCCTCTCACTCACTCACTCACTCACTCACTCATTCTCCCTCTCCACTCCCTCCCTCCTTCCTTCTCTCCCTCTCCCTTCCCACTAAAGTTATTACCACTAACATTACCACTAAAGTTACTAATACCACTAACATTACCACTAAAGTTACTAATAACATGTGACTAATCTTGTTTGAAGCTTCAAACATCACAGATACACAGGATGAGGTTGAGACTGTTTCATAGGTTTGGCACTCTCCTATAACTTAGAAGCTTTATCTTTTTACTAAAACCCTGTTGTCTGACAGTATAGTTTTGTACTATGTTTTCACATAAAAAGGAAAACAATGATTTTAAACAAATTATTGCATAATTGAATTACTAAACATCATTACTGATCATCATTTTTTTTTAAATGAAATATGAAAGCGGTGGAGTGTTGTATTGTGCAGTTTTGAATCTATGGCTGCTATAATTTCTGAAAACCACCAGATGTCGCTGTTTTGTCACCAGCTTTCAATGCTCCAAAGCTTCCAATCCTTTAGCAGTACAATAATGAAGCACCTCAAACGCTTCACAGGACTTCGTCTGCACATCATTTCCAAAAAGGAAGTAAAAACACATCTGCAGATAAAAACACACCTGCATTCCACAACACACTACATACAGCGACAGCAGTAACGCTGCTACAGATCTTATACACTCTACAAAACTACAGTGTACTGAACACTGAAAACTGCACCCCAGACTACAGTCTGTCTGTGGGAATCACCACACAACTATGACCTGGAACTCTACAACTCTCTCAGTAGAACTCCACTGAAATTCACCACACACTAATATCCACAGTAGAGGGGAAGTGTGTTCAAGTCCAAAATAAATTATTCCTCCACTTCTTTCTCTCTCACATACAGACTAAATCTAACAGTGAAACAGTGTCTTTCTAGTGTCATCACTTCCTCCTGAGCTGCCAGTGTTCAGTCCCCATCCTCAGTAAAGTGATCCTGCAGTAAGAAGTAGTGCTACACAGTGATCCCCCTCAGCACTGTTTGGTCACATCATTTCACTCCTGCACATAAAGTGATCAGAGGACCAAACTGAATGTGTAGCTTAGCAAATATTAGAGAGATCAGACAGGAAGAGCTCTAGAATTCATGCTGATCAAAATAAACTTTGATCATTTAATCAGGTAAACATGAGGATGGTCTGATAACATTCATATTATTCATAAAGTACAGGTGGAGTGCAGCAGTCTATGATCATGTTGTAGTTTTCATACTATTGAGAAAAAAACTACTTAATTGAAGCTGTGAAATCCACCCACTGACACAGAACCACTAAAGGAGTCACCAAAGTAAAGACGACTTTGGATGTAGACAGTACAATGTCATCACAACCCAACAGTTATCACAGGAAGTAGAAACATTTTCTCTCCTTTTCTCTTTGTTACTTTGTTCTTTTTGTTGTTAAAGCTGTCAAAAGCTGTTTAACAACTGTTTGCTAAATGGTGAATATCTGTAAAGTAACTAATTGAGGCTGTAGGCTAGTGTGCACTGCACTGTAACAACAACAACAACAACAACAACAAATAAAAACTAAAAAGACAAACCCCCCCCCCCAAAAAAAAGTAAAAATAGTAATAAAAAATGTATAAATATAAGAACTGAGAACAGCAATAGAGAGAGTGGGCTTCCTTGCCTAGTACCTCTATGCACATTTTGTGGTGTTATTACATTAGTACTGACTGTGGCCTTAGGTGTGGTGTTAAAGATAAAATGTGAGGAGAAAAACTTCCAGTTTTCTTTACTGAAGGCCTTCTATGCATAGCAGTTTCTAATATGTGGAGTGAGGTGTAACGTATTTGTCACGGTTGGCCGGGCAGCCAGAGGGAGGGACACGCCCACTCCTGCTAGGGATCACACTAAACACCTGCCTCATTCCCAGTCTCCTGCCTACTAATCACCTTCACCTGTTCTTGTTCATTCACTCTATTTAAACTCACAGGTCAAGAGAGCGTGCAGCACATTAGTGGCCCGTCGGACTGCTCACTCCCAACGTGTACATCGCTACAAGGACTATTGGAACAGAGTAGTGTTTGTCATTAGTAGTGGTACCGTCACATATTGACAATGGAAAATAAAGAGCACTTTGGCGCAACCTTGCCTCTCGCTTCCTCTGAACTGCCACCGTCACAGTATTAGGTTAAGTAGTCTACCCTGTTAATGGCTGAGTGTCTCCTCTGATGAAACCAGTTTGATCAGGGTGTATCAGTGATGGGATAATATGTTCTAATCTAATGGCTAATGCTTTGCTATTTATTTTTTTTTCATTTTTTATTTCAATGTTTCCAAGAGATGATATAGAGTTTTACTTAGAGATGGGGTTTGTACTTAAAGATGTAGATTTCATTAAAAGGACCAAATGAGGACTTACTTTAGTAAAACATGTTTAGAGTTGTAGACCAATACCACAGACCAAATATCTTTCATCTCCAATGCAGCGTGACTGATGTCCAAGATGCTCAACCTGCACCCTTCAGCCAAGTTCAGAACCTGTGCTGTACACAGCTGCCCTGCATATGGCTGCCCAGTGAGACCCAGACAGGAGCCCCTGGTGCTTCCTCAGCTGTAGCCACTCACCTTCCCCTCTCACCAAATGGTCTTCAGAGGGCGCTTATCCTACATTTTTCCTTTTTTTTATAGTTTGGTTTGGTGTCCTCTTATGTTTTTGCATTAGTGCACTTATAGTGGAGAGGAAGTGTATTCAAATGAAACTCTGATGAACTTCTATCTGCAGCACACACACACACTGCTGTGTGTGATGGCCAGAACCACATTTGAAGGACTTGGAGAAAGATATCATTTTAAAAACATAGTAAATGTACAAAGTGATAAACCTGCAAAAGTCATACACCCCTGCCCACCCCAAAACACACACACATGCACCCACACTCACAAATACATGCTCCCATACACACACACACACACACACACACACACACACACACTGTCACTGATGTCACTGTGGAAACAGTTACCAGTTTACAGACGTGAGAGTTCCCAGCATACATCTCTTCCTCCTCACATATGTATTGCTAATCTGGGTACACTGGGTGCAATGTGTGAAATGTGCTTTACTTACTGTCTTGCAACCCCACACTGACCATGATGCTGCATCTGTGAAACCATATAGGAGACACACATGCTCATTATAAAGCAAAGGGGGTGGAGTCTGATGTAGAGGAGAGAAACAAACAGTATTATCCTGTCACTCTATTCTCAAACTCCTATTTCTAAGTTTATAGTTTTAAAATGTAGTTTACAGACCTGCTTTTTGTTTGGTGATTTTTCAGTTTCCGCTTCACAATAATTTGTTGTGGACCATTGCTTATGTAGAAAGGTTCTTTAAGATTTTTTGTGAGTAATCTGAAGTTCTGGATTTACTGAATGAGTCGAAAACAAACAACAAAAACCTGCATTACTCACAATAAGACCCTATTTGAATTTTGATAAACTCTATTAATCACCCTTTGAACATAGACATGGTTTGGGTAGTACATGAGCAGTCCCTTTTCTCAGTGAAGTACTGACATCTCTCCTCACAGTACACAATATTACCCAAATGATCAGTAACCATACCAGTCCTACTCATACTAAACCTGTTTTGTACTAAATTACAGTCAAACTGGACCTGCCATTGAGAACACATTGGAGCCTAGTCCTAGTTTTAGTCTGTGTTTCATCATCCTTTATCCCAATTTTACACTAGTATAGACCCAGCAGTCAGAATTGTGCTGTTTTGATTATTAAACTACACATTACAGAATAAATGTAGTATTTTGTACTATTTCTAGCTAGAAATCACTGATAAGCCTGTCATGGTATAAGGCAAGAAATAGACTAGAACAAAATTGAGCTTGTGAGTGTGTGACCACAGCTTAGCTGCAGAGGTGCAGAAGCAGCACGGTTGTCACTTCTGGTCTAAAATGGGCTTTAGATTCTGCTCTGGTACCCACTGCTTGGAACTGTGAGAAATGAAACCACAGCAGACGTCAGACATCCTGAGCTCTCAGACCAGAACAGTCTCCTCCTTCTTCTGGGGTGTTCATAAGGTGTATGGAGAGCAAAATGTGTACTGATTTTAAAAACTGCACATATTCACATTAAGATGCCATACACTTATCAAATACATTTCTACCACGATTTAGTCCACAAACCATATTTTTCTCACACCACTAAAATTAAGAACACTGCTTGTATGTTATATTTGATGTATTCACTGAGCTGAGTTATTTCATGACACAAGTATTTACATGAAAGTAGGGTCATACACTGACCATGACTGCAGACATTAGCATTAGTGTATTTATACAGCAGGAGACAAACAGGGAATATCTGGGAACAATTACTGGGAGGGATAAGAGACAAAACTCACATGAGACACATGTCAAGGGGCAGAGCAGGGGAGGAGCTACAAACTAAAACATACAAAAGCACATGGAGACAAAGACATACTAAAGCAATAACATGTAATTGTCTTCTACTCTTTACTACAGTGTAGTCTATAGAAACGTATACCAGAAAATATAATATAATTATATTTTAACTATATTAAAAAGTACACAGACTTCATAAGATGGAATCATAAGATATGCAGAAATATTTAATAATTATTTGTTAAGTAAAATATTTTTCCAGTTCCCTGAAAAGTCAGCTTGCTTAAATAACATTTTTATATTAACAAATAAATGTACAATTTCATGCAATTCAGCATTAAAAGAGAATTTTACACTCACTTTCAGTGAAGAGAATACACAAACTCAGTAGCATTGTCACTATGGAAACACCACTAACCTCCCAGCACACACTGACAACTCTACACCCAGAACTCCACTACCACTGTGGACACACACTGACTCCAGAACTCAGTGCAGAACTCTCTCAGCAGTACTTCGCTGAAGTGCACAAGGACTTCACTAAGTCCCCCACAGTAATGTAGTGTCTTGTGAGTCCCGAGAACACCTGAGGTCTGTTTTTTCATTGTGTAGTTTCACAGAGCCCACAGGGCCCCTGGTGCCGCTGTGAACCAGACATGCATGTTGTGGTTTCAGTGTGGGGGTGTCTGTGGGGGAAGAAAGACGAGGCTTGAGAAGCCACCTGAAGGCTGAAAAATCCTCCTTGTTGACGACTTACCGTTAAAGTAGCCATGTAACACAGCCAGTCTACTGGTGGACAAAAACTGAATACACTACTTATAGTGTAGCCATAACACTTTATAAACATAAAATACATAAATACAGCAAACATCATACAGCATAAATACATAAAATCAGCAATAGAGTGGGTTGTTTTTTTGGTAATGAATGGTGTTTTAAACTATGGCTGTCCCCTCCAGCACAAATCCTTTTTTCTTGTAATAAAGTGTAAATATTTGTATTATTCTATTTATTATGTATTTGAAAGACATTTGACAAGCCAGTTAAACAGAGCCTGGGTGATCAGTTATAATTAGACTCTGCCTTTGCTAGGAGCCGTTACACTTAATACTAAAAAGCGCTGGTTAAAACCACAAGGACCAAAACCACGACTAACAGCTCGCTCAGGCCACGTGTGTTTCTTTTCAAAAACAGCTCAGCTAGCACAGATGTTCTAAATCCAGTCATTGTGGTCCACAGAAACATCATTATTTCCCATGTTCCTGTGCCTCATACACATTCACTTGGGCCCAATCACATTTCACCCCTTGACCCTACCACTTAACCCTGGCCCTCTATATGCGGTGTTCATAAGTAAGGGTTGGGTGTCCGATAGAGGGCTAGGGTGCACTGTTAGTGCTAAATGGCCCTCCAAACTGAAGGTTTTCAGAGTCACACTCCAAATTGAGTGTGAAATGTCTCAATCCCTTGTGAATCATTGATAAATGGATGCAGAAGCAAGGGGGAAGATTTCAACCACTACCCTTTGTAACTCAGTCCCAAGGGGCAAGATGACACTTGAAAACAAGGGGTAGGAGGAAAAATGAGAGGGGATTGGGCCTTGGCAAAAATCTAAGCACTAAATCTAAGAATAAAATGGTTTAAAACATATTACATTTAATACGCATGGTTTTACCTAATCCTAGAGATATATAATAAAGTTATCTGTTACAGGACAAGGGGGTTTTCAGATCCAGTACAGACATTAAATCCTATAAGATCAAATACATTTGAAAAAAAGAACTAAAATTCTTACTCTCTAATTCACCATGTTAAAAAAAATGAGATCCCCTCTAAAATCCTCAATGTCAGACCTAGCTACCATACATCGTACATTCTTTAAATTGAGAACAGCATTTTGAAGTCTGATTTCTGACTCAGTTACTGCTCAAATGGTCAAACCAGAACTGTATACATATTTTTACAATTATGGCCCCTCCACTTACTGGCTTAGTAGCAGTGTTACTGTGATTCTTATTACTTTATCTGACACCAAACCAGAGGTGATAAATCTGATTTTGAACGCTGACAGACTCAGAAGGGCCTGGATGTTTTCACCAACTGCTGTGATCAGATCATCATAGTGAATCAACATACAAGACAACACACCGGGAATGCACACCTTGGGACAAGAACAGGACCTCTAGAAAGTTGGACTAGACATTAATTGCTTATTTTTTAATTTGTTACATTTATTTTTCTTTTTAAATTGTTATTATTGTGGTGACCATTGTTGAGCAGAGGAGGATGGGCCCCCCTTTTGAGTCTTGCTTCCTCTCAAAGTTTCTTCCCCTTATTTCTTCTTCTAGAGAGATTTGTCTAGAACTGTTGCCCTTGGCTTGCTCCCTGAGAGCTTGGACTTGATCATTTGTAAAGCTGTCTTGTGACAACATCTGTTGTAAAAAGCGTTATATAAATACACTTTGATTTGAAAGAACTCATTTATAAATGAGTCACAGGTAAGTCAGAGAGTTTCGAGGTTAATGTATATTTGTCACATTGCCACATTTGTTTTAGAATTACATAGTTTCCATAATTTAAGTAATATGTGTATGAAACAATGACAAATATCACCAACATGCCTAATGTTATAACTGCCCCTGATTTGTGTGTTAGAGACTGCTATGATTGGTCTGTCAAAACAAATGAAGACCGATTCAGGTCTCACTCAAATCCTTTATTACCATTCAGATGCCTGAGTTTGTTGACAGTAAACACAGCACCACCCAGGGCCCAGGGCATGGTAAACATTGTGCCACCAGGGCAGAGGGGACGGTAAACACAGTGCCATGTAGGCCCAGGGCACAGTAAGTCCTTACGATGACATTGTTTCTTAATGGTGAGGCCAAGGTTTCTGTCAGATAGTGTAGTGGACAACATACATTCTACATAGTGCAGCTTTCACTTTATTTGGAGAATTAAGTCCATGATTGTAGACATTTATTTAATAGTCTATAGACTGTCAAATTGGTTATTTTAGCTTTCATTTTAATTGGACAGTCCAGTCTGAAAGCAACAGTACATTTGTGGTGTGAGTAGAGTTCACATCTCTAGTGGTGGAGTGACATTCTTACAGAAGGAGGACCAGTTTTTTGGCCAACAAACACGTTACTCCTGCAAACAAATTCCATATCAAATTTGAAACTGAACCACACTAATCAAACTGAACATGTGCAATTAAAATACACCCTGACTTATGTTTCATGCACTGCATTATGTATAAATAAATAAAAAATAATGCTCTGAAATTAAATGCTCCTTTAAATATCTGTTCAAACTTTTTGAAAGTCTCAGGTAGCCAGCACTGTGGCTGCTGTAATTCCACATGCTCTTGTAACAGACACAGTTGTACTGCGTCTTTAAGAGGGAGCTTTATGGTAATGTGAATTGAGTAACTGAGAGAGTGTGTGTGTGTGTTTGTGTGAAGGGAGAACCGTCACCTTTCTGCTCGCCTTCTCTGTTTCCTTTACGTGTAAATACAATGAAGGTAGCCGTGTGACCTGGCTTGAAGTGGTCCAGGAGAGAAAAAAAGTCTTTCAGATTGTCCACACCAGTGTGTGTGTCACTCCATGTTAACTCCACGCATCGCGGTTACCCCGTAGCACCTGTTCCTCACTCCAGGTAAGAAGTGTTACACTTTTTTCATTAATAAGCCTTTGAAGTACTTTGGGTGTCGTAGTGAAATGAACTGACCAAACAGCAGTGAGGGAAGTTATGTTGGGTCTCACCCCCTGAGCTTCTACATCGTTTCTCTGTGACAAAGGACGGAGCCACTTAACTAAGAACGAGACCGTCCTCACTGACAATGTGAGAATATCTGATAGATCACTGACTGATAAGGAAGAAAGAGGACGTACCATATGACATCTTACAAAACCTACCGCATCTCTATATTTGGTGTGTGTTGTGTTGAGCTTAGTTTGTCAGTTTCATCTGAATACACTTCCTCTCCACTTAAGTGTAGCTGTGAAGTCATTCAGTAGACTGTATTGAAGAGTGTGTATGGTGTGTATCAGCAGTCCTGCTGTAGCTGTGTGTGTGTGTGTGTGTGTGTGTAACTCAGTAAGAATGCAGGTGTGTGTTTATCTGCTCCTTGTGCTCCACGCTGCTGATGGTGAGTGTTACCTTCTCTCTACAGGTGTTGTTATCCTCATACATTCATTTGCACAAAGGTATTTATATCTGGGAGCAGCAGAGAGCAGCAGCTCACCACTTACCCCAGATTCTGTCTATCCACCAAGAAATGTTTGAAGTCCAAATTTTGCCTCTTTAGTTTAGAACAAAAGCTGTTAAATGCTAACATTGCTAACAAACACTGTAAGTCAACAGCAGCTCAAATATAGCCTTCGTAAATACATGCCCACAGACTTCTCTCAAGCCGGTCAAACTGCATCCAAGTGTTAATAAATGTCTCCCAGACTAGTCGGTGTGTCGTATAACTCACTGTAAACTAGACAAGTGAAGAAACACGTCACCGGGAAGCGACCTGGATGAGGTTTGAGGACATGTAGCTCGATATCTGACTTATTTACAAATCCTATTAGCTGTCGTTGCTGTTGGCTTCCAGTGTTTGTTAGCAATGTTAGCAGCTATTGGTTCTAATGGAGCGAAATATGGACTCCAAACATGTCTTGTCCACCCGGGTTAAGGGAAAATAAAGTAAATTTGTTGACTTTATTTGTTAAGTGGCACTGAAATCTGCGCTGTGGTTCGGTCCGGTAGAGAGGAACCGCTGCTAATTACTTGCTAATTGCTAATTAGTTACTTCAGACCAGCATAAGGTAGGAATTGTAGGGACATTACTAAGACTGATGAAATTAAGAAAAAGAGTATTGTGACTCTTACAAGCATCATTTTTCCCTATAAGTCTATACATTTACAAAAACAATTTATGTTTTGTTTTGTTTTTTATTATGGTGTGGTATGTGAAATGTGCTCACTTGTTTATTTCTGTGTGTGTTATTTATTCCTCTTGCTCATTCTGTGTATAATGCAGCTCTTGTCCACTACACACTTCTGTATCCAGCTGCCTGCGACAGAGGTCACACCTCATTGTGGTTGATTGAATATGTGGTACAGTCCTGTACATGTGGTGTGTGATGTATGTGTTTGGTGCTTCTGTGTGTTTGCCCAAGTGGGGAGTGTGGGTGGGTTTGGGGGAGAGACTAAAGAGAATTCTGATCTCATGAATTTTGACGTACCAATAATATCCCTTATTGAGCTAGCAATCAAACAATTTGGTATTACTCTATTTTACTGTGGAGACCAGAGGAGGGGCAGAGCTCACTACCTGCAGGTTAAAGAGTTGGACTGGTACTAAATAAATCCATTTCCATTAGGAGGTCTCAGCTATCAGGACTTCCCAGAGGGTTTTAGCCAGACAGCTGTCTCCCACTGTGAAGACAGTTTTTTACTTGTTATGGTTTAACAAGTAAAATGGTTTATTATGGTTTACCCCCGTGCTGCTCAGGGACACTGACTATAGTACTTGCTGACACTTCCTACAGTGTAGTGACTCCAATTAGGCTAGAGCTTTCCTGAAACACAACCCATGCTTAACGACATGGTCAACTAAAGTGGCCCAGATCTCATCCGTGATGGTTGCTCTTCCTCCCGCTCATCCTCTTCCTCATCCTCGCTCTCCAATACTGACCTCCATTGATATCCAATCAAGATATCGAGCCTGTGGCCTCTTTATAGTGCTCAGGTTCTGATTTCTAAGTGTCATTAGTAAAATTCGTCAAGTGTCTTCACCTATGAGTACTGGGTTTGGTTAATTGATAAATGGATGCATCAATTGCATTTGAGGGTTTTCCATAGGAAACACACATATTTCTGTTGAATGATGTGTCCAATATAGAGAATTGTGTTTAACGTATTGGAAAAAGAAATGTGTTTTAGAAATACAAAATGAGTGTAAATCAGAGAAGGTGCTTTTGGTTTAGTATAACAGGTCAGGAGTTGGGCTACATGAGTTAGTGGTTTCAATTATTGTGTCACATGTCCCTGTTTTTGTGTCTTGCAAAAAACTGTAATATCACAAAAACAGTACAGTTTCCCAGTAAGCACCTCTTCCTCCTAGCAAACTTGGAGCACTGTTTAACAATTTAACAATACATAACTAACTATCTCTCTCTCTCACTCACACACACACACACACACACACACACACACACACACACAAACATGCACAGCTGCTGCAGGATGGCCAGATCCACATCTGAAGGACTTGGAGAAAGACAATTCTACACACACAGTAAATGTACATTCAAAGTGATACTTGTAGATGCAAAAACACCCCCTCCCCCACCCTGCCCTGCTCTCTCTCTCTCTCACACACACACTCATTCACTCACTCTCTCTCTCACTCTTCTTGTTGGGTGTTTGGGCTTCAAGTTCTCCTATGTTGTTCCTCTTATCTTAGATGCTTAGAAAAATTTACAAATAAAAAATGAACAAATGAGAAGAAAAAATAAAACCATAAAGACAGTACAATTTCCCAGCATGCATTTCTTCCTCCTCACATATATATTACTAAACTTGGTGCACTTTAGCAATACATAAATAACACACACACACACAAACACAGACATGCATATGTGCATGCTTCCTTTATGGGTTCGTGAGCTTAAAATGCTGCTGCGCTGTTCTCTGAGTGGTGTGTGAATGACATGTTTACTTCTTTCACTCACCCATGAAGACTGTCAAACAGTCTCCAAATCCTCTTCAGTGTCAGTTATCCAGTTCTAAACTTCAAGGTTTAATCAGTCAAACACTAACTGACTCTGGCAGCAGAAATTCACTCCAGTGACTCCAGTTTAAAGACTTTTCTTATTTAGTGCTAAGTTATTCTGTCACCATAGTCATAGCTACCAGTTTACAGATGTGAGAATTCCCAGCATGCACTGCTTCCTCCTCACATATGTATTGCTAATCTGGGTGCACTGGGTGCTACGTGTGAAATGTGCTCACTTGTTTATTTCTGTTTGTGTTATTTGTTCCTCATTTGTTCATCAATTGGTCATGAGGCTTGGACAGCCCATGCTGCTGCGCACACACACACACACACACACACACACACACACACACACACACACACTGTTTCTGTTAGTACTATTTTTTCCTCAGTTGTTCATTCTGTGTATGATGCAGCTCTTGTCCACTACTCACTTCTGTATCCAGCTGCCTGTGACAGAGGTCACACCTCATTGTGGTTGACTGTATATGTGGTACAGTCCTTTATGTGTGGTGTATGATGTAACTGTTTGGTGCTTCTGTGTGTTTCACTAAGTGGGGCATGGGGGTGGGTTTCAGGGAGAGGCTACAGTGAGTTCTGATCTCATGAATTTTGACATACTCATCAAATGCAAGACAATACTACTCTGTGTTACCATGGAGACCTGAGTAGTGGCAGAGCTCACTACCTACAGGATAAAGAGTTGGACTAGTGATGAATAAATACATTTGGCAAGACAAGTGAGGTATCCAGGTCCAGTTCTATGGTGGGTGTGAAGACCTATTGTGCAGAAAATGTAAAAATAAAAAAAGCAAATTCATTAGAATGGAAATATGTGCGCTACAGTTCCGAAATACAGAGCAACTTCAGAAATGCTGCAAACTCAGTCACAACATAACGGAACTGTTTTCGGAAGTTGCCTCGCATTTCCAAAATATAGCACACGTCATTTTGAATAAAGTGTTTTCTGAATTTGTATAAAGTTCAGGAATTTGCATCAAGTTTGTAAACTGTACCACATGTGTTTACCTTCTGTGTTCTTGAAAAGAAACAGTAAATCAAACATAATGTGGAATACAAGTGTAGCAACAAGAGTGAAGGTGAAGTAGGTGAGACACTGATTCAGAGATGGAACTGCACCTTAACAATCACAGAACCACAAAAGGTACCAAATACAAACAGTGTAGACTGACTCTGCTTATTGGTTTTGACAGTCATATCTGGGCCCATGTCCTTAAAGGGCCCCTACCATGGAAAACTGAATTTCACTCACTTTATTTAAATAAATAATTTTTAAGTAATATGTAAATATTGTTACATTTTAAAACACATTGTTTACTCTCCCATTTCTTACAGTCCATATATGGAATATAATCTGTAAAAATAGCCTGTTTTGAAATCACTGTTTCTCTGATGTCATGAGAACCAGCTCATTTACTTATCTCTGCCTCTTTGGCCTACAGCAGTTTAACCCCTAACACCTACATTGCAGTTCTCAGGCATATTTCAGCTCTTAGTGCTTTTTAAATGAAGCACAATACAGGGCAGCCAATCAGAACAGAGCTCATTTATCTTGCATCTCAAAGGCACAGCAACAGAAACTGCCTGTTTAATTCCAAGGGATAAAGAGAGGATGGAAAATAGTTGTGTAAAATTGAATTATGACTCTTTTTGAAAGATAACGCCACAAAAACATTGTAAGAAGACGCCTAAGAAAACTCTAAAATAAAGGAAACATGTAGGATATGTGACCTCTAAAGACCTTTTGGTGTATTTGGTGAGGTGGGAAGGTGAGTGGCTACAGCTACAGCTGAGGAAGCACCAGGGGCTTCTGTCTGGGTCTCACTGGGCAGCCATATGCAGGGCAGCTGTGTACAGCACAGGTTCTGAACTTGGCTGAAGGTTGCAGTTTCAGCACCTTGGACAGCAGTCAGGCTGCCTTGGAGGTGAAAGATGTTTGGTCTGTGGTATTGGTCTACAACTCTGAACACGTTTTACTAAAGTCCGTCCTTATTTGGTCCTTTTAATGAAATCTACATCTCTAAGTACAAACCCCATCTCTAAGTAAAACTCAATGTCATCTCTTGGAAACATTGAAATAAAAAATGAAAAAAAAAAAAAAGCAAAGCATTAGCCATTAGATTAGAACATATTATTCCATCACTGATACACCCTGATCAAACTGGTTTCATCAAAGGAGACACTCAGCCATTAACAGGGTAGACTACTTAACCTAATACTGTGACGGTGGCAGTTCAGAGGGAGCGAGAGGCAAGGTTGCGCCAAAGTGCTCTTTATTTTCCATTGTCAATATGTGACGGTACCACTACTAATGACAAACACTACTCTGTTCCAGTAGTCCTTGTAGCGATGTACACGTTGGGAGTGAGCAGTCCGACGGGCCACTAATGTGCTACACTCTCTCTTGACCTGTGAGTTTAAATAGAGAGAACGAACAAGAACAGGTGAAGGTGATTAGTAGTCAGGAGACTGGGAATGAGGCAGGTGTTTAGTGTGATCCCTAGCAGGAGTGGGCGTGTCCCTCCCTCTGGCTGCCCGGCCAACCGTGACAAATACGTCACACCTCACTCCACATATTAGAAACAGCTATACAGAGAAGGCCTTCAGTAAAGAAAACCTGAAGTTTTTCTCCTCACATTGTGTAAAATCTTTAAAACCACACCTGAGGCCACAGTCAGTACTAATATAATACCATCACAAAATGTGCATAGAGGTACTAGGCAAGGAAGCCCACTCTCTCTATTGCTGTTCTCAGTTATTTTATATATACATTTATTTATTACTATTTTTGCTTTTTAGGGGGGTTGTCTCTGTACAGTTTTTATTTTATTTTGTTGTTGTTGTTACAGCGCAGTGCACACTAGCCTACAGCCTCAATTAGTTACTTTACAGATATTCAGCATTTAGCAAACAGTTAAACAGCTTTTGACAGCTTTAACAACAAAAAGAACAAAGTAACAAAGAGAAAAGGAGAGAAAATGTTTCTACTTCCTGTGATAACTGTTGGGTTGTGATGACATTGTACTGTCTACATCCAAAGTGGTCTTTACTTTGGTGACTCCTTTATTGGTTCTGTGTCAGTGGGTGGATTTCACAGCTTCTCTTAAGTAGTTTTTTCTTAATAGTATGAAAACTACAACATGATCATAGACTGCTGCCTCCACCTGTACTCTATGAATAATATGAATGTTATCAGACAATGCTCGTGTTTACCTGATTAAATGATCAATGTTTATTTTGATCAGCATGTAGTCTAGAGCTTTTCCTGTCTGATCTGTCTAATATTTGCTAAGCTACACATTCAGTTTGGCCCTCTGATCACTTTAAGTGCAGGAGTGAAATGATGTGTCCAAACAGTGCTGAGGGGGATCACTGTGTAGCACTACTTCTTACTGCAGGATCACTTTACTGAGGATGGGGTCTGAACACTGGCAGCTCAGGAGGAAGTGATCACACTAGAAAGACACTGTTTCATTGTTAGATTTAGTCTGGATGTGAAAGAGAAAGAAGTGGAGGAATCATTTATTTTGCACTTGAACACACTTCCCCTCTACTGTGGATATTAGTGTGTGGAGAATTTCAGTGGAGTTCTACTGAGAGAGTTGTAGAGTTCCAGGTCATAGTCGTATGGTGGTTCCACTAGACAGACTGTAGTCTGGGGTGGTTTTCAGTGTTCAGTACACTGTAGTTTTGTAGAGTGTATAAGATGTGTAGCAGCGTTACTGCTGTAGCTGTGTGTAGTGTGTTGTGGAATGCAACTGTGTTTTTATCTACAGATGTGTTTTTACTTTCTTTTTGGAAATGATGTGCAGACGAAGTCCTGTGAAGCGTTTGAGGTTCTTCCTTATTGTACTGCTGAATGATTCGAAGCATTGGAGCATTGAAAGCTGGTGACAAACAGCGACACCTGGTGGTTTTCAGAAATTATAGCAGGCATCGATTCAAAACTGCGCAGCATTATAAACAATACAACACTGCACCGCCATCATATTTCATTAAAAAAAAAAAGATGATCAGTAATGATGTTTAGTAATTATATTCTACAATAATTAGTTTAAAATCATTGTTTCCCTTTTTATGTGAAAACATAATACAAAACTGTACTGGGAGACAACAGGTTGATGTAATGAAACATTTACCCTCCCTTTTGGGTTCTATAATTTGCACATTTCCAATTTTTTAGTAAAAAGATAAAGCTTCCAAGTTATAGGACAGTGCCAAACTTATGAAACAGTCTCAATCTCATCCTGTGTATCTGTGATGTTTGAAGCTTCAAACAAGATTAGTCACGTTATTAGTAACTTTAGTGGTAATGTTAGTGGTAATAGTAACTTTAGTGGTAATGTTAGTGGTAATAGTAACTTTAGTGGGAAGGGAGAGGGAGAGAAGGAAGGAGGGAGGGAGTGAGTGAGTGAGTGAGTGAGTGAGTGAGAGGGAGGCAAAGACAATCTATAATCAATATAATCAGACATTTACATCTTATAACTTGATGGTCATGCATACATCATACTAACATCTATTGGGAAATCTCTTAGTGATTTCTAGTACCATCATCATTTGGCTGGTACCATCAGTACCATCAGGTGACTGGACCTGGAGCAATTAAGTATGTCATATATAATAATTAAGTATGTCATATATAATAATAATGGAGTATGTCATATATAATAATAATAATGGAGTATGTCATATGTAATAACAGCCATTTTACATGTAAATGTGCAGCCATGTTTAATAGTGAAGGCCTTTATCTCGTGTGTTTCTGCAGGCTGCATGTTGGTAGGGAATCTGAGGACAGACGTCATCACTGCATACACAGGAGACTCAGTACAGCTGCCCTGCTCCTGTACTGAACCACACGCCAAACCTGAGAGTTTCACCTGGCAGAAATACAACACAAGAAGACAAACATGGGATGTGTTCACCAGTGAGAGTGAACAGTACAGAAACAGAGTTCAGATGGGTACTGCTCACTCTCCAGGAAATCTCTCTCTACTCATATCACACCTGACTGAAGAGGATGAGGGAGAATACTGGTGTTATCTTAACCAGTGGAACTATAAATACATCAAACTCATCATTAAAGGTAAAACACGGTATTTGATCCAAATCCAACTGCAAATGATAAATCCAGCTTTAAGGTTTTCTTATGTATCCACACTAGCAAAGTCTTGGTTGTCTGAGTTACTTGTAGACTTTCTGCTGTTATATTTGCTGTTGTGCTGTCATCTGTGCACATTACCAGTAACGTTTAGTTCAGTGATGGTCAAATACTCCTTTAATTGTAACAAATATCTTGGGCAGTTCAAGTAAGAATGTCTCAGGTTTTTAACACACATGCTTCTTTGTTTTGGTTTTTCTGTCACTGTTTTCATCTTTGTCTAGTTTGCATTCGTTAATCTTTGTATAAATATCCCTTGTTTTATCATCTTGGTTGTGGGTATCTGAATGTGCGCTCTCTCGTCCTCCCGTGAGTTTATTGTTGTTTGGTAACGTTATTAGCCTGCTCGTTATTCTAGTGTTTACTGTTTAACTTCCTTCTTGGTAATGATGTGCAGACGAAGTCTTGTGAAGCGTTTGAGGTTCTTCCTTATTGTACTGCTGAAGGATTCGAAGCTTTGGAGCATTGAAAGCTGGTGACAAACAGCGACACCTGGTGGTTTTCAGAAATTATAGCAGCTAAAGATTCAAAACTGCGCAGCACTATAAACAATACAACACTGCACCGCCTTCATATGTCATTAAAAAAAAAAAAAAAGGATGATCAGTAATGATGTTTAATAATTAAATTCTGAAATAATTTGTGTAAAATCATTGTTTCCCTTTTATGTAAGTACAACAGGTTGGCGTTAGGAAATGTTTACTCTCACTTTTGACTTCTATAATTAGCACATTTCCAATTTTTTTTAGTAAAAAGATAAAGCTTCCAAGTTATAGGACAGTGCCAAACTTATGAAAGTCTCACCCTCATTCTGTGCTTCAGTGACGTCTGAAGCTTCGACCATCATTATTCACGTGTTGTTAGTAACTTTAGTGGTAATATTAATGGTAATATTAACTTTAGTGGTAATAGTAACTGATACAAGCTTCGGTACACTGTGTGATACGAGCTTCGATGTCTTAGTATCAAATGTTACATCACAATTTTATTGTTTCTGCACAGTTCCTGTATCATTTTTCTCCCTTTTTGGTGTTCCATTTAGTCATTGCTTAGTTTGCATCATTTTGTTAATTTTGCCGTTGTGTCTACCTGTTTTGCAAATGAAGAACTTTCGTTTACACATGTGCGTCAAGTCCTGTCTGCCTCTGCGCTCCATTATCGTTCTGAAAACTACACAGTGTGCAGATCATTAATGTTGGTGGACCAGCTGGATCAAAATCACTAATGTGTTCTTATTTTAGATTTTTGATTTAAAACATCTAAAATAAGAAGCAAGGCTTTACTATGACAAGTTGCAAATGGGCGTAAACAAACAGTCATAAAAGTTGATTTAGTCAATGTTGATGTCAGCTTGACATTACAAGTGACATATTTGGAGCTTGTTACTGTAATTATTTACCCCTGTCCCACTTACCTACAACCAAAGGCAGAGGTGCCGGCAAAGGTTTAATGCACATAAAATTACAAAATGTATCTGATTCCAAATTATTCCTGTAATTATAATTTATATTCTGAAGAGAATGCTCTACTGCATTGTCTAGCATGTGTTATGAGAATATACATAACCACCTTTCTGAAATTCCTGTCTTAATGCATCCTGCTTTTTCAGTGGTTCTGTCAGCCTAACATAGGATTTGACCTACTAAACTTATAGTGCAGAGATTGGATACTTTACAGGAAACTGGTGTCAGCACTCTAAATATATATAAAAATATAGCTGGCTCTTCACTCGGCCTCAATCTACCAGTGTAGAGAATTTTGACTACACCTTTGGATTTCCCCTCTCTTCATAAATTATCAGTGATTAACATCATCTGCGAGTGTCTGGAGTCCATCAGTCTCATTACAAATACTACGCGGAGAGCCGAGCTTCATAAGTTCAATGTAGCAAAGGGTTAAAGAAGGTGAAGTGGGTGGCCAGGCCGGGAACAGTAGAGCATGTCTGCTGGAGCATCGAGAGAGAGAGAGAGAGAGAGAGAGAGAGCACAAGCCGAAGGGAGAGATTTCTCCAAATGTACGTCTTCAGTCCACCAACTCTGCTCCAGCTCCACTCTCAGCTCTGCTCCAGCATTAACTCCACACGGTTCAGAATTTCTTTATTCTTATCTTGATTGATCAACAGTAGAGTTTGTCCAACAATGAATAATCAAAGAGTGACCACATACGAGCAGCATCCCTGTCATAGCACATCCAAGAGGAACCCACAGCTGGTAGAGTGATTTACTGTCCTGAATAACATTTGATGAATAACAATATCTCTGCAAGAGACCACAGATGACCACAGCAGTTGGGGCAAACAAGAACAAGACTTCATAGTTGAGAGTTTGGCCTACACATATAAATATGTTACAATTTTCTTGGTTGAAATGACATAGTATGCCATGACAAATGACGCTGTAGCTCAGTCTCTCTCAGTGTACACATATCTCAGCTACCTGTATGAGGGCATTATGGAATTTGTAGTTCATGAAGCATTTATGTATAAAGTCTTGTAATTTTGCTCTTTTTTTATCTTAATTTTGTAGCTGCTTGGGTTGAGGCTTTAGATTAGAATTTTCTGGAATGTCTATGGAAATAATGACCAATATGCTTCCAGATCCAAGACTGTTGAATAAATGTGTGATCACTGTTCTCCCTCTGACATATGCTGCCTGCTAAGGCATCTTATTTAGGTTCAATTTAAAGGCAGCATCAGACACTAAATCTGCAGTATAAATAATCTTTCACACCGAACACGAGAAAAATCTGCCTGGTGAAAAACCTCATTCACTTGAAGGGGCAAGAGCTTTACTTGCTTCTTTCTGAAAGAAAAGCAGCTGCTATTCTTATACTAATTATTAAAACAATGTCACAAGTAGTGTTAGCTGTTTTCTGAAGGACTACGTTCCCCAAAATTACACAATACCAAGACCGCCCATAATCCCCTCATTTTGCTCCACCCATGTGAAAACATGAGCGAGGTGGCAGTTAGATGTGACCGACGCTTAAGTCTTCATACATGATGGGAATGGAAATCTAATTAGAATGGGAATCTAACTGGATCATTTCTGTTACTCAGACCTTTGCCTGTACAGACAACACCAGACCCCTCACTAGACACACAGACAAACTCAGTGAGATCAGGTGGAAAACTGAACAAACATCAGCATTTCAAGAATCTGTAGCATTTGTTGTATGTGCCACTTGACTGCTGTAACAGCTGGAGAACCGCAGGGCGCGGAGCAGGACGCACAGACTCCCTCGACTTTGACACACATTTATTAACACGTAACGCTTACGACGATGGCACTCACACAACATAAACGGATAACATGAATACACGTAACACTGGCAGGAACATGACAGCAACATGAACATGTACGTTTAACATGAATACACGTAGGACTAGCAACACAAACAATGACCAACACTAATGCACACACCAACAGGGGTTTAAATACACACAGACACACACAACATTAAACCAGGGGCAGGTTTGTGCCATCATGGGGGCGTGGTTACAAAACAAAAAATCATTTCAACTGCACTCAGTGGGCTGTACTGCATATAGCGACTGGTCTGTACCAATAACTACTGTACTACATAAAAACAAAAAATCTATCCAGCAGCAGGATCTGCAGTTCTACTTCCTGTCTGTTTCTAGTTACATTCTTCTGTTTGTATTTGTATTTCATGCCTGTAGTTAATGACTCTTGTCTTCTGTCCTTTTTAGGTTCTAGTCAGTTATATACCCATATTACACACAACCTTGTTTAGTTTCCTTATTTAGTTACTACTGTTCTCATTTGCTCTAGAGAGAGGGGGAGAAAAAGAAAGAGGGAGAGAGAGAGGAGGGAAGGAGAGAGAGAGAGAAAGGAAGAAATAGAGAGAGAATGAGGGATAGAGAGAGAAGGAGGAAGGAGGGAGGGAGGGAGCGAGGGTGGGCAGAGGGGGAGAGAGAGAAGGAGGGAGGGAGAGAGACAATATATAATCAGACGTTTACATCTTATAACTTGATGGTCATGTATCCATCATACCAACATCTATTGGGAAATCTCTTAGTGATTTCCAGTACCATCATCAGTTGGCTGGTACCATCAGTACCAATCAGGTGACTGGACCTGTGGAGCAATTAAGTATGCCATATATAATAGTTAAGTATGTCATATATAATAATAATGGAGTATGTGATATACAATAATAATTAAGTATGTCATATATAATAATAATAACCTAGTATGTCACACATAATAATTAAGTATGTCATATATAATAATAATGGAGCATCTCATATATAATAATAATGGAGTATGTCATATGTAATAACAGCCATTTTACATGTACATGTGCAGCCATGTTTAATAGTGAAGGCCTTTATCCTGTGTGTTTCTGCAGGCTGCATGTTGGTAGGGAATCTGAGGACAGACGTCATCACTGCATACACAGGAGACTCAGTACTGCTGCCCTGCTCCTGTACTGACCCACACGCCAAACATGAGAGTTTCACCTGGAGGAAACGCAACACAAACAGAAACACATGGGACGTGATCACCAGTGAGAGTGAACAGTACAGAAACAGAGTTCAGATGGGTACTGTTCACTCTCCAGGAAATCTCTCTATTCATATCACACCTGACTGAAGAGGATGAGGGAGTCTACAGGTGTTATCCTAACCAGTGGAACTATAAAGCCATCAGACTCATCATTAAAGGTAAAACACTGTATTTGATCCAAATCCAACTGCAAATGATAAATCCAGCTTTAAGGTTTTCTTAGGTATCCACACTAGCAAAATCTTGGTTGTCTGAGTTACTTGTAGACTTTCTGCTGTCATATTTGTTGTTGTGCTGTCATCTTTGCACATTACCAGTAACCTTTAGTTCAGTGATGGTCAAATACTCTTTTAAACAATGTCACAAGTAGTGTTAGCTGTTTTCTGAATGACTACCTTCCCCAAAATTACACAACATCAAGAGCAGCCATAATCACCTGATTTTGCTCAACCCATGTGAAAAAATTAAATCTTAAATCTTAAGTCTTCATACATGATGGGAATGTAATTAGAATGGGAATCTAACTGGATCATTTCTGTTACTCAGACCTTTGCCTGTACAGACAACACCAGACCCCTCACTAGACACACAGACAAACTCAGTGAGATCAGGTGGAAAACTGAACAAACATCAGCACTTCAAGAATCTGTAGCATTTGTTGTATGTGCCACTTGATTGCTGTAACAGCTGGAGTGCCGCAGGGCGCGGAGCAGGACGCACAGACTCCCTTGCACTTTGACAGACACTTATTGATACATAACGCTTACGACGACGGCACTCACACAACATAAACGGATAACACGAATACACGTAACACTGCAGGAACACTAACGACGGCAACACAAACATATACGTTTAACATGAATACACGTAGGACTAGCAACACAAACAATGACCAACACTAATGCACACACCAACAGGGGTTTAACTACACACAGACACACACAACATTAAACCAGGGGCAGGTGTGTGCCATCATGGGGGCGTGGTTACAAAACAAAAAATCATTTCTAACTGCACTCAGTGGGCCGTACTGCATATAGCGACTGGTCTGTATCAATAACTACTGTACTACATAAAACAAAAAATCTATCCAGCAGCAGGATCTGCAGTTCTACTTCTGTCTGTTTCTAGTTACATCTTCTGTTTGTATTTGTATTTCATGCCTGTAGTTAATGACTCTTGTCTTCTGTCCTTTTTAGGTTCTAGTCAGTTATATACCCATATTACACACAACTTGTTTTAGTTTCCTTATTTAGTTACTACTGTTCTCATTTATCTAGAGAGAGGGGGAGAAAAGAAAGAGGGAGAGAGAGAGAGGAGGGAAGGAGAGAGAGAGAGAAAGGAAGAAATAGAGAGAGAATGAGGGATGGAGAGAGAGAAGGAGAGAAGGAGGGAGGGAGGGAGGGAGGGAGGGAGCGAGGGTGGGCAGAGGTGGAGAGAGAGAAGGAGGGAGGGAGAGAGACAATATATAATCAGACATTTACATCTTATAACTTGATGGTCATGTATCCATCATACCAACATCTATTGGGAAATCTCTTAGTGATTTCCAGTACCATCATCAGTTGGCTGGTACCATCAGTACCATCAGGTGACTGGACCTGGAGCAATTAAGTATGCCATCTATAATAAAAATGGAGTATGTGATATACAATAACAATTAAGTATGTCATATATAATAATATTAACGGAGTATGTCATATATAATAATAACCATTTTACATGTAAATGTGCAGCTATGTTTTAATAGTGAAGGCCTTTATCTCGTGTGTTTCTGCAGGCTGCATGTTGGTAGGGAATCTGAGGACAGACGTCATCACTGCATACACAGGAGACTCAGTACAGCTGCCCTGCTCCTGTACTGAACCACACGCCAAACCTGAGAGTTTCACCCTGGCAGAAATACAACACAAGAAGACAAACATGGGATGTGATCACCAGTGAGAGTGAACAGTACAGAAACAGAGTTCAGATGGGTACTGCTCACTCTCCAGGAAATCTCTCTCTACTCATATCACACCTGACTGAAGAGGATGAGGGAGAATACTGGTGTTATCTTAACCAGTGGAACTATAAATACATCAAACTCATCATTAAAGGTAAAACACGGTATTTGATCCAAATCCAACTGCAAATGATAAATCCAGCTTTAAGGTTTTCTTATGTATCCACACTAGCAAAGTCTTGGTTGTCTGAGTTACTTGTAGACTTTCTGCTGTTATATTTGCTGTTGTGCTGTCATCTGTGCACATTACCAGTAACGTTTAGTTCAGTGATGGTCAAATACTCCTTTAATTGTAACAAATATCTTGGGCAGTTCAAGTAAGAATGTCTCAGGTTTTTAACACACATGCTTCTTTGTTTTGGTTTTTCTGTCACTGTTTTCATCTTTGTCTAGTTTGCATTCGTTAATCTTTGTATAAATATCCCTTGTTTTATCATCTTGGTTGTGGGTATCTGAATGTGCGCTCTCTCGTCCTCCCGTGAGTTTATTGTTGTTTGGTAACGTTATTAGCCTGCTCGTTATTCTAGTGTTTACTGTTTAACTTCCTTCTTGGTAATGATGTGCAGATGAAGTCTTGTGAAGCGTTTGAGGTTCTTCCTTATTGTACTGCTGAAGGATTCGAAGCTTTGGAGCATTGAAATCTGGTGACAAACAGCGACACCTGGTGGTTTTCAGAAATTATAGCAGCTAAAGATTCAAAACTGCGCAGCACTATAAACAATACAACACTGCACCGCCTTCATATGTCATTAAAAAAAAAGGATGATCAGTAATGATGTTTAATAATTAAATTCTGAAATAATTTGTGTAAAATCATTGTTTCCCTTTTATGTAAGTACAACAGGTTGGCGTTAGGAAATGTTTACTCTCACTTTTGACTTCTATAATTAGCACATTTCCAATTTTTTTAGTAAAAAGATAAAGCTTCTCCAAGTTATAGGACAGTGCCAAACTTATGAAAGTCTCACCTCATTCTGTGCTTCAGTGACGTCTGAAGCTTCGACTCATCATTATTCACGTGTTGTTAGTAACTTTAGTGGTAATATTAATGGTAATATTAACTTTAGTGGTAATAGTAACTGATACAAGCTTCGGTACACTGTGTGATACGAGCTTCGATGTCTTAGTATCAAATGTTACATCACAATTTTATTGTTTCTGCACAGTTCCTGTATCATTTTTCTCCCTTTTTGGTGTTCCATTTAGTCATTGCTTAGTTTGCATCATTTTGTTAATTTTGCCGTTGTGTCTACCTCTTTTGCAAATGAAGAACTTTCGCTTTACACATGTGCGTCAAGTCCTGTCTGCCTCTTGCGTTACATTATCGTTCTGAAAACTACACAGTGTGCAGATCATTAATGTGGGTGGACCAGCTGGATCAAAATCACTAATGTGTTCTTATTTTAGATTTTTGATTTAAAACATCTAAAATAAGAAGCAAGGCTTTACTATGACAAGTTGCAAATGGGCGTAAACAAACAGTCATAAAAGTTGATTTAGTCAATGTTGATGTCAGCTTGACATTACAAGTGACATATTTGGAGCTTGTTACTGTAATTATTTACCCCTGTCCCACTTACCTACAACCAAAGGCAGAGGTGCCGGCAAAGGTTTAATGCACATAAAATTACAAAATGTATCTGATTCCAAATTATTCCTGTAATTATAATTTATATTCTGAAGAGAATGCTCTACTGCATTGTCTAGCATGTGTTATGAGAATATGCATAACCACCTTTCTGAAATTCCTGTCTTAATGCATCCTGCTTTTTCAGTGGTTCTGTCAGCCTAACATAGGATTTGACCTACTAAACTTATAGTGCAGAGATTGGATACTTTACAGGAAACTGGTGTCAGCACTCTAAATATATATAAAAATATAGCTGGCTCTTCACTCGGCCTCAATCTACCAGTGTAGAGAATTTTGACTACACCTTTGGATTTCCCTCTCTTCATAAATTATCAGTGATTAACATCATCTGCGAGTGTCTGGAGTCCATCAGTCTCATTACAAATACTACGCGGAGAGCCGAGCTTCATAAGTTCAATGTAGCAAAGGGTTAAAGAAGGTGAAGTGGGTGGCCAGGCCGGGAACAGTAGAGCATGTCTGCTGGAGCATCGAGAGAGAGAGAGAGAGAGAGAGAGAGAGAGAGAGAACAAGCCCAAGGGAGAGATTTCTCCAAATGTACGTCTTCAGTCCACCAAATATGCTCCAGCTCCACTCTCAGCTCTGCTCCAGCATTAACTCCATATGGTTCAGAATTTCTTTTAGTCTGATCTTGATTGATCAACAGCCGAGTTTGTCCAACACTGACTAATCAAAGAGTGACCACATACGAGCAGCATCCCTGTCATAGCACATCTGAGAGGAACCCACAGCTGGTAGAGTGATTTACTGTCCTGAATAACAATTGATGAATAACAATATCTCTGCAAGAGACCACAGATGACCACAGCAGTTGGTGGCAAACAAGAACAAGACTTCATAGTTGAGAGTTTGGTGTACACATATAAATATGTTATGATTTTCTTGGTTGAAATGACATAGTATGCCATGACAAATGACGCTGTAGCTCAGTCTCTCTCAGTGTACACATATCTCAGCTACCTGTATGAGGGCATTATGGAATTTGTAGTTCATGAAGCATTTATGTACAAAGTCTTGTAATTTTGCTCTTTTTTTATCTTAATTTTGTAGCTGGTTGGGTTGAGGCTTTAAATTAGAATTTTCTGGAATGTCTATGGAAATACTGACCATTATGCTTCCAGATCCAAGACTGTTGAATAAATGTGTGATCACTCCCTCTGACATATGCTGCCTGCTAAGGCATCTTATTTAGGTTCAATTTAAAGGCAGCATCAGACACTAAATCTGCAGTATAGATAATCTTTCACTCCCAACACGAGTAAAATCTGCCTGGTGATCAACCTCATTCACTTGAAGGGGCAAGAGCTTTACTTGCTTCTTTCTTGAAAGAAAAGCAGCTGCTATTCTTATACTAATTATTAAAACAATGTCACAAGTAGTGTTAGCTGTTTTCTGAAGGACTACGTTTCCCAAAATTACACAATACCAAGACCGCCCATAATCCCCTCATTTTGCTCCACCCATGTGAAAACATGAGCGAGGTGGCAGTTAGATGTGACCGACGCTTAAGTCTTCATACATGATGGGAATGGAAATCTAATTAGAATGGGAATCTAACTGGATCATTTCTGTTACTCAGACCTTTGCCTGTACAGACAACACCAGACCCCTCACTAGACACACAGACAAACTCTTTGAGATCCGTTGGAAAACTGAACAAACATCAGCACTTCAAGAATCTGTAGCATTTGTTGTATGTGCCACTTGATTGCTGTAACAGCTGGAGTGCCGCAGGGTGCGGAGCAGGACGCACAGACTCCCTCGACTTTGAAAGACATTTATTGATACTTAACGCTTACGACGACGGCACTCACACAACATAAACGGATAACACGAATACACGTAACACTGCAGGAACACTAACGACGGCAACACAAACATATACGTTTAACATGAATACACGTAGGACTAGCAACACAAACAATGACCAACACTAATGCACACACCAACAGGGGTTTAATCTACACACAGACACACACAACATTAAACCAGGGGCAGGTGTGTGCCATCATGGGGGCGTGATTACAGAACAAAAAGTGACTTCAACTGCAGGCGGTGGGCCGTACCACGTGACCAGTGGTGAGGGGAGCGTTCCGTGACAATTGCTGACTTAATATAAAAGAATTCTAGTGAAGGCTTCCACACTGATGCGCTATCACAGAGTTACATATATTGTGTCTGACCTTTATTTAACTGTTAGTTTTATGGCATTACTTAAGACATTCACAATCATATAAACATCAAAATGGAACACTTTATTTCAGAACCAGGGCAAATGCATCACTTTCAGTACAAAGTAATTTACAACAGAGTCATATGGGAGTTTCATTTCAGCTTCATCACCCAGTTTCAAGAACAGGAAGGTACTACATGGTTTGAGGTGCTCACATCTGTTCAGATGTGTGAGGTATGAGTGGTTCAGGTACAGCAGTGTTACTGGATTCAGTGATACTGGTAGGCTGAGAGTGTTCTGACAGTGAAAGATATCCAGCCAGCAGTGTTTCAGTGGTCAGACACTGATCATGACTGGAGTTGGAGGATGGTTAACACTAACTGTGTAATAGACCAGATGGGCTAGAACCACTGACTCTACAAAAACAAGATTTTTCTCAACCATTCATATTTATCAAATGTGATGGAGCATAAACTATTGCATAAAGAGAGAGAGAAGGAGAGAAGCAGAGAGAGAGAGAAGGAGGGAGGCAGAGAGGGAGAGAAAGAAAGGAAAAAAAATAAGAGCAGAGAGAAGAGTCTCCTCTCTACAGCTGGTGCTGACACTGAGTTCATTAACACACACTAACACTAACACATCAGGACCAGTCTGAAGTACAAACAATCGGACCAAACCAAATTATTACACTTCACAAACTAAACTACATCACCCACTGGAACACAAACACAAGCACAAAGCAAAATGCAACGTTATCTGGCCCTAAAACGTCAGTACACTGTAGCAGACGACCTGTACACAGTGACTGACATTAAACACAGAACCACGTTGACAAAGTCCAGACTCAGAGAACACAGCCTGGCCGTCCAGACCAGCCGATATAAATGTCATGGCTGCCCAGAGAACAGAGACTCTGTCAGCAATGTAAATATGATACTGTAGAGACAGAGCTGCACTTCCTCACTGAATGTGAAAAATTCATCCAAATACGGCAAATTTACTTTACAAAATTTGAGACGATCCACCCCAACTTTAAGTGTCTGTCTAACACTGACAAACTGCCCATCCTACTGGGCGAAAAGAAGGAAAGCAGCGCTTTAGCTGCGTGGATACATATCTGCCTGCCATAAGATGAGGGACAATGATTAACCCACCCAAACACACACACACACACACAAACAGACTATATTACCCAGTTTATAAAAGTTACCTAACTATTTATTATTATTAACTATTTATTATTAACTATTTATTATTATTATTATTATTATTATTATTATTATTATTATTATTATTATTATTATTATTAACTATTTATTATTTTCCATCATTATTATTTATTCATTTTCCTTTCTTTTCACTTCTTCCCTTTTACTTCTAATTATTATTATTTCAGACCAATTACAGTTTCTCTTCAAGTTCTTTATCATAACAGAATTCTTAATTTCCATAATTGCAAAGGTTGTAATGTTGTGTAATGTTCATGTTATAATACTGCTTTGGCAATATTACAATACTATAGTTGTATATGCTCATGCCAATAAAACTTACTGAACTGAAATGCACTGAGAGAGAGAGAGAGAGAGAGAGAGAGAGAGACTTGACTCAGAAGTCCCTAATTCATTCATTCAGAAAATGACTGAAGGACACACTGCATCTACAGAGCCCTGCAGCTTCAGACGTAGCCAACGTATCACCACCACTGACACACAGAGGAGTGAACACGTCTGCTTGGCCAAACTGTACATACATCAGTTCTGTAGTACAAAATCTAAACATGTTAAATACATAACAGCCCTGAACCCTCATTACTTATAACTGATCACACTTTTCTAATCTTGCAGAGGCTCCATATAAACCTGTAAATTCTCCTCCAGTGGACACTGACACAACAAGTCCAACAGCTTCAACTAAACCTGCTACTACAATGACGTCTCCAACAGGTTAGAAGACATTCAGTCCATCCACTTCCAATGGAGGTAACACACATTGGTTTAACGAGTGTGGGGCAGGATGCAAGCGTGACTTAGCCTGGTTTGATGCGTTTTTGTTTTTAATGAAAATGAAAGCACACATGAACTTACTGTGCTAATGTTGCATACACAATGTCATACAAGCGATTAAGGCAAAATAACTGACATTAGTGGTTGTACAGGATTGGGCTTTATAGGGTAAATAATGAGGGTGAGACTAGCCCCAGGCGACGGAGGTAAGTGAAAGGAGAAACACAGGACCCCTGTGTGAGGGCACGAACAACACAAAGCATGTGGAGGAATAAAAACAAACAAAGGAGCACATGGGGAGGAGGATGGTGGTGAGAGGTGTTACAGTAGCACCCACACCCCCTTAACACGGGGCTCCTGTGTGATGGTGGTGAGGGGTGTTACAGTAGCACCCACACCCTGCTTAACACGGGGCTCCTGACGTGCATAACAGTTGACAAGGGAGCCCGAGCCCGGCATCACACAGCAGGGTCTGGGGAACCTGGACAAGGACAGGTGGAAAAGGAGGAAAAAAGGGGCAAGTCCATCGGGTGAGGTGGAAACAGGACTTTGTACCACAACCAGAGACCTGACAGCAGGCTGGACAGGAGACGACTGGGTTCCAGCTTGGGCAGTGGGATGGACGGGAGCCCGGCTGAGAGTAGGAGCACTGGATACGGGATAACAGGAACCGAACCACAGCTGGGATTGGGACAGTTACAAAGATATGAATGGGAACAGACAAAGGCAGACACTGGGACTGGTAGGGTAACAATGAAAAGTCGTGTCAGTCCAAGCACAACAGAGATGTGACAGGAGGTAGCCAGGCCAGGAATGAGGGAGAATGTCTGCAGAGAGCGAAAGCGAGAGAGAGCGAGAGAGCGAGAGAGAGAGAGAGAGACAGAGAGAGACCCCCCCGGGACAGCTATTCTGCTCAGGTGAAGACTAATCCACTCCATGAGGACTTGACCCAGCAGTCCCTGTTTCATTCACTCACAGAAAATGACTGAAGGACACACTGCACCCACAGAACCTGTAACCTCACACTTAGCCATCCTATTAACCACCAGTAACACAGTGAACCGAATACTTTTGCTTTTTACAAACTGTACATACATCAGTTTTGTAGTACAAAATATAAATGTAAACATGTAAAACGCATGAAAGCACAGAACCTTCAGTACTTTCAACTCATCATATTTTCTATTCTTGCAGAGGCCCCACATTCATTCTGTTCATCAACTACCACTGAATTTAAGATGCATTTGTTTAATAATATTCTCCCATCAACTCCATAAAATGATTCCCCACTATATACTACTACTACGAATACTAATAATAATAATAGTAGTAAACGACATTTAGTTTAACATTTAGTTTAAGAGGGAGTGTTTGGAAGAGTAAACAGTTCACAGCTGTGCTAAATAAATGTATTCTGCTGCTGTATAAGACTGGGGTCAGTGTTTGTTGTGTTGTTACAGTCTCTCCTCAGACTCTGCCCTACATCCCCTTTGCTTTGCTCACTGTGATCTTCCTCCACATTATCGTGGCTGGGGTTTATTACACCAAAAAGAAACAAAGGTAAAAATCTCATTAGCAAGCTGTTATAATCAGATTGTTTTCTCATTGTGTCCATTAACATCCATTTTACCATGTGCAGAGTCAGATCCTGAATGAACTGAGTTGTTCTTGTTCATGTGACCTGCTTCAGTGTCAGAAATGAGCAGAGTTCACTATAACACTGCTGGTGGAGATGAAACAGCTAGTCTGCAGTAGAGAAGAAAACCAAGAGAAATCAACAGACCAGCTACAGACCTACACACCTGTTTAACAGACCTGCCACACACATCTGATCAGCGTTAAGTGGCACTGAAATCTGCGTTGTGGTTCGGTCCGGTAGAGAGGAACCGGTGCTAATTACTTGCTAATTGCTAATTAGATACTAGCATAAAGTAGGACTTGTAGGGGCAGGACAATCTAGAACTAAATTCTGACTCCAACAAGCATCATTTTGCTTGTCTGTAAAAAATGTATTGCGTCTGTAAAAAATGTATTGCGTTTTATTATTACATTATCGTATTTTTCCCCAAAAATATTTTTTTTCTGCATTTTTATGTGTGTATTTCTATTGAAGGATTTTTTTAAATTTGAATTTTAAATAGCATCATATTTTTTTTTCTGTTCTTAATCATGTCTTTTAAAGTCAAATGCCAAACTGTTGGCTGTACGCATCACTTCCACTGTGTATCTATTGTTGTTTCATAAATAAAGAGCCAAAGCAGGACAGAGAGTTGTGGTTTCTGTTTACACCCACTGATAACCACACACATCATGAAGGTGTGTGTGGTGCAGTTTGACAGGAGAATGTGTGTAGAGGGCAGTTCACTGACAGCATTGGACATGCCACTATCTGTTGGACATCACTATCTGTGATGTGTCTAGCTGGGGGGAACTGGCACACACACATACATACACACACATAAAAACACATGCACACATTCATACAAACAAAAACATACACACACACACACACACACACACACACATACAGCTGCTTCAGGATGGCCAGACCCACATTTGAAGGACCTGGAGAAAAAAACATAATTTTACACACACACTAAATGTACAAAGTGAGACACACCTACCCCCCCCCCCCCCACACACACACACACACACTCACAAATATATGCCTGCTCCCATACATGCGTATGTAGCTACCAGTTTACAGTTGTGAGAATTGTACTCACTTCTTTATTTCTGTTTGTGTTATTTATTCCTCACTTTTTTATTGTTTGTGATGCAGCTCTTTGGTCGCTACACACTTGGTCAAGAAGAAAGGACAGCCAATGCTGATGCACACAAACACATACACACATTCACGCCTACACTAACACATTCATGCATGCTTGCTCGCGCACACACACACACACAAACACACACAGACACAGACCCAGACACACATGTCCATGCTTCTTTTTTGGTTTTGTGGGCTTTAGGTTCTGCTGTGATCCAAATATCAACTTCATGTTTTAATCAGTCAATCACTAACTGACTGGCAGCATGGATTCTGTCACATTCACTCCAGTGACTCCAGTTTAAAGACTGGTTTTCTTAATTAGTCTTTTTTTGTTGTTTTTGTCTTTGTGCTCAAGGAAATTAGTTTACAAATGTGAAAATTCCCAAACTTCATGATTAAACCCCCATGTCATCTCTTGGAAAGATTGAAACAAAAACACTGAATGACTGATGGAAATTTAAAAAAAAAAATGTTATTCTCTATACATATGTCCCAGTCAAAAAGTCATCTGCACAGAATATAACACTACTACACAGTGTAGTAGAGTTTGTGGACAAGCATCATCCATCTCGGTTCTCCAAGTCAAGTTTCTCCCACAGAATGGCAGTGCCGTCCTGGAGTGATAAAGGCAACATGAGTCAGAGGGAAACACCTGATAGCCAGAGTCCAGTCAGTGGGAGGAAGTGGACTGCAGTGTTTACACAGGTATGGTGGACACTCCCCCATCCTCCTCAGTGGGGGGTGATATGAGTAGAGAGATATTTCCTGGAGTATCTTTAAGATGCTGAACTCTGCCTGTGTAACCCTGAGTCTGGTCAGTGGATACGATTTCCTTTTTCTCTGAAGATTCGTTTAAGAGTGTGTGGTATGTGATGTTCAGTCTAGGAGCAGGTCAGTAGAACAGACCCTCCCACATGAACCTTTTGGTTCCCCAAATTAATGTGCAGTCTGTGAAAAACACCTGATGGAAACAGTTCAAATTTCCCAGGATGAGGACCTCTGCCATCCTTTTTGAGTATCAAACAGGCCTTGACCTCCATAGTAACCCACAGTAACATAAACACTCTTTAGAAACATAGTCTACTGAATGTTCTACACTTACAGTGGAGAGGAAATATATTCAAATGAACTTTTGACAAACATCTAACCCCAACACACACACCAAATATTTTTACCACCATGTGTGGTCAGTTCATTTTACTATCGGTTCAAATGGATCTTTTCTTCTTATTAAAGAAAATAGCACATGCAATTAGAGCAGCTAAAGAATTGGCTACCTGAGACTTTTAAAAAGTGTTGAACGGATGTTAAGGAGCATTTTAAATTCAGAACATTCTTATTACCCGCAATGCAGTGTGTTAAGCATTTGGATGGTCAACCCTCAGTGAGGAGATCGGTTTCATCTTTGTGAACCTCAGGTGCCTGGAGAGAAGTCCTGAGTTGCACACAGGACACTGAGTCAGCAAGCACTCAGAAGTGCTCCAGCTTATTCTCACACAGGGCTTAGAATATATAGACAGCATGAGTGACAAAAAAGAGGAAGAATGTAGTTTTGGCAGACTGCTATCACAACAAACGTAGAAAAACCTGCTTGGCAACAATATAAAGTGACTAAAACAACTATAGAATCTCTGCTTGGCAACAGAGCAAGATAAATGATTTAAAAATAGCTATATACTGTTTTTAAATGGAACCGTTTGTCAGAGGATATTTGAAGAGTGCTGACAACGGTGTGCAGCTTAGCATTGAAAAGTCATGGAAATACCAACCTGTTCATTGAACAGTTGTGGCATCCTCCAGTGTTGATAATTGAGGTGATGTTGGTTAAGTAACGTGTGGCTTACAACGCAAGTTCACGGCTACCAGAGGGAGGCCACAAGCCGGGAGCTAGTCAGGGTTGGTTAGCCTGATCTCCTTCAGGTGGCATCACCCTACATAACAGCTTCATAAAGGCCCCTCTTAGAAAATCTTGTTGTGACACACGTGTTACGTCTGTCAGGGTGCCTCACCCCTGATCAACCTGACAGTCACAGGTTACATATTGAAATTGTGATTGGTGGGGTTGTGGGAGTTGTGCATGCAGACAAAAACCAGACCGGGCATGTGGTGCATTGCATTGCTCCTCCATGTTTTCCTCAGTGTCAGTTGGCAGTTGGTTTATGGGGCAGAGTTGGTGGCTCTTAATGAGGGTACAACCTAATCAGAGTGTGCCAAACAGCTAGCAGGAGGCCTGGTTGGCTCAAATGGTCTTCCCATCAAAACTTCGAAAGGGGCCACTTTTGTGGTTGCACTAGGAGTCATATGCATTTCACATAGAACTGCAGCTAGCAGTTTTTTGATCATGTAGTCTGTTCATTCCACTATGCCTGACGACCGAGGGTAATAGTGGATGTGAACTTTGATGCTCAGATATTTACAGAGCTGATGAGTCATGCAAAACATCAAAGCACTCAAACAGGCAATGTTCAGGATGGTAGAGAAAAACAGAAGATGTCTTTATTGACACCAGTATGGTTTACAACAAAGGAGTTGCCTCAAGAACAACTGCAGACCTTACATTTGGGATCTTCTTTTATCCTTCTTGCTACACCACCCCACCAAAGTAGAGTGTCACCCTCCAAGAATGCCATTTCTTATTGTCTTATGTCTCAGTGAAATGTCGTCTCTCCAGTCTTAGCGCTCCATTAACTTTTCACACTTATCTGTACCATCTTTGCATTAGAAAAATCATCATTGTGTGTTAATATCTGCTTTGGTCATTATTTACATTCCAACATTGAGTCCATATGTGTCATATCACCCAATTCCTCATCACAGTACAGCACCCAGCAGGCTGTTTGTCACCCAACCAGGACTCCACCAATCATGAACTTCACATCAGATCGTCATTACCGGAATATTGAACTCCCCTGTGTACTTGATTATTTAAGCCTGTCTCGAACATTAGGACACTGTGAAGTATTGCCTCTAGAGTCCTATGCATACCGAACGTGCTTTGGATTGTTTTCCTGTGTACCGAACCTTGACTTAATGTTTCCCGTTTCGGATTTTTGCCTGCTCCTTTTGGATTCTGATGCCTGGATTATTGGTTGGTCTTTATGATTTTTGACACGGACTGTTTTCCCTACTTTCGAGTTACTAATTTATTTCTGTGACCGTTTCCACTACCTGTTACTACAATAAATCCCTATTTTTTTTATCTGCATGTGATTTTTGCCTGGCCCATACTTCACCTCCATGCAGATGGTGGACTCAGATGCTTTGAAGGAAGCTTTGAACAACCAGGGTCAACTAATCCACCAACAGCACCAGTTGCTTGAGGGTTTCACACAGTCAATGGATTATAGGCAAGCAACAAGCAGACCAACAAACTCAAATGTTGGAACTAGGACAAAGTCTCAGAGAACTTACATCCCAGCTACAAATGATGACTACTCCTTCTCAGTTCAGTCCCACACCTGCACCTACTACCGCCACAAGCAGTATCCAACCAACCCTCCCTCTGAGAAACCTGAAAAATATTATGGCTACCCAAGTGTCAACGTTTTTTGTTGCAATATTCATTGTATTTCAATAGTCTTCCAACCTGTTCCAATCAAGATAAAATTACCTTCATTACCTCTCGTCTAACTGACAAAGCTCTTAACTGGGCGACAGCCATTTGGGCTAACGTACAACTGGCGTCTTATGACGACTTTATTGAGCAATTCAAGGCTGTGTTCGATCACCCACATGAGGGAAGAACCTGTGTGGAGATACTTACCAAATTACACCAATGCAATCATTCTGTGGCCGACTACCCATGAGAATTCCGTACAGTCACTGCTGGCAGTGGATGAAATTAGGTGGCGTTGATCGTCACTTTCTGGAATGGTTTCAATGCAGAGATTTTACATGAACTGGCTTGCCGAGATGATAAGTTATATTTGAATCGGCTTATAGCTCTTTCTATACATCTGGATCACTTCATCCAGGAACGAAAACCACGTAGAACTAGTAGTTCTCACCATAGCTATCCCTCTCCCAGTTATAGACCAGTGGAACCAGTGCAATATGATTCTTCATGCTTCACTGAAGAGGAGAGGCAGCACCGATTCCAATATGGTCTCTGTTTTTACTATGGATCCTCAGAACATTTTATCAGTGGTTGTTGTCTTCGACCTAATCGAGCATCCACTGAGCCATAGACAGATCAGGCCACCCATGTCAGAAAACAAGGTAGAGATCTTGCCAGAGAAGAAAGATGATCACTAAGACATTTTAAAGTGTTTTTATTGGGTCTCTTACACCATCTTCTACATTTACAGCCTTAGTTGATTCAGGAGCTGAGGGACACTTCATACATGAATCTTTTATGGGAAATGGACATCCCAGCTATTAACCAAGTCTCTTCACCTGGCGGGTCTGGAAGGATCACCAGTAGGAGCCGGTTATATTACACTCCGCACTACACTCATAAAAACTTACCACAAGCACACTCCACTCAGAGATCATCTAATTTCTCGCCATAGAAGATGCCTCATTACCAGTCATTTTAAGTCTACCTTGGCTAGAACAACATGACCCAATTATAACATGGTCACGTAAGGAAATCACTCAGTGGTCAATCTCAATGCCTAAGAAATTGTTTGACATTACCAGTTGTCCAGTTATGTTCCACCACTGTTGAGAGCCCTGCTGATACACAAGCCTTTTCCCTCCCTCCGGAATATCAGGATCTCACTTTGGTCTTTAGTAAGAAAAAAGCAACCCTGTTACCTCCCCATCATCCCTACAACTGTGCTATTGAGCTCCTGGAAGTATCCGTGTTTCCCAAGGATCGTATTTATCCTCTCTCCCAAGAAGAAGAGAGGAATATATAGATGAAGTATTAAATCAAGGTTTTATTCAGCCATCCACTTCCCCCATGGGGAATACAGGAGGCACAGAAGTTGTGGGGTGGGCACTGGTGGACACCTCCCCCTTGCCTCTACGAGACTTAGGTACCAGCGCATGAATTCCGGGGCTGTATGCCCTAGTGGAGGGAGGTTTCCTCCTCGAACGAGGTCGCCCCTCTTTGTGCCGCACCGGATGCTTTGCTCGATCCCGAGTGGCACCTCCTAGGTGGAGCATTGGGCGGTATCTTAAGTGCTGGACGCTCATCGCTCTCAGAGTCTGCAGACTCTACGTCACTGATGTTGGGACGATCCCCACCTCCATAGACAGGTCCTCGCCATAGTCGAATCCCAAGTCTGACTGTAGACTAACGTCGCTGCACTCCCCGTTGTTTCCATAATCCGCCTAACCCTCGTAGAAGTCCATCTAGGGGGTTGTAGGACCCAGAGAAGTCCACTTCCGCATGCCAATCCTCAGAGTCCGGATGCGGTCTGTAGGACTCCGCAGAGTCCGATCCTGGACCACACTCAGGACCCCCCCAAAATTGTCCAATGTCATATATCAGACTCTATATATATCAGACAATGTCATATATCAGACTCTGACTTTCTATACTCTCTCATACGAGATAATTATACTCCGCACGTGTGTTTGCCCTCAAGCTCACAAACATTACACACATATGCACATGCATCCCCTGTAGCTACAGCAACACAATGAATTAGTCAATTGCAATTGTTGAAGCATGGATGAAACTTAAAAAGGGGTAATTTATGAAAAACATTTTTTTTTAGATATATTTAATGACTTTAGCTTCATATATACTGCAGCCGAGTATGTGTAGGGCTAGGACACCATTCCTAATCACCTTTTTACTTTCATTATGTAACTGTTCCTTTGTTTTTACCCTAATGGCCAAAATGTGTATTCTGTTCTTCAGTCTCCTCCACTTCAACTTAGGAACATGGAACACAAACTTATGCAGGCCTATTCTTGGTTTAAACATTATTCATTTCCCATCACTCAGTTCTTCCGTAATCTTTTATTACTTTTCCATAATCAAGTCTGACTTCTTGATTTTATTCAAAAGTATTTTTTCTTTAATTAATTAAGTACTGTACTTTGTCTTTAATTACTTATTTTAGTTAAGAGTAATTTTAACCTAGGTTAGATAGTTCATAAGGCGAGACAAACAATAGTTAACTTATGATGTCACGCAACCAACCCCAGATGTCACATATGGCCTTTCTGGATTTCCATACAGTACTTTGGAATGATGTCATGGAACGCTCTCCTTCCTGCTGATCACGTGCTACGGCCCACTGTGTTCAGTGGGTGTTTCTCGTTTACTGTGACTTAACTTGTTTGTAACCACACCCATGTTGTTTAGCACACACCTGCACCTGATTTAGTGTCGTTATGTCAGTATGTATTTAAACCCCTGTTGGTGTGTGCTAAATGAATTCTACAAGACCAGCTGTTTGGCAAATGCTTTGACTCAGTCATCTTGCCATCTCAGTTTGGCCCATGTCACTCAGAGAACTGACTGTTCACTTGCTGCTTAAGTGACAGTCATATGTATTTTCATACTTAGCATTCATACCTAACATTCACACATAACATCCCCCCCACCCTATTTTTTAAATATATTTTTTTATAGAACCAGTACTAACTGCAGGCTGGGAGCGCCACGCTCATATTAGACCACTCATGAGAACACTTGATGATTTGCAAATGTTTTATTATTTCAATATGCATAATCTTTTCTTCAGTTTTCCTGATTGAAGAAAATTAAAATCTCTGCCCAAATCCATATGGGGAACATTGTTTCTGAAAGCATCTTTGAACACAAGTATCTGAATAATAAGAATAATAATTAATTAATTACTAATTGAGATTGTGGCTTGGAAATTAAGCTATATCATGTGCTGGTAGGCATCCAGCCATGCCAGCTCCCACACATCCTCCAATCATGTGAAGTTAGTGTGACCATGAACAGCTGTGACTTATCATGGGTTTAGTAACAAATATCTTTCTTTCAGTAGCCAGTAACTTTAGTGTTTTCATGCTTGCTGGTACGTTTCTGGTTCAGATATAAATATTGGCTTGATATGAGCCAATTCATATGCCAATGAATGGCTATAGTATCTCCTATATATCAACATGCATCTTTATTCTTCAGACATCCTTTGCAGAAATGTTTTGCAAGACACATTAGGATACACAGAAAATGCTTTGCTTAGTTCTACAGAAATATGTGACTATTAGTAGCTTATAGTTAATAAAACTGTTTATTATGTTTCTTTCCTAATAGAGGGCCTTAACATTGGGGGCAGTAAAGCCTGCTGTGGTAGAGTGGAGATCTACCGTAATGGTCAGTGGGGAACAGTGTGTGATGATCACTGGGACATGAAGAGGTGGTGTGCAGACATCTGCGATGTGGCCCAGCTCTCACTGCCCACTGTGGTCAGGGACAAGAACCAGCATGGCTGGAAGATGTTCAGTGTTTAGGAACTGAGAAATATATAAATCAGTGTTCACACAGAGGATTTGGGAAGGAGGACTGTGGGCATATCGTTATTAAATAAATCATAAATAGTATTGTTATTATATACAATGTTTTACAAACATCTTAACTTATCTCTTTAACAGATGACATGCAGAGTGTTACATTGATCGAAATCTCATCATGCTCTGCTATCTCACCTGCAGTGGCAACTGCAGGCAGACATTTATTAAATAAGATGAAACATGGATTAACAGTAAACACTAAAGGCACTCACGCATAACAAACAGGGCAGCACGATATTAACACATAGACATAAACACAATTAATGACAGGATCAAATACTATGAACTCTGAAAATACGCATGAATATTAACACTAACAATGACCGACAACTAACTCTCAAACACAGGGGTTTAAATACATATATACATAAACGATGTGTGTAACAAGGATCAGGTGTGATGACTTATGATGAAATCAAGGTGGGTGTGGTTACAAACAAAGGCATTACTTTTGGCTGCTTCTTCTTTTGTGTAGCTCTGCAGACTGGACACCAGTGCTTTTTACCTACAGTTCACATATCGTCCCAACCATTCAATAGATGATGCAATTGCCCCCACTCTTCATCTGACCCTTATCCAGCTGAACAAAGACACATACGATAGAATTCTGTTCATAGGCTGCAGCTCAGAATTCAACACCATCATTCCTCAGTGTCTGGTTGAAAAGAGACTGCTGGGTCTGAACTCCTCTCTCTGCAGCTGGATCCAGGACTTTCTTGGTGGGAAAGCCCCATCAGTCTAGATCAGGATCACTGTCTCCAGCACCACCACACTGAGCACTGAGCTTCCCCAGTGTTGTGTGCTCAGTCCACTGTTGTTCACATTGCTGACCCTAAATTGTGCAGCAATGCACAGCTTGAACCACATCAAATTCACTAATGGCAAGACTGTGGGGTCTCATCAGCAGTGATGATGAGTCAGCGTTCAGAGAGGATGTCTCAGAACCTGTCAGTCACTAAATGTGGAAAAAAACAAAAAAGATGGTGGTTGACTTCAGGAAAGTATGTAGTTTTCACTCTCCGATCAATATCGACAGCTCCTCTGTGAAAATCATTACAAGCACCAAGTTCTTTGGTGTCCACCTAGCAGAGAACCTCACCTGGACCCTCAATACCAGCTCTATAGCCAAGAAAGCCCAGCAGTAACTCCTACTTCTAGCTCATCCCCTGCCACTATCCTCACCATGTTCTACAATAGACAGCATCCTGAGCAGCTGCTTCACTGCCTGGTTTAGGAACTGACTCAGACCGCAAAACCCTGAGGAGAATAGTAAGAACAGCAGTTAGGTACTGTTACCTCAGTAACTGCTGTATGCTATAAGCGTATTTGTTTATATGTCACAGTATGGTGCACTGGTTGAAGTTGCCTATATGTTAATATTTGTGCTGTATTTCATATTTATTGTTTACACATGTTCTCCTTTTGTGTTGCATCATGGTACTGTAGGAGCATTATTTAATTACCTGTTTATAGCTAGAAAGTGTCACAGTTGGTCAGCCAGTTAGCAGGGGAGACACACGCACCCCTTCTAAGGACTACTCATTGCACCTGCCCCGTTCACAATCCCCTGATTACTAATTACTTTCACCCATTTCACATTCACTTCCTGCTCTATTAACCCCCAGATCCGAGGAGATGGAGCTGCACATTAGTGGTCCTACTACGTTGAGTCGAACCATGCATGATCAATTGTATAGAGTAAGACTAGCTCCTCTGTATTTATATTTGAGGTTCCATGCGTCCATCACGGACAACCTATGGAGAATAAAGATTACCTCGCTGCTGACCCGCCTCTCGCTTCCATTCACCTGCCACCGTCACAGAAAGACAATAAAAAGCCTCTTGACCACTCTTTTGACCTCTGTTTACCAGACTCTAGATCCTAAGTTATGGGCCACCCATTGTATTTCTTCTGTAACCAGGCCACATATTTGGTCTTTATCTCCTTCTGAAGATCTGTCAATTAGCTGACTTCAAGTTGCCTTTATATTGCTTTCAAGCCTCTGTTTCCAGGGGGCATAGTGGAAGTGGCCTGTTGCTTGCATTCTGTATGCTAGGATCTTGAGCTTAACTACTACAGTGGTATATACCAGTTTGTTGGTTTCAGTTATACAGGTTGTTGGTATTGTGCTTATTGCTGCATTTACATTTGTGAGCATACTGTCTGATGGTAGCTTACCACGAAGTTAGGTGAGCCTCAAGCAGTGGATGACAGTAGTTACCTTAGTCATGACCATCATCTGCATGGCCACAGCTGGACCACACAATGTCCATATTACAGTTTGGCTCTGGTGGATTCCTGATGTAGTCTGACCTTTCTTTCTCAGATGCAATATGTGTTCGGTCTGGGCAGTGATACTGACCCTTTATTTCATCCATCCTTATAGCATTATTATACTTTACATATATAACATAGAATCTAATATTATTTATCTTTTATATACAGTGAATGTAAAGATTGTGGGGTGGGGCCTGGTGGGTGGGGTCTGTCATAAATGCTATTGAGCTCTTTCATTCTAAATAGTTTTGAAGGGCACAGATCTGCAAACTCCGTCACAGTTTGGGCGTATGAAAATTACATGGAACGTAAAAAAAAAAAATTATATTGTAAATCTGTCTAGTTTTATCTCTCTTACCAAATTTATTTCACTGTTTATATTATACAGTTTATATTGAACAGATTTTATGTTCTATGATTTTATTATCCAGGTTTTTATCATTGGTTTTTTTTTTATCTTGATTGTGTGTACTCTTATCTTGTACTATAATTTTAAAAAGTTGTATACAACTAAAGTTTACTATTATTATATTAGTACCACCAAATGGTTTAGTTTAATGGCTTTATTGAAGCTTCATGTTTTAAACCATGCCACATGATCATAATAATGATCTGAGTGTAGTCCTCTTCCTCCTCTTCATCACAGTGTCTGTGTCTCTTCCGTGATGCAGTGATGGGCACAGTGACGTGTTCACCGTTGCCACACTCACAGCAAGCATGAGATGGAGCTTTCAGCTGGGGGGGGGACGGTGAGTCTTGCAGCTGGCTGGAACAACCGTCTGTCCATCCTCATCTAAAATGGATGAAAGCAGAGAATGTTTGCACAGCGTTCATTTTAATTTAGTCAAAGAAATAACCTGCTAAACCTGCCTGTGTGGCGTTCACATTACTCTAACGCAGCATATTTACCATATGCCTTGTTTGTATGTTATATCGAACAGCAAAAACACAGGGCCTGCTATTCTCCAATTAATTCTCGAGTCTGCATCTTTATTTTTCTATTTAAAATGTACTTAATAATACATCTGGATTTTGGGAAATAAGGAACCACATGAGTGTAATGGTTGGGAGGCTGAGGGTGAACACATATACAAAGTAACAATGCCTCGGATGTGAGAGTGAACTGGAACAATGAGTATGCAAACCCTAAAGAGAATGAGTAAACGAACAGACAGGATTAACAAATAAATAAGAAGTTTAATATAAAAAAATGAAGAAGAAAAACAACACAGAATAGAATGAGGGAAAGAATCAGAAGACTAAACAGGCTAACAGGGCGAGGCTGATAACAAGGCAACTAAGGAAACTTAACACTAAGGAATGGCTAACAGGAGAACAACGATGAAGCACAGAGGGAAGGCACGGAGGGAGGGAGGCTGGGGAGAGAAGGAGGCAGGGAGGCTGACAGGGAGGGAGGGAGTGAGGGAGGCTCAGGAGGCAGTGAGGCAGGTAGGCAGCCAGGGTGGGAGGGAGGGAGGCTGGGAATACATGTGGCCACATGATTAGAATCGAGACCCAGACACCGAGGGGAGGCTGGGGCTACCCATGGCCGGTAGATCTGAATGGAGACGCAGACTCCTGGGGGAGCCTTGGAATACATTCTGTTCATCTGGCCACATGTAACCCCAGACTCCCTCCCTCCCTTCCTGCCTCCCGCCTTTCCGCCCCGGTGTACCGAGTGTTCTTGCTCTCTGCCTGCCTGCTTGCCTCCCCACAGTCCCTGCCTCCCTCCATCCAAGCCTGCTTGCCTGACTCCCCAGCCTCACTCCAGCCTCTCTGCCCACCCAGCTTGCCTGCCTGCCTACCTGCTTACCTCCAAAGCCTCCCTCCCTTCCTGCCTTCCCCACCTGCCTCCCCAGTGCCTCTCTCTCCCTCCCTGCCTGCCTGCCTCCCCAGCCTCTCTGCTTACCCTCCTGCCCACGCACTTGCCTGCCTGCCCAGCTTATGTGCCAGTCTGCCTCCCTCCCTGTTTGCCTGTCTCCCTCACTCCTCAGCCCCCTCCCTCCCTCCATCTCTCCCTGCTTGTCTGCCAGCCTGCTTGTCTCCCCAGACTCCCTCCCTCCCTCCCTCCCCAGCCTACCGCCCTCCCTGCCTGCCTGCCTGTGCACCCTCCCCCCCTCCCTCCCTCCCCGCCTCCCCAGCCTCTCTGCTTCCCCTGCCACCTGCCCCCCTGCCTGCCCAGTTTACTTGCCTGTCTGCCTCCCTGCCTGCCTGTCTGGCACAGTGATGCATTCACCCCTGCTATGCTCACTCTCCATCACTGTGCAGCAAGCATGAGATGGAGCTTTCAGCTGGGGGCTGATGTTGAGTCTTCCAGCTGGCTGGAGCAACAGTCTGTCCATCCTCATCTAATATGCATGAAAGTAGAGGAGGTTTGTACAGTGTTCATTTTCATTTAATCAAAGAAATAACCTGCTAAGCCTGGCAGCATAGTGTTAACTTTATTCTAATGCAGCATATTTATCTGGGGGATGGGACATCCTGCTTGACTGGGAAGCAGCAGCACATGGTATTTCTGGAATGTTGGACCAAGTTGCATCGAAAGATGTTTCGACATACGTCTTGGGATTCCACTCTTACTTGAAATGGTCATATTCCAGACAATCCATGCACCTCTGTTATCTTTTTTTCATGAAAAGAAGCCACGCCTCTCCTCCATGACACCTTCTTGCATGTTTGTAAGAGATTGAAATCATGACACTCAGTGTTAGTTTTGCACAATGCCTAATTCAGAAAAATGCACAAGCAATGCTAAAAAGAAGTCTTCATCTTCATTCTGATGGATCGGGCAATTTGGAACTGGTTCCTGATTCCCATCACTTTGCTTCATGAATGAAAAAGCTGATTGTGTGTTGAGGAAAACAGATGTTTTTATAAGTGGCTGTGAATGGATTTGCTTTTGCTATTAAAGTGTGTTATTCCTACTACCATATCTTCTCAGATTCACTATTCATTCGAGTTCTCTTAAGTTTATAGTCTGCTATAGACTGCTACCTGCATATCTAACACAAAAATTAGTGCTTCCCATTGCAGAGCCAAGATTATTCTGACATGTTAAGTCATTAAAATGACTTCATTCTGGTTACCATGATATTAAGAATGGAATGCTTTGAGAATACCAACTCCAGACAGATAAACAGAAAACCTATAGATGATGCATAAAATGAATGCTGGATGAAAATAGATACATTTACTCACATCTGCAGGAGAACCTGCCATGTCTCTCTCCTCCTTCAGTGTCTGCTGCTCCTCCCTCATCTTCCTCAGCCTCTCTCCCATCATCTCCTCATCTGCCGCCTTGTGGTGTCCATGTGGAAAGGGGTGACACTGTGATGTGGGGGAATGGTGCCGATGTCTATGTCGTTGGTTATAAGGATGGATTCTGTTTCAGCGAAAATCCATGTTAGTTTAAAACCTGCGTAACATGGTACACCACAAAGTTAGTTTTCAGCTCATGAGACACAGTATTGGAAATACCCGAGACAATTGCCAGATGCAATTTACCCTGTCCCCATCAATTTCTGAACTGCGTTACATTGTCCCCACTACTTCTTGAAAGTGTATTAAGAAAATATTAGTATTTTCTTCACAAGCTTCATTTTGCTCCATTTGATAAATATAATTTGATTAATTGTTGTTTTGATCTATAAATCTAATCATATTATGTTCTTAATGACAATCAGAACACATTCTTGCTGATATGTTGTTGAGACGATGGTGAAATAAACGCAGTACAACTGACGTTTCTTGAAATGCTGATTAATCAAAATCAATAGAAAACAACTGTACTTCAAATATATATTAAACCATAATGTTAGTTTTGAGAAGCAGGCAAGATGGGAGTCGCATGCAGCTAGAAATGTATGGCTTTACTGAGCCGAGTAAACACTGCAGGCCACAGCCTACAGTGATCACGTAAAGCTCATCATATTATTCCTAGAGAGTAACATTCTGTCCCTCAAAGGCAATGAAACAAGAAAACGTTGGTTGGTGGGATTGAATTTTGCATCCTAATGGGGAGAAGACAATTCAAGCCAGTTTTTAAACTATGCCTTTCAGGCACCAAAAGGGAGGAAATGCTGGATGGATCCAGAAGTCCCCTTGCTGTATGGTTTCTGTAGTGTAGTGGTTATCATGTCTGCTTTACATGCAGAAAGTGCCTGGTTCAATACCAGGCTGAAACGCTTTTCTTGGTAAATGTCTAATTGCTGTCCTTACAGTTGAATGGAGGGCTGTTCTTCACAGAGCAAAGTCAGGCTCCTTAACTAATCGCCAAACTGATGAATTAAAACTCGTAGCATAATGTCTATGCAAATTCAAGTCTTTCAAACATTAGTACAGGAAGTATTAACTTTAGTGAGTGTGTCCTTATTTTGTTTCCTAAAAAGGTTTATGCTAATTAGCTCAATTTTAAAAGTTACTTTCATCAAGTCTATGGCAAAGAAAAAATCCTTGCAAGGCAATGTCAAGCATACAGAATTTGTGCAATAGGTTATGCTCTAAATGCCAATGAGAGAACTACAGAGATAAAGTAAAACTCTTCATATTATGCCCAGTTAGCAACAGTCTGTTTCTCGAAGGGTAAGAAACAAGAGAACTTTGGTGGGGTTGTCTGAATTTTGCATCCTAATGCTTGAGAAGCCATACTGCTTAGCCAGATTTAAAACTATGATTTTCAAGCCCCAAAAATGAGCAAATGCTGGAAAGCAGCATTTTTTTCTGCAACTTTGAATCAGATATTTCTGAAAAATTAGAATTGTAAACCATTTAAATTTTAAGTACATCTGCTCGTAAAACGCATTTTAGGCCATCCAACATACCCACGAAATTTGCATAAAATGGCAGCTATTTGTGAACAGAGAGAGTAATGGTATTTACTAACCGTCAAAATGATTTATTGCTTGATTTGATTGGTTGATTTGACAGCTGTCAATCATCCTCGTCATCCGAGTCATCTTAGAAAAGAAAGTTGATCCAATTATTCTAGTATAAATGCGATTAATAAACATGCTTTTAAAAATATACTTACGTGGAGATGGTGGCCTACAGGTTAGTGTGGTTGAACAGCGTGAATAGGCCTAGAATTATTTAGATGTATGTTATAAGCCACAGTGACCTCTGTATACGTTTCTGTAGACGTTGCCGGTTGTAAGAGGTGAAATATTTGTGAGCTCCGCCAGAGGGCTCGATGAATAGTGGATGACAGTAGAGGGATTCACCCCCTCTGCCTGTGTGACAAATTAACGCACTGCATAAACTTTTAGACATAAAGCGATCTTTTAACATATGGTAGACGCACTCTAGAAAAGATTACCTTGTAACAACTCATTCAATATATGAACTGTTTCATCAGCTTGTGTCCTTATATCTGCAAATAAAAGTAACAAAAATGTAAACAAAACAAATACATACAATTAAAATTTATAAAAGTTCACAAATAAGAAATTACCTTGGTCGGCAATTCTCTCCACAGAGTCAAGGAAGTCGTGAACGTCGGAAACTATGGAAATACATAGAACAGAATTATAGACCATGAGTAGAAAAGATCACCATAATGATATCCTTTATACCAAAACCGCATTTATGTCAGGTCATGTACTGGTTAATTTAAGTAAATAGATTCACCTACTTCGAAGCTAAAGTTTTTCTATTTAGCTAGCCCTGAGAATAAGAATAGCCGTCGATCAAAAGAGTTTTAGTCGATCAAAATGTTTCACGTACTCTATGGCATAGCGGTCATATTACATATTGACCATTAATCATCAGAATAAAAACATTGACAATATCCTTTCCTAGATAGCTCGCAAAAGAATACTTACGATAGCTTGTAGATAATACGCATTGATTGTTAAAATGTATGTTTTATCTAGACCTGAAATTAATTACGACGCTAAGCCCCACTGAGTTAAATCATACAACGCACGATAAAGTATTTCATCCATTAGCTAAATAAATAGCTAAATACACGTCAGCCTTTTTGGTAACTTATACTAATATAAGGTATAGCATGAATTAGTTAAGCATTACTGAATTGCTTACCTGTTGTGAACTAAATGAGTGAAATACCGAAAACACGGCTTTAAGAAAAAGTCGGTGGGGATAGAAATGGTTTTCGGATAGAAGTTGTAAATTACGTCCCTCCCCCAACACCTCTCTCAGTTGTGGAATGCACTGAAAGTGGTAAGAGTACAACGTGTGATAACGGACAAAAACCTTGTGTGATAAAACTTATAGAGTAACCACAATGGTTAGAGATCAGACAAAAAATAAATAAATTAAAACTTTGTGATGTTTTCTGAAAAGTTTGCTTATTGCCTTGTTTGAATACATCTGGCAAATAAGAAGTGAAGAGGTGTCGTGGGAGAGTTGTGTGTGTGTGTGTGTGTGTGTGTGTGTGTGTGAGAGAGAGAGAGAGAGAGAGAGAGAGAGTCAATGACCTCTGACTGCAGAGTGTGTGTCAGAGAGGACACTGAACAGATAGAGAAAGTGGAGACAAACTGGTGTAGTATGAGACTAAAAAATTTGATTTTCTTTAATCACATTATTTCACTATTAAATAATTATTTCAATGATTCCTACTCAAACATCTGGGGTACAACTAAATTTAAATGAGCGGGTACGAGGGTCTGGTTTTGTGGGAGGAGTTGCACGCTGCACGGGATTGGTCAGACCGGGTGGTTGGGTAGAAAGAAAAGGCGGCAAAATTGAGGAGTCAAATGAGGAGTGTATTTCTGACCCTGGGAGGAGGTTTTTTTCACCTTATATCATATTTTGTCAGAAAGTTTTTCCTGCATGTTGGGGGGGGGGGGGGGGGGGGGGGGGGGGGCGCGGAGGTGTAACCTCTAGAGAATCAACCAATGGGAGGGAGTGGGAGGGGTGAATTAGTTGGTGAGTGAGAGAGACACACACACACACACACACACACACACACACCCGAGACCCATACGCAAGTTTGAGTATGACTACATGACCGGCAGCGGAGCGGAGCGGACATTAAAGACTGGGTGGTACGTATTCGTTTAAGACTCGGAAGTTTTATTTACTTTAATCACTGGAATATTTCACAATTACATTTTTTTTTTAAGTCAATAAAACTATTTTGAGGATCCCTCATTGTGTTTTAATTTATTTTCATATAATATTGTCACATCATAAATCATATAATAATAATAATAATAATAATAATAATATATATATATATATATATATATATATATATATATTATTATTATTATTATGATTTATTATTATTATGATTTATATATATATATATATATATATATATATATATGGAGGGTCAAAACAAATCAAGCAATAAATCATTTTTTTGACAGTTTGTAAATTCCATTACTCTCTCTTAGGCTTTCTAGGTTTATATGGAGGCTCTGCAAGAATAGCAAAGTCTGATCAGTTATAAGTAATGAGGGTTCAGGGCTGTTATGTATTTTGTACATTTAGCTTTAGATTTTATACTACAGAACTGATGGATTTACAATTTGTACAAGCAGAAATGTTCAGTTTCCTGTGTGTCAGTTTGCTGTGTGTCAGTGGTGGTAATACAACAGCTTAGTCTGAGGCTACAGGGCTCTGTAGGTGCAGTGTTTCCTTTCTGAAGCAAGCAAATTGCCTTTTCTTTTAAATACAAATCAATCATTTTCTGTGAGAGAATCAAATAATCAAAGCTAAAGGCGGCCCAATGAAATATTAGAGTGTGTGACCTTTTTTTGGTCAGGCAGTGTATTTTCTCAATGATTCTTGAAACTTGGTGCTCAAACAACCAGAGCTGAAATCTAAATGTCTTTATATGCCTCAAATAATTGCAGATACAAAGAGGTGGGACTTAATACTGTGAATCATACACTACATGTCCAAAAAAAAAAAGGTCACCACCTGGATTTAACTAAGCAAATAGTTAAGAGCCTCCCATTGGATAATTACTGCATAAGTGATTATGTTTCAGATGGAAACAAGTTATTTAACCCTAACTGATGCAGTGAGTACCTTCTCAGTTGTTAAACAACCATATCGAAAGACACATTCTGTCGTCGTGGAAAAGATGTTAATCTGTTTCAGAAGTGTCAAATTATTGGCATACATCAAGCCGAGAAAAGATCTAAGGAGATGCTGAAACTACTAGAATCAGGTTAAGAACTGGCCAATGCCTTATTAAAAAGTGGAAGGACAGTGGGGAAACATCATCTTCGAAGAAGGAATGTGGTCGGAAAGAAATCTTGAATGATCATGCTCGGCGATCACTTAAACGTGTAGTGAAATCAAATCATAGAAAAACAACAGTAGAACTCATGGACATGTTTAATAGTGAAAGTAGGAGCATTTACACACGCACAATGCGAAGTGAACTCAAGGGATTGGTACTAAACAGCTGTGTAGCCTTAAGAAAACCACTTGTCAGTGATGCTAACCAGCAAAAATGGCTTCAGTTTGCTAGGGAGCATAAATATTGGACTCTGGAGCAATGGAAGAAGGTCATTTGGTCTGATGAGTCCAGATTTACCCTGTTCCAGAGTGATGGGTGCATCAGGATAAGAAGAGAGGCGGCTGAAATGATGCATCCATCATGCCTAGTGCCTACCGTATAAGCCTATGGGGGCAGTGCTATGATCTGGGGTTGATGCATTTGGTCAGGTCTAGGTTCAACAACGTTATGTGCCCAAAGAATGAGGTCAGTTGACTATCTGAATATACTGAATGACCAGGTTATTCCATCAATGGATTTTTTTTCTTTCCTGATGGCATGGGCATATTCTAAGATGACAATGCCAGGATTCATCAGGCTCAAATTGTGAAAGAGTGGTTCACCAGCATGAGACATCATTTTCACACATGGATTGGCCACCACAGAGTCCAGACCTGAACCCCATTGAGAATTTTTGGGATGTGCTGGAGAAGACTTTGTACAGTGGTTCAAATCTCCCATCATCAATATAAGATCTTGGGAAAAAATTGATGCAACTCTGGACACAAATAAATGTTGTGACTTGCTTGTGGAAATGATGTCACAGCGAACGCATGCCATAATCAAAGCTAAAGGCGGCCCAATGAAATATTAGAGTGTGTGACCTTTTTTTGGTCAGGCAGTGTATTTTCTCAATGATTCTTGAAACTTGGTGCTCAAACAACCAGAGCTGAAATCTAAATGTCTTTATATGCCTCATGTCAGCCACAAATCCAGGGTGTTTATACTCTAAAAGAAACACCTAGTATGTCCACAGTTAGAAAGTACAGCCTATCTGTTGCCATGAATATTTTGTGTTAGAGATCCACTATTTTATCACTGGTCAGTTTCTGACCACATGACCCAGGCACCTTGGACTAAATATGGGGAGATTAAAATAAAGCACAAACAGAATGTCATATTTTATTTCTGAGTGTTTCAGGTCTGTGATCTATTAGTGTTGCATCAGTGGGTTCAGATTCATATTTTAGATGAGAATAGCATTCCATATTTGTCTAGTTGACTGTATTTTTATTCATAGTACGATAGTTATTGGTACAGACCAGTCACTAAGGGTAGTCAACATTTCATGCATACTATAAATATACAAGAGGTTGGTTTACCTGTTACTTGGAGTTGGACCTCTATAAGATGATGACTGCTGATGCTACACCTGTACTGTCTCCAGTCCTCTTTAGTCAGACCAGATATGAACAGAGGGAAATTTCCTGGAGCAGTAACCAGCTGAATTCTATCAGTGTAACGGTTTGTCTGGTCAGTTGACTAGATGACTTTAGATTCTTTATAAAAAATGTAAAAAAAAAAAAACTCCATCTGACAGTCTTTGGCTCGGCCAGCAGTTCAGTTTAAGATCTTCATCAGTTTTATTAAAATATGAATGGATTATAAAAATCTTGTATTTGTATTTGCACATACTCATTCAAGGTTACCCAGCACTAAATCCTCCACTAGGTGGAGCTACTGAGAAAGAAATACAGTAGGGATACTGTGACGGAGGCATTTTGCATCAGTGACAATGTGTATCCTTGTTAAACCTTCGTTCATTTATTACTTTTGTTTTTTAATGCCTTATCTTATTTTCACAAAACATTAAATGTATTACTGCACAAAATCACACTACCAATGAGCATTCATCTTTGACTTTTTGATATGAAGCATTATCTAGTGCTCGAGTCAGCTGTTCTCGCACTGCTCTGTCACTGGGTTTTAATATTACAGACGAGTGCAGCACATCAGAGCGATCCTGGAGAAATGCTGGCATTTGAACTCATGCAGGATTTATCCTTAAAGAGCAGCTCTGATCCAGACAGAGTGAGACACTGAAGCTTCAAATCATAACCTTTAACCCTTTAATCCTTTAAATCATGTACTCAAAGTAGACTACAAAATATTTTTTAAATAATGCTATAAGGTATTACAAGTGCCCATAAAGACTTGATGGATGCAAAATGTTCTGAACATTCATAATGCGTTAAGTGCTTTGTATGAAAGGTCTTCCCTTTTCTTATTTATAATGTGCTATGTCTATTTATAATCATTTAATCATGTAAATTGCCTTTTACTTTAAATGATTAATTCCTAATTTAATTTTGCATTGTATTATTTAAATTGTTCAACTTTCATTTATTTTTATTTTTAATTTTTGCAAATAAGATGATAGATCTCAGGATGTAATAAGCTTTATTATTCATTCTATTCCCTGTAAAGCTGTTTATAAACTGGGTTTAAGAAAGTGCTGTACAAGTTTACAGTTTACAGTTTTTGTGCACAGTTTACATTTTCTGACTACCATATTTGTGTAAGTGGGTTCATTGTAAATCTGCAAGTGATTTGAACTACACTAATGTTATAACTCTAATTCTTGGTTTGCCCAGATAAACACTTCCTGCGTCCTGCCTCCTTCCTGGGGTTGGTGAACCTTTGTTAGGAAAGCTGTCATGGTACGTCCCCTCCCCCCAAACGTGTGTGTGTGTGTGTGTGTGTGTGTGTGTGTGTGTGTGTGTGTGTGTGTGTGTGTGTGTGTGTGTGTGTGTTTATCTGTATGGCTATGCCCTCCCTGTGTTTCACACCTGCTCCTTATTGTGTGTCATTAGTATGCATGTATATAAGTCTTGTGTCTGAGTGTAAGTGTTGTCGATGTTTAAACCCGCTTAGCCTGCTAACCACTTAGATGTCTTTTGTGTATCACAATAAATGTTTGTTGTGTGTAACATGACTCTTCCTCACATCCTGCTTTACCTCCTCGCATCACAAAAGCAGGCCTTAAAAAATGGAGCTCTGCAGCCATCACTTGTTGAAGCAGTGGGAACTGAAACTGTGACTAACAGCTCAAAGAAAACTAATCATTCACCATTCTATGAATTTCACAAAACAAACGTACATAAAGTTAACTATAAACTTATGGAGTTTCTAACTGAGACTCCAGCACCTGCCATACCTACATAATCTCCATCTTAAACAAACATAAGCAGTGTGCACATAATACATTAGCATTTATCAAAGTCCGCCCACCAATGACATCACCACATCTGTGTGATGCTGTTGAATGTGCAGCTTCATGTGTTTTAGCACAGACACTCTACAACACCAACACACTGTCCTCGTCCACCATTCAGGTCACTGGGAAACTTTCCCACACAGGTGATTTGAAAGAAACAGGTCATAGTGTTAATGATTCAGTAAATTTCACTAACAAGCTCGAGCTACATTTAGCCTAGCATGTTGCTAACTTGCTAATAGATTACATCTTAAGGTTTGGAGTGGAAATCGCAGATGTGAAGTTTGATTGCACATTATGTTCATCAGCCTTCACACTTAGGCTACCGTGTACTCTCCGTATGACTGCATACAGTGAACTGTAATGTGTATGGGGTGATTTGGGATGAAAACCATTACACTCCTAATATTTATATTTTAGTATAACTATATAGGTAATAATGTCATATAAAGCTGTAGCAAGCCAACTGCCTCAGCTACAACAGCAAAAAAAATTCACTTTGCAGAACCTTTTCAACGCAGCTTTACTGCCCTAAGCAACCACCTTCTATGACCAGCCTACATATAAACCCTTTTACACCAAGAACTGGACCAGAGTCGCCTGTTTGGAATAAAAGGTGATTTTCACATTTGGTGCTTTTGCTCAAGTCTGAGTGAGACTATATCCATGTCATTGATCTGGTTTCACACTGTACAATTCTGCAGAACCATCTGCTTTACTTCAACCCCGGTCCTAAAGAGAAACTAATAGACAGTGACATCCAACTGCTGTCAGTGAACTGCACCACACACCTTCATGATGTATATGGTTATCAGTGGGTATAAACAGAAACCACAACTCTCTGTCCTGCTTTGGCTCTTTATTTACGAAACAGCAATAGACTCTCACAGTGGAAGTGATGCGTACAGACAACGGACGACATTTGATTATAAAATGACCTGCTTAACATAAAAATGTGCTACAATTTAAAGATTAAATATCCAAAAATGCTTCAACAGAGATACACAAATAAAATGAAGAAAAAAGCATTCTGCTGAAAAAATCTATAATGTAATAAAACATAATAAATTGTTTTTATTATTGTACAGACATATGATACTTGTAGGAAATGATACTTGTAGGAGTCACAATTATAGTTGCAGACTGAGAAAATTTTAATTGATGTTTATTGCGTTTAACATTTAGATTTAGTAGTTAGCCTCCTTTCCCAAGTAGAAGATGAAATCAAGAGGAATAAAACCCAAGTACTCTGGTTCTTGGAGTGGCTACACTGTAATGTTATCAGTCTTAGTCCTGCCCCTGTCACTGTTAGTCCTCCCCCTACAATTCCTAACTTATGCCAGTCTGAAACCACACCTGGAGTAACTAATTAGCAGTTAATTAGCAATTACCAATAGATACAGCAAATTATACAAAGACAGCACTGAAACCAAGACAGAAGAACATAACAGTTCATTGGCTAGATACCATACAATAAAAGTCCCTGTGTGTGTGGATGTGGATAGATATGTATGTATGTATGTATGTATATATGTATGTGTGTGTGTGTGTGTGTGTGTGTGTGTGTGTGTGTGTGTGTGTACGTATACTCGTGTGTGAATTTAAGTTTGTTAATTTAGTTTGATCCTGGCGTATTCTGTATTATCTCCATTATCCATTTCTCTGGGTGCTGGTCTGGTGGTGTTAATATGGGCTACAGTAGAATACATCACATCATCCTGCAGAAAATATCACAATTACAAAATGTTAACACACATACATACAGAATGATGCACATACTGTTGTGTGGTTATTAATACATAACATATTGAAAAAATATGTTGCATTTATACAACAGTAAAATACATTATAATACAATACTTGGGTTTATAATAAACTACATTACAGTGTTCCTGTAGAAAACCAAACAAGGCAAATGAGACAACTTATGTACACATTAAAGCACATCCACATATGCAAATGTGTTTACACCTAGACCCCTGCTCTATACCTACACATAATAGGCTTCCATTTAATCTGATTTATATTCATTCACAAACATGTAATCAAATCACTAGCCACTATAAAAAAGGAATAACCAGCATTCACCTGAAGTCAGTCTTTACTGTAATAGGTGCACCTATCTTACAGGTGTGCACCACTGTTTATTGGGTGACCACTGGAGCACTGCTGAGTGGATCCTACCTGGATGGTGGACCACTGTCAAGAAACAAGTGTCTCTGCAGTGGTAGTGTCTTTAGGGCATGTATGAGTGTGTAACAAGAACAGCAGTGTGTCTGGAGTTTTTAAACAAGCCTGAGGAACTACACGCAGATATATAATGCAGCTAGAAGATAATGATGTAGTGTAAAGGTGATCCTAATAAAGTGGCTGAGGAGAGTAACCACCTACATACATCACCTGCCCTTTTTAAATACAAATGATAAATGTACGTGGATCACTTTTTCTTTAATTAATGAGTGTTTACTGGCGAGATCTCGAAAATTAGTCAGACCGAAGGTTTCTTGCCTCGTTCTGGTGCCACTTGAAGGGATAGGTCGGCACAAAATAAAATGTTCATTATTTTCCCTTATACCAGATGGCCAGGATAACCCTGTTTGCATGATGCAGTGCCCATCATCTCTAGCAGAGCCACATGCTGCAAAAGTCTTAAGTGAATAACTGTTCAAAAGTCATGCTGGTGAACCACAGCACATTAGACAAATAACAGTTAAACTACAGATTATTAAACAAATAATAACTGCTCTGTTAAACTACAGAATATTAAACAAATAATAACTGCTCTGCTGAACTACTGCATATTAGATGATGTCAAACTGTTCATCACAATTTAGTATTCAGAATCAACTGTGTGCAAAGAGACTGTAGTGAAGTTCTCTGTGTACACAAGAACCCTTAAAGTTCTTCCATACTCTCAGATACACACAACCTCTCACCAGTACCTGCATGACTTTTTCATTGGGTTTAACATTCATGCAGAAACAGTCAGATTCCTGATCCAAGCTTTGGCACTGTAGAACAGATCTGTGTACTGAATCAGAGTTCACTGATATTATAACATGGATGTGTGACACTCACCTCTGTCTGCTGATCTCTCCTCTGTCCTGTTTGTCCCTCTCTGCTCACCGTCTGTTCACATCTCTGAACTACAAAATGAACTCAGTGTGAGATGGATGTGGATAGATATGTATGTATGTATGTATGTAAGTATGTATGTATGTATGTATGTATGTATATATGTATGTGTATGTGTGTGTGTGTGTGTGTGTGTGTGTGTGTGTGTGTGTGTGTGTGTGTGTGTGTGTGTGTGTGTGTGTACCTCTGTATCCAGCAGATGACTCCTCCTAATCCCATCAACAGCAGTAAACCCCCCACAGCAGCTAAAATGACATGACGTGTGTATACTGGAGAATTGTCTGCATTTCCTGCATGTGGGAATGTAGGAAGCAGAATTAAAATTTGATGTATTATTTGTCACTTTTAATATTATATTGTATGAATTTCATAACAAGCATTCAATGCAAATGTTTTTTTGGCACAAAAACAAAGAGGATGGAGCATGAATGAGTCTCTGTATTGCTACAATCTGAAATTACAAATTTTGGCATTATACTTGACTGAGAGTTGACAATATTGATATTGATTAATATTGATAATATTATTAGTAATTAATAAAAGTTGACATTGTCAATGTCATTAAGACTACATTTGTTCTCGGAAAAAAACCTTTAACCATTTTCAGATGTTATTGTAGTAGTAGGTTTAGAATGAAGCTGTTGGACTTGTTTTGTCAGTGTGTGCTGGAGTTCCAGGCATTTATTAGTGTCTCTCTCTCTCTCTATCTCTATCTCTCTCTCTCTCTCTCTCTCTCTCTCTCTCTTTCCCTCATTCCCGGCATAGCCGCCCACTTCACCTCCTGTAACATCTCTGTTGTACTGGAATTGACAATCTTTCATTGTTATTCTACCAATCCCAATGTCTGCCTTTGTCTGTCCCCATTCCTGTCTTTGTAACTGTCCCAATCTCAGCTGTGGTTCGGGTTCCTGTTATCCCGTATCCTGTGCTCCTACTCTCAGCCGGGCTCCCGTCCATCCCGCTGCCCAAGCTGGAACCCACTCGTCTCTTGTCCAGCCTGCTGTCAGGTCTCTGGTTGTGGTACAAAGTCCTGTTTCCACCCCTCACCCGATGGACTTTCCCCTTTTTTTCCTCCTTTCCCACCTGTCCTTGTCCAGATTCCCCAGACCCTGCTGTGTGACGCCGGGCTCGGGCTCCCTTGTCAACTGTTATGCATGTCAGGAGCCCCGTGTTAAGGAGGGTGTGGGTGCTACTGTAACACCCCTCACCACCATCACACAGAAGCCCCGTGTTAAGAAGGGTGTGGGTGCTACTGTAACACCTCTCACCACCATCACACAGGAGCCCCGTGTTAAGGGGGGTGTGGGTGCTACTGTAACACCCCTCACCACCATCACACAGGAGCCCCGTGTTAAGGGGGGTGTGGATGCTACTGTAACATCTCTCACCACCATCCTCCTCCCCATGTGCTCCTTTGTTTGTTTTTGTTCCTCCACATGCTTTGTGTTGTTCATGCCCTCACACAGGGGTCCTGTGTTTCCCCTTTCACTTACCCCTGTCGCCTGGGTCTAGTCTCACCCTCATTATTTACCCTATAAAGCCCAATCCTGTACAACCACTAATGTCTGTTATTTTGCCTTAATCGCTTGTATTACCTTGTGTATGCAACATTAGCACAGTATGTTCATTTGTGCTTTCATTTTCATTAAAAAATGCATCAGACCAGGCTAACTCATGCTTGTATACTGTCCCACACTCGTTAAACCAATGTGTGTTACCTCCATTGGTAGATGATGGACTGAATGTCTTATAACCTTTTGGAGACGTCATTGTAGTAGTAGGTTTAGTTGAAGCTGTTGGACTTGTTGTATCAGTGTCCACTGGAGGAGGATTTACAGGTTTTTATGGAGCCTCTGCCAGAATAAAAAAGTGTGATCAGTTATAAGTAATGAGGGTTCAGGGCTGTTATGTATTTTGTATGTTTAACTTTAGATTTTATACTACAGAATTGTATTTACAATTTGTACAAACAAAAGTGTTCAGTTTGCTGTTTGGTTTGCTGTATGTCAGTGGTGGTAAAACGACAGCAAAGTCTGAGGTTACAGGGCTCTGTACATCCTTTATGAAGCAGGAAGAATTGCTTTTTAAAAAAAAATAAAATCAGTAATTTTCTGTGAGCAAATCAAATAATTACAGAGAGGCAAGGAGGTGGGACGTAATATTCTATCATATTTTCTTATTGATTCTTAATGTTTGGTGCCCAAAAAGCCAGAGCTGTTTATGAAATTGTGCTTTTTAAACCTCATTACACAGTACAGTCAGCCACAATTCTGGTGTGTTTATACTCCAGTAGAAACACCTAGTATGCACACAGTTAGACACTGTAGCCTGTCTGTTTCCATGAATATTTTAGAGATCACTGGTCAGTTTCTGACCACATGACCAAGGCTCCTTGGATTAAAGATGGAGAGATGAAAGTGAAGCACAAATAGAACGTCATATTTTATTTCTGAGTGTTTTAGGTCTGTGATCTATTAGTGTTGCATCATTGAGTTCAGATTCATATTTTAGATGAGCATATTATTCCATATTTCCTACTAGGATGTCTAGGCAATACATTTGTTTTTACATAGTGCAGTAGTTATTGGTACAGACCAGTCACTAAATGTAGTCAAAAACATTTTAGACATACACTAAATATAAAAGTGGTTTGTTCACCTTTTACATTGAGATAGACAGTTGTATGGTGAACACTGATACTACACATGTACTTTCCCTCATCCTCTTTAGTCAAACCAGATATGAATAAAGAGAAATTTCCTGGAGCAGTAACCAGCTGAATTCTATCAGTGTAACGGATTGGCTGGTCAGTTGGGTAGATGTCTTTAGATTTGTTTATAAAATTCCATCTGACAGTCTTTGGCTTGGCCAGCAGTTTAGTGCAGGAACAGGGCAGCAGGACAGACCCTCCCACGTATCCACTCAGCACTGTGGGAGGATTCACAATATCCTTACAGACTAGAGAGAGCAGAAACACTGACATGTTACACTACTGTTATGAAGTAACCAGTACAACCAGTGACATTCTTCTGTGAACCATCATATGAAGACAAAACAAATCCATTTGTCAAATTTTTAACATCAAAAAGATGTTCTGATGTTCTGTAACTTACAAAGTTTATGCAACAGTTTATGCTCTGTCACATTTGATAAATATGAATGGATGGGAAAAATCTTGTATTTGTAGAGTCAGTGGTTCTAGCCCATCTGGTGTAATACACAGTTAGTGTTAACCATCCTCCAACTCCAGTCATGGTCAGTGTCTGACCACTGAACCACTGCTGGCTGGATATCTTTCACTGTCAGAACACTCTCAGCCTACCAGTAGCACTGAATCCAGTAACACTGCTGTACCTGAACCACTCATACCAGCACAACACCCACTACCAAGCCTCCAGCACTGTAGTGGGATTGATGTGTGGAGAATGGTTCAGTATCCACATATACTGGGACATCTGTGGTCAGAAACTGACCAGTGATGTCCTGGGTGCAGGGTGACACACAAACTGTGTAAGACACCAGGTGGACACAGTCTATAATTATACCTACACATTCACTTATTAGAGGTACTGAAAGTGTTCAGTGAGGACAGGTGAAATGTATGTTAGTTGTGTTTAACTCTTCTAGACTGGTGACAGAGGGTGTCTGGTGACTAATATCTGAGGATAATGTGGTCCACATGTTAGATACATAAATATGTAATGGTGTTTCTCTATTTTTAAATGTCCTGTTTTTGAATTTTAGTAATATGTGATGTATATGTGTCTAATAAAGTGTGTGGTGAATGTTCATGATGGAGATCCACCAGGTGAAATCTACTTAGGAGATTTTAATTTGTCTGTATTTCTGAATAATATTTTACCTGAAACATGAAGTTTGATGTCTTTGTGTTTATTCCCTTTAGTTTGACACCTGTAGTCTCCCTCATCCTCCTCAGTCAGGTGTGATATGAGTAGAGAGAAATTTCCTGGAGAGTGAGCAGTACCCAGCTGAACTCTGTTTCTGTACTGTTCACTCTCACTGGAGATCTCTGTATAACTGGAGTTTTGGTGTTTCTGCCAGGTGAAACTCTCAGGTCTGGTTTGTGGGTCAGTGCAGGAACAGGGCAGTAGTACTGAGTCTCCTGCGAATGCAGTGATCTCTGTGATCTTCTGATGTTCCAGTGTACAGCCTGCAGAAACACACCAGTAGAAGACCTTCACCATCAATCCCCTCATGTGCATGTCCCAACATTTGAGTTTCATCTCTTTACTCTTTTCATCTCTTTTCTCTTTAACATGGCTTAACTATCTCAAGAACACAGAGATTTGTGATTGTTCAGAGTAACATTTACTATACAACCATTTACTGACTACTTACTTTACTCTGATTATTATGCTCTAGTCTGAGCACTGAATCCGATATGCATGGGTTATATGTAATTAGATATAACTGCACCACAATGACACATTCTGTTCAAGGTTTGGTTTACAACTGAAAGCAGCCTACTAATCAAATCTTAAATTCTACCTTACATGTTCAGGTAATATACAACACACACACGCGCACACACACACACACACACAAACACACACATACACACGCACAATTTTATTCTCAGCACCTACTTTATTAGAAACAGTAACATCACCCATTGGCACTAGTGTCCACATGTGCCTTTAAAGTGCCTTTTATAGGTGGTCAGAGATGTCATCTCTAACTGAACTCCTATAGATGTTTTCAGTGTTTCTTATAAAGTAGCTACTGAGTAGATATTTGATGATCTACAGAAGTAGAGAGAAGGTAACACTCACCATCAGCAGCATGGAGCACAAGGAGCAGATAAACACACACCTGCATTCTTACTGAGTTACACACACACTACACACAGCTACAGCAGGACTGCTGATACACACCATACACACACTCTTCAGATCTACACTCTACTGAATAATATGACAACTACAGTTATAGTGGAGAGGAAGTGCATTCAGATGAAGTTCTGACCAACGTCTATCCCCAACACAGACACACATAAGTAAGAATGACAACATTCTCACTCACATATATAGTGATCCTGTAGGGTTTAATACATTGTCATTTGGTATGTCCTCTTTCTTCTTTATCAGTCAGTGATCTAGCAGATAGTTTCACATCATCAGTGAGAACGTCATCATTATAACTTGAACGTTTCAGTCCGTTGTCATAGAGACAAAATGTGGTTGCCAGTGGGAGTGACCTAAAATGACCTCCCTCAGTGCTGTTTGGTCAGTTCATTTCTCTATAACACCCAAACTACTTCAACGGGTCAAAGGGATCTTTTCTATTACTAATGAAAATAGCAGGTGAAGCTAAACCTGCTATATTATGAGCAGAGTTCACTAAAGCCCTGCTGATGGAGACTGAAGAGCTAGACTGCAGTGGAGAGGGGCCTAAAACAGGCTGCATGAGGCTTTAGAACAAGAAGACTTTAACAGATGATTAAAGGAGCATTTTACTTTCAGAGCATTTTATTACCCACAATGCAGTCCATGAGAACTTAGTGAGGATTTGTTCCATTCATGTTCAAATTGAGTACTGGATCTTTCCATATTTGGTGGGCAATTTGTCTGCATGATTGATGTCTTGTGCTTAGTAGCCAAAACTGGAGCCGGCATTGTAAGAATATCATTCCACCTCTAGGAATGTGAACTCTACTCACACCACAGATGTACTGTTGCTTTCAGCATCTACATATTACCAAAGGCCTGTTCCTGTTAGTTTTACTCTTAAAATGTGAAAAGAAACATCTTGCATGAGGTCACTCTTAATCTAATCTAATTAGTCAATGGCAGGTAAGTTGTGTCTAATAGTCTCTCTGTCTGCCTCCTGATTACTCACTACGGGAAGCAAATTTCCACATTTTTTGCATTCTTGTCTGTTCAAGTGAATTAACTTTTTTGCCAGGCAGATTTTACTCATGTGTGGTGTGACTGACACTTTATACTGAAAATTCAGTGTCTGATGCTGCCTTTAAATTTAACCTAAATAGGGGATGAACAGGGACCACACATTTATTCAGTGGTCTTGGATCTGGACGCATATTGGTCAGTACTTCCATAGACATTACAGAAAATTCTAATTTAAAGACTCAACCTAACCAGCTACAAAACTGAGCTACAAAAAAAAAAAAAGCAAACATACAAGACTTTGTACATAAATGCTTCATGAGCTACAAATTCCATAACGCACTCATAAAGGTAGCTGAGAAATGTACACACTGAGAGAGACTGAGCTACAACTTCATTTATCATGACATGATTTTCTTGGTTGAAATGACATAGTATAACATATTCATATGTGTAGGCCAAACTCTCATCTATGAAGTCTTGTTCTTGTTTGCCCCAACTGCTGTGGTCATCTGTGGTCTCTTGCAGAGATATTGTTATTCATCAATTGTTATTCAGGACTGTAAATCACTCTTCTATGAGCTGTGGGTTCCTCTTGGATGTGGTATGACAGGGATGCTGCTCGTATGTGGTCACTCTTTGATTGGTCAGTGGTGGACAAACTCTGCTGTTGAACAATCAAGATCAGACTAAAGAAATTCTGAACCGTGTGGAGTTAATGCTGGAGCAGAGCTGAGAGTGGAGCTGGAGCAGAGTTGATGGGCTGAAGAGGTACATTTGGAGAACTCTCCCCCTTAGGCTTGTTCTTGTTCTCTCTCCCTCCCTCCCATTCCTGCCCTGGCCACCCACTTCATCTTCTATCATATTCATGTATTCTCCCTCTCTCTTTCTCTCTCTCTCTCTCGCTCTCTCTTAATGATCTGCACACTGTGCGGTTTTCAGAACGATAATGTGAAGAGGAGGCAGGACTTGAAGCACATGTGTAAACGAAATTCTTTATTTCTAAAACAGGTAGACATAACGACAACAGTTACTAAATGATGCAAACTAAACGGAACACCAAAAAATGGCAGACGAACGATCTAAGAACTGTGCAGAAACCAAAGAGTGATATAACGTTTGATACTAAGGCATCGAAACTCAGATCACACAGCGTCGCGGAGCTTGTATCAGTTTGTCGCGTCTACAGACCGGAGCATTCCCCGTTTCCCAGGCAACCTAGTAACTTCCGGGTTTTCGTCATTCTCTATGGGTCCCTGTCTCCAGCTGTTTCTAATTTATCACTGATTATAGTCTTATAAAACCCCGTCCCTACGTATCGTGTTTGTCTGTTATTGTTTCTCATGACACCGTCGTTAATATGGTGCTCTCGGTTGTTGGTTAGTTCGCGACGGTGTTAGTTGCGCTTTGTCTTGGTAAGAGTGTTTCTGTCTTTCATTTAGTTTGTGATAACCTGTGTTGCTCCTTACTCCTGTTTTGTTCAGTGTTTCTTTATTCAGTTTGTCACGATCGTAATGGTTTCCCTCGTTAGTTCCGTTTCGCGTAACATGCAAGGCGTCGGCACTTCACAGGTGTGTTCGCTCTCGCTCAGCGCCGCTTCCGCGCTACAGTTACTAATACCACCAACATTACCACTAAAGGTACTAACAACACGTGACTAATGATGGTCGAAGCTTCAAACGTCACCGAAGCACAGGATGAGGGTGAGACTGTTTCCTAAGTTTGGAACTGTCCTATAAGCTATAAAACAAATTGGAAATGTGGAAAATATAGAGGCCAAAAGGGAGAACAAATGTTTCATACCGTCAACCCGTTCTCTCCCTGTGTAGTTTGCAACATTTTACTGTGCTGCGTTTTCATATAAAAAGGAAAAATGATTTTAAATAAGTTAATTCAGAAATTTAATGTCTAAACATCATTACTGATCATCAAAAAACCTATAAAAAAATTAAATATGATGGCGGTGCAGTGTTAATTATAGAGCTGCGCAGTTTTGAATCTATGGCTGCTATAATTTCTGAAAACCACCAGGTGTCGCTGTTTTGTCAAAAGCTTTCAATTCTCCAATGCTTCGAATCCTTCAGCAGTACAATAAGGAAGAACCTCAAACGCTTCACAGGACTTCGTCTGCACATCATTACCAAAAAGGAAGTTAAAACACATTTACAGATAAACACACACCTGCATTCCACAACACACCACACACAGCTACAGCAGTAATGCTGCTACACATCTTAGACACTCTACAAAACTAGTGTATTGAACACAATGAAAACTGCAGCCCAGACTACAGCCTATCTTTGAGAACCAACACACAACTATCACCTGGAACTCTAAAACCCTCTCAGTAGAATTCCACTATAATTCACCACCCACCAATATCCACAGTAGAGGGGACATGCGTTTAAGTGCAAAATAAATTATTCCTTCAGTTCTCTCTGACACATACAGACTAAATGTAACAGTGAAACAGTGTCTTTCTAGTGTCATCACTTCCTCCTGAGCTGCCCAGTGTTCAGTCCCCATCCTCAGTAAAGTGATCCTGCAGTAAGAAGTAGTGCTACACAGCGATCCCCCTCAGCACTGTTTGGTCACATCATTTCATCCCTGCACTTAGTTATCAGAAGGCCAAACAATGTATAGCTTAGCAAATATTAGAGAGATCAGACAAGAAGGTCTCTAGACTACATGCTGATCAAAATAAACATTGATCATTTAATCAGGTAAACCTGAGGATTGTCTGATAACTTTCATATTATTCATAAAGTACAGGTGGAATGCAGCCATCTATGATCATGTTGTAATTTGTCATACGATGAAGTAAAAACTACTTAAGAGAAGCTCAGAGATCTACCATTGAGACAGAATCACTAAAGCTGTCAGCAGGGGGTTGTGCTCCTTGTGCTCCATGTCCAGGGTGGCTCTGTGGCTCCTTTGTGACTGTTTGGACCATCACTAAACACATTGGCTAATTACAAGAGTTTCTGATAATGGCAACCATCTAAAGATCACTTTAGAGGTAGACTGTTTGATGATGAATATCTGTAACATAACTAATTTAGGCTGTGGGCTAGTGTGCACTACAATGTAACAACAACAAAATAAAATAAAAACTGAGAAAAGGGCCAAAAACAGCAAACATACTAATAATTTTTACATTTATACTTTTTTTTTTTTTTGAAAACAGGAATAGAGAGAGTGGGCTTCCTTGCCTAGTGCCTCTGTGACATTTGATGTTATTGCATTAGTACTGACCTTTGGTGTGGTATAAAGGATTTTACACAATGTGAGGAGAAAAAAACTTCGTTTCCTTTATCAAAAGCCTTCTCTGCGTCCAGTGTGACTATAGCAGTTTGTAATATGTGGAGTGAAGGTTAATGCATTTGGTAAAGTAGTCTACGCATGTTAATGGTTGAGTGTCACCTTTGATGAAACCAGTTTGATCAGGGTGTATCAGTGATGGAATATGTTCTAATCTAATGACTAATGGTTTGCTAATTTTTTTTTGTCATTTTTTGTTTCAGTGTTTCCCTAGAGATGGGGTTTGTAATTAGAGATGCAGATTTCATAAAAGGATTGAATAAGGACGGACTTTAGTAAAACGTGTTCAGAGTTGTAGACCAATACCACAGACCAAACATCTTTCAGCTCCAAGACAGTCTGACTGCTGTCCAAGGTACTGAAACTGCACCCTTCAGCCAAGTTCAGAGTTTGTGCTGTACACAGCTGCCCTGTATATGGCTGCCCAGTGAGACCCAGACAGGAGCCCCTGGTGCTTCCTCAGCTGTCGCTGTAGCCACTCACCTTCCCATCTCACCAAATACTAAACGTCTTTAGAGGGGGTGCATATCCTACATTTATCCTTTCTTTTATAGTTTTCTTTGGTGTCCTCTTACAATGTTTGTGTGGCTTGATCTTTCAGCAAAAGTCAGATAATAATTCAGCTTTACACAACTATTTTCTAACATCTCCTTATCCCTAAGAATTAAACAGCCCATTTCTGTTGCTGTACCTTTAGAATGCAAGATAAATGAGCTCTGTTCTGATTGGCTACCCTGTGCTTCATTTAAAAAGCACTAAGATCTGAAATATGTCTGAGAACTGCAATGTAGGCGGTAGGGGTTAAACTGCTGTAGGCCGAAGAGGTGGAGATATGTAAATGAGCTGGTTCTCATGACATCAGAGAAACGGTGATTTCAAAATGGGATATTTTATAGATTAGATTCCAAATATGGACCATAAGGAATGGGACCTGGACCACTTGTCTTGCCAAATGTATTTATTCAAAACTAATCCAACTCTTTATCCTTTAGGTAGTGAGCTCCGCCCCTCCTGAGGTCTCCATGGTAGTATAGCGTAGTACTGTCTTGGATTTGATGGGTATGTCAGAATTCATGAGATCAGAACTCACTGTAGTCTCTCCCCCAAACCCACACCCACTCCGTATTTGGGAAAACGCACAGAAGCACCAAACACATACATCATACACCACATGTAAAGGACTGTACCACATATACAATCAACCACAATGAGGTGTGACCTCTGACACAGGCAGCTGGATACAGAAGTGGGTAGTGGACAAGAGCTGCATCGTACACAGAATGAACAAGTGAGGAATAAATAACACATGGATGTGTGTCTTCATGGGCGTGAGATGTGTCTTCATGGGCGTTCATGTTGTTCACATGCTTAGAGAGGATCAAAACAGCAGAATTGTAAGCCTACTAACCCAAAAAGGAAGCATGTGCATGCGTGTGTGAGAGTGTGTATGTGGGTGGGGGTTCTTGTATTTACAAGTATTATTTTGAATGGACATTTACTGTGTGTGTAAAATGATGTCTTTTTCCAAGTCCTTCATATGTGGGTCTGGCCATCCTGCAGCAGCAGTGCATGTTTGTGTGTGTGTGTGCACGCAAATGCGTGTGTGTGTGTATGTGTGTGTGTGTGCGCATGTTTGTGTTAGGTGTGTTAGTTATGTATTGCTAAATTGTTAAACAGCGCACCAAGTGTAGCAGTACATATGCGAGGAGGAAGACATACATGCTGGGAAACTGCACTGTCTGTATGGTATTACAGTTTTTTGCAAGACACAAACCAATAACTCATGTAGCCTGTCTACTGACCTGCTATACAAAAACAAGCACCTTCTCTGATTTACATTCATTTTGTAATTCTAAAACACTTTTTTTTTCAATATGCTAAACACAATTCTCTATATTAGACACCTAATTCAAAACAGAAATACCTGTTTCTTATAGAAAAGCCTCAAATGCGAATGATACATCCATTTATCAATTAACCAAACCCAGGACTCATAAGTGAAGACACTTATGATTGATTTGTACCATTAGACATCAGAGCCTGAGCAATATAAAGTGGCCACAGGTTAGCTATATTGGTTGGATATCAATGGAGGCCAATATTTGACAGAGAGGATGAGGAAGCGGATGAAGACAAGGAACGATCATGGATGAGATCTGGGCCACTTTGGTTGATCATATGGTTAAGCATGCATGTGTTGTGTTTCAGGAAAGCTCAGCAGGGGTCCAGCCTAATCTGAGTCACTCAACTATAGTCAGTGTCCCTGAGCAGCATGGGAGTGATATCACAATGTGTGCAGCCATTAGCCAGAGTGATGTCATTCATCATCATGTCACTCTTGGTCCCTACAACACTACCCACATGATCACCTTCCTCCACACACTACACAACAGACTCTTTCCCCATCACTAGGGGACTGCACCAGAGCAGTCCAGGTTTGTTGTCATCTGCAACAAGGTAAGTTTCCACCAGGCTGCTCTGTTTCACACTGAACACTCCTGATTTGTTGTGCATCACGCTCCACCACACCCTCCATTCCTAAATTCTATTGAGGAGTTCCTTTTCAGCATGGAAGGTCCGTGATCACCAACCCCACATACACATACGCCTTCTCCAGGTGACGGAGGAAGCTTGTGGTGACATTGATGATGGAGCATGTCAGGGGTGGATACGTCACTCCAGATGGCACTTCCCCCGACTGTCTGGCCAGACACATCACCTGTGATGTTGATAAGATCTTGTAGCCAAACCCATGCAGGAGACAAGATGCAACCTAATTTTTGTTTCATTTTTACAAGCCTATTTTGTTATCTTCTATGTATTACAGTATACACAGCATGTGTCTTGCAGTAATGATCATGCAAAAAATTAAACTTTCCCCTTGTAATTGTGTTTTACTTTATGTTGTATGTGTACTGAATATGCATACATAGTCTGTATATTTGTGAAAATACATGTATGTATGAGTACTATGACAGGTCTTTACAGCAGACTGCTGTGCTCTGCACACTGGAAACAAAAAAACACAAGCTAGTTGCCATGTACAAAAAGCCATTAATGTTATATTAGTGTAGATGCTTGTCGCAAAAATATCATTTTGGAAAGAGTTGAAATCGTTTGGATGAAGTGTTTGCTTTTTCAGGAAGCATGTGACATTTTGTATGTCAAAATTCATGAGATCAAAACTCACTGTCTCCCCCAAATCCACCCCCACCCCCCACCTTGGGCAAACAAACAGAGGCACCAAACACACACATCATACACCACATGGAAAGGACTGCACCACATATACAATCAACCACAATGAGGTGTGACCTCTGTCACAGGCAGCTGGATACAGAAGTGGGTAGTGGACAAGAGCTGCATCGTACACAGAATGAACAAGTGAGGAATAAATAACACAAACAGAAATAAACAAGTGAGCACATTTCACATACCACATCATTACAAAAAAAAAAGAAAAAGAAAAAAACTAATACATTGTTTTTATAAATGTATAGTCTTATAGAGCAAAATAATTATTGTAAGAGTGACAATACTCTGTACTCTGTTTCTTAATTTTGTCAGTCTTAGTAATGTCCCTACAATTCCTACCTTATGCTGGTCTGAAGTAACTAATTAGCAATTAGCAAGTAATTAGCACCGGTTACTCTGTACCGGACCGAACCACAGCGCAGATTTCAGTGCCACTTAACGGGTCAGGTCGGCGAATAATCAAATTTACTTTATTCTCCCTTAACCCGGGTGGACAAAACATGTTTGGAGACGGTATTTTGCTCCTTTAGTTTAGAACAAAAGCTGCTAACATTACTAACAAACACAACGATAGCTAATAGGATTTGTAAATAAGTCAGATATCGAGCTACATGTCCTCAAACCTCATCCAGGTCGTTTCCCGGTGACGTGTTTCTTCACTTGTTTAGTTCACAGTGAGTTATACGACACACCGACTAGTCTAGGAGACATTTATTAATACTTGGATGCGGTTTGACCGGCTCGAGAGAAGTCTATGGGCATGTATTTACGAAGGCTATATTTGAGCTGCTGTTGACTTCCAGTGTTTGTTAGCAACGTTAACATTTTACAGCTTTTGTTCTAAACTAAAGAGGCAAAATTTGGACTTCAAACATATCTTGGTCGATAGACCGAATCAGGGATAAGTGGTGAGCTATTGCTCTCTGCTGATCCCAGATATACATTCCTTTGAGCAAATGAATGTATGAGGATGACAACACCTGTAGAGAGAAGGTAACACTCACCATCAGCAGCGTGGAGCACAAGGAGCAGATAAACACACACCTGCATTCTTACTGAGTTACACACACTACACACGGCTACAACAGGACTGCTGATACACACCATACACACTCTTCAATACAGTCTACTGAATGACTTCACAAGAACACTTATAGTGGAGAGGAAGTGTATTCAGATGAAACTCTGACAAACTTCTATCCGCAACACACACACACACACTGCTGTGTGTGATGGCCAGAACCACATTTGAAGGACTTGGAGAAAGCCATAATTTTACAAACATAGTAAATGTACAAAGTGATAAACCTGCAAAAGTGATACACCCCTGCCCACCCCAAAACACACACACATGCACCCACACTCACAAATACATGCTCTCATACACACACACACACACACACTGTCACTGATGTCACTGTGGCAACAGCTACCAGTTTACAGATGTGAGAGTTCCCAGCATACATCTCTTCCTCCTCACATATGTATTGCTAATCTGGGTGCAATGTGTGAAATGTGCTTTACTTACTTACTTGCAACCCCACAATGACCATGATGCTGCATCTGTGAAACCATATAGGAGACACACATGCTCATTATAAAGCAAAGGGGGTGGAGTCTGATGTAGAGGAGAGAAACAAACAGTATTATCCTGTCACTCTATTCTCAAACTCCTATTTCTAAGTTTATCATTTTAAAATGTAGTTTACAGACCTGCTTTTTGTTTGGTGATTTTTCAGTTTCCGCTTCACAATAATTTGTTATGGACCATTGCTTATGTAGAAAGGTTCTTTAAGATTTTTTGTGAGTAATATGAAGTTCTGGATTTACTGAATGAGTCGAAAACAAACAACAAAAACTTGCATTACTCACAATAAGAACCTATTTGAATTTTGATAAACTCTATTAATCACCCTTTGAACATAGACATGGTTTGGGTAGTACATGAGCAGTCCCTTTTCTCAGTGAAGTACTGACATCTCTCCTCACAGTACATAATATTCCCCAACTTATCAGTAACCATACCAGTCCTACTCATACTAAACCTATTTTGTACTAAATTACAGTCAAACTGGACCTGCCATTGGAGCCTAGTCCTAGTTTTAGTCTGTGTTTCATAATCCTTTATCCCAATTTTACACTAGTATAGACCCATAAGTCAGAGTTGTGCTGTTTTGATTATTAAACTACACATTACAGAATAAATGTAGTATTTTGTATTATTTCTAGCTAGAAACCACTGATAAGCCTGTCATGGTATAAGGCAAGAAATACACTAGAACAAAATTGAGCTTGTGAGTGTGTGACCACAGCTTAGCTGCAGAGGTGCAGAAGCAGCACGGTTGTCACTTCTGGTCTAAAATGGGCTTTAGATTCTGCTCTGGTACCGACTGCCCACTGCTTGGAACTGTGAGAAATGAAACCACAGCAGACGTCAGACATCCTGAGCTCTCAGACCAGAACAGTCTCCTCCTTCTTCTGGGGCGTTCATAGGGTGTATGGAGAGCAAAATGTTTACTGATTTTAAAAACTGCACATATTCACATTAAGATGCCATACACTTATCAAATACATTTCTACCACGATTTAGTCCACAAACCATATTTTTCTCACACCACTAAAATTAAGAACACTGCTTGTATGTTATATTTGATGTATTCATTAAGCTGAGTTATTTCATGACACAAGTATTTACATGAAAGTAGGGTCATACACTGACCATGACTGCAGACTGCATTAGGATATTTATACAGCAGGAGACAAACAGGGAATATCTGGGAACAATTAGTGGGAGGGGTAAGAGACAAAACTCACATGAGACACATGTCAAGGGGCAGAGCAGGGGAGGAGCTACAAACTAAAACATACAAAAACACATGGAGACAAAGACATACTAAAGCAATAACATGTAATTGTCTTCTACACTTTATTACAGTGTAGTCTATAGAAACGTATACCAGAAAATATAATATAATTATATTTTAACTATATTAAAATGTACACAGACTTCATAAGATGGAATCATAAGATATGCAGAAATATTTAATAATTATTTGTTAAGTAAAATATTTTTCCAGTTCCCTGAAAAGTCAGCTTGCTTAAATAACATTTTTATATTAACAAATAAATGTACAATTTCATGCAATTCAGCATTAAAAGAGAATTTTACACTCACTTTCAGTGAAGAGAATACACAAACTCAGTAGCATTGTCACTATAGAAACACCACTAACCTCCCAGCACACACTGACAACTCTACACCCAGAACTCCACTACCACTGTGGACACACACTGACTCCAGAACTCAGTCCAGAACTCTCTCAGCAGTACTTCGCTGAAGTGCACAAGGACTTCACTAAGTCCCCCACAGTAATGTGGTTTCTTGTGAGTCCTGAGAACACCTGAGGTCTGTTTTTTCATTGTGTAGTTTCACAGAGCCCACAGGGCCCCTGGTGCCGCTGTGAACCAGACATGCATGTTGTGGTTTCAGTGTGGGGGTGTCTGTGGGGGAAGAAAGAGGAAGCTTGAGAAACCACCTGAAGGCTGAAAAAGCCTCCTTGTTGACAACTTGCCGTTAAAGCAGCTATGTAACACAGCCAGGCTACTGGTGGACAAAAACTGCATACACTACTTATAGTGTATCCATAACACTTTATAAACATAAAATACATAAATACAGCAAACATCATACAGCATAAATACATAAAATCAGCAATAGAGTAGGTTGTTTTTTTGGTAATGAATGGTGTTTTAAACTATGGATGTCCCCTCCTTTTTCTTGTAATAAAGTGTAAATATTTGTATTATTCTATTTATTATGTATTTGAAAGACATTTGACAGTTAAACAGAGCCTGGGTGATCAGTTATAATTAGACTCTGCCTTTGCTATGAGCCGTTACACTTAATACTAAAAAGCGCTGGTTAAAACCACAAGGACCAAAACCACGACTAACAGTTCGCTCAGGCCACGTGTTTCTTTTCAAAAACAGCTCAGCTAGCACAGATGTTCTAAATCCAGTCATTGTGGTCCACAGAAACATCATTATTTCCCATGTTCCTGTGCCTCATACACATTCACTTGGGCCCAATCACATTTCACCCCTTGACCCTACCACTTAACCCTGGCCCTCCATATGCAGTGTTCATAAGTAAGGGTTGGGTGTCTGATAGAGGGCTAGGGTGCACTGTTAGTGCTAAATGGCCCTCCAAACTGAAGGTTTTCAGAGTCACACTCCAAATTGAGTGTGAAATGTCTCAGAATCCCTTGTGAATCATTGATAAATGGATGCAGAAGCAAGGGGGAAGATTTCAACCACTACCCTTTGTAACTCAGTCCCAAGGGGCAAGATGACACTTGAAAACAAGGGGTAGGAGGAAAAATGAGAGGGGATTGGGCCTTGGCAAAAATCTAAGCACTAAATTTAAGAATAAAATGGTTTCAAACATATTACATTTAATATGCATGGTTTTACCTAATCCTAGAGATATATAATAAAGTTATCTGTTACAGGACAAGGGGGTTTTCAGATCCAGTACAGACATTAAATCCTATAAGATCAAATACATTTGAAAAAAAGAACTAAAATTCTTACTCTCTAATTCACCATGTTAAAAAAATGAGATCCCCTCTAAAATCCTCAATGTCAGACCTAGCTACCATACATCGTACATTCTTTAAATTGAGAACAGCATTTTGAAGTCTGATTTCTGACTCAGTTACTGCTCAAATGGTCAAACCGGAACTGTATACATATTTTTACAATTATGGCCCCTCCACTTACTGGCTTAGTAGCAGTGTTACTGTGATTCTTATTACTTTATCTGACACCAAACCAGAGGTGATAAATCTGATTTTGAACGCTGACAGACTCAGAAGGGCCTGGATGTTGCACCAACTGCTGTGATCAGATCATCATAGTCAATCAACATACAAGACAACAAACCGGGACTGCACACCTTGGGACAAGAACAGGACCTCTAGAAAGTTGGACTAGACATTAATTTCTTATTTTTTAATTTGTTACATTTATTTTTCTTTTTAAATTGTTATTATTGTGGTGACCATTGTTGAGTAGAGGAGGATGGGCCCCCCTTTTGAGTCTTGCTTCCTCTCAAAGTTTCTTCCCCTTATTTCTTCTTCTAGAGAGATTTGTCTAGAACTGTTGCCCTTGGCTTGCTCCCTGAGAGCTTGGACTCGATCATTTGTAAAGCTGTTTTGTGACAACATCTGTTGTAAAAAGCGTTATATAAATACACTTTGATTTGAAAGAACTCATTTATAAATGAGTCACAGGCAAGTCAGAGAGTTTCGAGGTTAATGTATATTTGTCACATTGCCACATGTGTTTTAGAATTACATAGTTTCCATAATTTAAGTAATATGTGTATGAAACAATGACAAATATCACCAACATGCCTAATGTTATAACTGCCCCTGATTTGTGTGTTAGAGACTGCTATGATTGGTCTGTCAAAACAAATGAAGACCGATTCAGGTCTCACTCAAAACCTTTATTACCATTCAGATGCCTGAGTTTGTGGACAGTAAACACAGCACCACCCAGGGCCCAGGGCATGGTAAATATTGTGCCACCAGGGCAGAGGGGACGGTAAACACAGTGCCATGTAGGCCCAGGGCACAGTAAGTCCTCACGATGACTTTCTTAATGGTGAGGCCAAGGTTTCTGTCAGATAGTGTAGTGGACCACATACATTCTACATAGTGCAGCTTTCACTTTATTTGGAGAATTAAGTCCATGATTGTAGACATTTATTTAATAGTCTATAGACTGTCAAATTGGTTATTTTAGCTTTCATTTTAATTGGACAGTCCAGTGTGAAAGCCACAGTACATTTGTGGTGTGAGTAGAGTTCACATCTCTAGTGGTGGAGTGACATTCTTACAGAAGGAGGACCAGTTTTTTGGCCAACAAACACGTTACTCCTGCAAACAAATTCCATATCAAATTTGAAACTGAACCACACTAATCAAACTGAACATGTGCAATTAAAATACACCCTGACTTATGTTTCATGCACTGCATTATGTATAAATAAATAAAAAATAATGCTCTGAAATTAAATGCTCCTTTAAATCTGTTCAAACTTTTTGAAAGTCTCAGGTAGCCAGCACTGTGGCTGCTGTAATTCCACATGCTCTTGTAACAGACACAGTTGTACTGCGCCTTTAAGAGGGAGCTTTATGGTAATGTGAATTGAGTAACTGAGAGAGAGAGAGAGAGTGTGTGTGTGTGTGTTTGTATGAAGGGAGAACCGTCACCTTTCTGCTCGCCTTCTCTGTTTCCTTTACGTGTAAATACAATGAAGGTAGCCGTGTGACTTGGCTTCAAGTGGTCCAGGAGAGAATAAAAGTCTTTCAGATTGTCCACACCAGTGTGTGTGTGTCACTCCATGTTAACTCCACGCATCGCGGTTACCCCGTAGCACCTGTTCCTCACTCCAGGTAAGAAGCGTTACACTTTTTTCATTAATAAGCCTTTGAAGTACTTTGGGTGTCGTAGTGAAATGAACTGACCAAACAGCAGTGAGGGAAGTTATGTTGGGTCTCACCCCCTGAGCTTCTACATCGTTTCTCTGTGACAAAGGACGGAGCCACTTAACTAAGAATGAGACCGTCCTCACTGACAATGTGAGAATATCTGATAGATCACTGACTGATAAGGAAGAAAGAGGACGTACCATATGACATCTTACAAAACCTACCTCATCTCTATATTTGGTGTGTGTTGTGTTGAGCTTTGTCAGAGTTTCATCTGAATACACTTCCTCTCCACTATAAGTGTAGCTGTGAAGTCATTCAGTAGACTTTATTGAAGAGTGTGTACGGTGTGTATCAGCAGTCCTGCTGTAGCTGTGTGTAGTGTGTGTGTAACTCAGTAAGAATGCAGGTGTGTGTTTATCTGCTCCTTGTGCTCCACGCTGCTGATGGTGAGTGTTACCTTCTCTCTACAGGTGTTGTCATCCTCATAGATTCATTTGCACAAAGGCATTTATATCTGGGAGCAGCAGAGAGCAGCAGCTCACCACTTACCCCAGATTCTGTCTATCGACCAAGAAATTTTGCCTCTTTAGTTTAGGACAAAAGATGTTAAATGCTAACGTTGCTAACAAACACTGGAGGTCAACAGAAACTCAAATATAGCCTTCATAAATACATGCCCACAGACTTCTCTCAAGCCGGTCAAACCGCACCCAAGTGTTAATAAATGTCTCCCAGACTAGTCGGTGTGTCGTATAACTCACTGTGAACTAGACAAGTGAAGAAACACGTCACCGGGAAGCGACCTGGATGAGGTTTGAGGACATGTAGCTCGATATCTGACTTATTCACAAATCCTATTAGCTATCGTTGCTGTTGGCTTCCAGTGTTTGTTAGCAGCTTTTTGTTCTAAAGGAGCGAAATATGGACTCCAAACATGTCTTGTCCACCCGGGTTAAGGGAAAATAAAGTAAATTCTGTTGACTTTATTTGTTAAGTGGCACTGAAATCTGCGCTGTGGTTCGGTCCGGTAGAGAGGAACCGCTGCTAATTACTTGCTAATTGCTGATTAGTTACTTCAGACCAGCATAAGGTAGGAATTGTAGGGACATTACTAAGACTGATGAAATTAAGAAAAAGAGTTGTGACTCTTACAAGCATCATTTTTCCCTATAAGTCTATACATTTACAAAAACAATTTATGTTGTTGTTTTTTTTATTATGGTGTGGTATGTGAAATGTGCTCACTTGTTTATTTCTGTTTGTGTTATTTATTCCTCACTTGCTCAGTCTGTGTATGATGCAGTTCTTGTCCACTACCCACTTCTGTATCCAGCTGCCTGTGACAGAGGTCACTCCTCATTGTGGTTGATTGTATATGTGGTACAGTCCTGTACATGTGGTGTGTGATGTATGTGTTTGGTGCTGCTGTGTGTTTGCCCAAGTGGGGAGTGTGGGTGGGTTTGGGGGAGAGACTAAAGAGAATTCCGATCTCATGAATTTTGACGTACCAATAATATCCCTTATTGAGCTAGCAGTCAAACAAGTTGGTATTACTCTATTTTACTGTGGAGACCAGAGGAGGGGCAGAGCTCACTACCTGCAGGTTAAAGAGTTGGACTGGTACTGAATAAATCTATTTCCATTAGGATGTCTCAGCTATCAGGACTTGCCAGAGGGTTTCAGCCAGACAGCTGTCTCCCACTGTGAAGACAGTTTTTTACTTGCTTATTATGGTTTACCCCCGTGCTGCTCAGGGACACTGACTATAGTACTTGCTGACACTTCCTACAGTGTAGTGACTCCAATTAGGCTAGAGCCCTACTCAGCTTTCCTGAAACACAACCCATGCTTAACGACATGGTCAACTAAAGTGGCCCAGATCTCATCCGTGATGGTTGCTCTTCCTCCCCCTCATCCTCGCTCTCCAATACTGACCTCCATTGATATCCAACCAAGATATCGAGCCTGTGGCCTCTTTATAGTGCTCAGGTTCTGATTTCTAAGTGTCATTAGTAAAATTCGTCAAGTGTCTTCACCTATGAGTACTGGGTTTGGTTAATTGATAAATGGATGCATCATTTGCATTTGAGGGTTTTCCATAAGAAACACACGTATTTCTGTTGAATGATGTGTCCAGTATAGAGAATTGTGTTTAACGTATTGAAAAAAAAATGTGTTTTAGAAATACAAAATGAGTGTAAATCAGGGAAGGTGCTTTTGGTTTAGTATAACAGGTCAGGAGATGGGCTACATGAGTTAGTGGTTTCAATTATTGTCAAATGTCCCCGTTTTTGTGTATTGCAAAAAACTGTAATATCACAAAAACAGTACAGTTTCCCAGCAAGCACCTCTTCCTCCTACCAAACTTGGAGCACTGTTTAACAATTTAACAACACACACACACACACACCTGCTGCAGGATGGCCAGATCCACATCTGAAGGACTTGGAGAAAGACAATTTTACACACACAGTAAATGTACATTCAAAGTGATGTTTGTAGATGCAAAAACACCTCTCTCTCTCTCTCTTCTTGTTGGGTGTTTGGGCTTCAAGTTCTCCTATGTTGTTCCTCTTATCTTAGATGCTTAGAAAAATTTACAAATAAAAAATGAACAAATGAGAAAAAAAATAAAACCATAAAGACAGTACAATTTCCCAGCATGCATTTCTTCCTCCTCACATATGTATTACTAAACTTGGTGCACTTTAGCAATACATAAATAACACACACACATGCATATGTGCATGCTTCCTTTTTGGGTTCGTGAGCTTAACATGCTGCTGCGCTGTTCAAGATTCAGCTCTGAACCTCATGGTTTAATCAGTCAATCACTGACTCTGGCAGCATAAATTCACTCAAGTGACTCCAGTTTAAAGACTGTTTTCTTATTTAGTCCCAAGTTATTCTGATGTCACCATAGTCATAGCTACCAGTTTACAGATGTGAGAATTCCCAGCATGCACCGCTTCCCCCTCACATATGTATCGCTAATCTGGGTGCACTGGGTGCTACGTGTGAAATGTACTCACTTGTTTATTTCTGTTTGTGTTATTTATTGCTCATTTGTTCATCAATTGGTCAGGAGGCTTGGACAGCCCATGCTGCTGCACGCACACACACACACACACACACACACACACACACTGTTTCTGTTAGTGGTATTTATTCCTCACTTGTTCATTCTGTGTACGATGCAGCTCTTGTCCACTACCCACTTCTGTATCCAGCTGCCTGTGACAGAGATCACACCTCATTGTGGTTGATTGTATATGTGGTGCAGTCCTTTACATGTGCTGTATGATGTATGTGTTTGGTGCTTCTGTGTTTTCCTAAGTGGGGAGTGTGGGTGGGTTCCAGGGAGAGGCTACAGTGAGTTCTGATCTCATGAATTCTGACATACTCATCATATCCAAAACGATACTACTCTGTCTTACCATGGAGACCTGAGGAGGGGCAGAACTCACTACCTACAGGATAAAGAGTTGGACTAGTGTTGAATAAATACATTTGGCAAGACAAGTGAGGTATCCAGGTCCAGCTCTACGGTGGGTGTGAAGACCCATTGTGCAGAAAATGCATAAATTAAAAAACGCAAATTCATTAGAATGGAAACACGTGCGCTACAGTTCCAAAATGCAGTGCAACTTCAGAAATGCTGCAAACTCAGTCACAATACAATGGAAGTGTTTTCTGAAGTTGCCTCACATTTCCAAAATATAGCACAAATGTCATTTTGAATAAAGTGTTTTCTGAATTTGTATAGCGTTCAGGAATTTGCATCAAGTTTGTAAACTGTAGCACGTTTCCCTTCTGTGTTCTTGAAAAGAAAGTAAATCAAACATAATGTGGAATACAAGTGTAGCAACAAGACTGAAGGGGAAGTAGGTGAGACACTGATTCAGAGATGGAACTGCAGTTTAACAACCACAGAACCACAAAAGATACCAAATACAAACAGTGCAGACTGACTCTGCTTATTGGTTTTGCCAAAGTCATATCTGGGCCCCTACCATTAAAGGGCTGCTACCATGGTAAACCGAATTTTGCTCACTTTATTGAAATAAATAATTTAAGTAATATGTAATTATTGCTACATTTTCAAAACACATTTACTCTCCCATTCCTTACAGTCCATATATGGAATATAATCTGTAAAAATAGCCTGTTTTGAAATCACTGTTTCTCTGATGTCATGAGAACCAGCTCATTTACTTATCTCTGCCTCTTTGGCCTACAGCAGTTTAACCCCTAACACCTACATTGCAGTTCTCAGACATATTTCAGCTCTTAGTGCTTTTTAAATGAAGCACAATACAGGGCAGCCAATCAGAACAGAGCTCATTTATCTTACATCTTAAAGGAACAGCTACAGAAATGGCCTCCGTAATTCCAAGGGATAAAGAGAGGTTAGAAAATAGTTGTGTCAAACTGAATTATGACTCTTTTTGGAAGATTAAGCCACACAAATATTGTAAGAGGACAACAAAGAAAACAAATAAAATAAAGGATAAATGTAGGATATGTGACCTCTAAAGACCTTTTGGTGTAGTTGGTGAGATGGGAAGGTGAGTGGCTACAGCTACAGCTGAGGAAGCACCAGGGGCTTCTGTCTGGGTCCCACTGGGCAGCCATATACAGGCAGCTGTGTACAGCACAGGTTCTGAACTTGGCTGAAGGGTGCAGTTTCAGCATCTTGGACAGCAGTCAGGCTGCCTTGGAGGTGAAAAATATTTGGTCTGTGGTACTGGTCTACAACTCTGAACACGTTTTACTAAAGTCTGTCCTTATTTGGTCCTTTTAATGAAATCTACATCTCTAAGTACAAACCCCATCTCTAAGTAAAACTCTATATCATCTCTTGGAAACATTGAAATAAAAAATGGAAAAAAAAAAATTTAGCAAAGCATTAGCCATTAGATTAGAACATGTTATTCCATCACTGATGCACCCTGATCAAACTGGTTTCATCAGAGGAGACACTCAGCCATTAACAGGGTAGACTACTTAACCTAATACTGTGACGGTGGCAGTTCAGAGGGAGCGAGAGGCAAGGTTGCGCCAAAGTGCTTTTTATTTTCCATTGTCAATATGTGACGATACCACTACTAACGACAAACACTACTCTGTTCCAATAGTCCTTGTAGCGATGTACACGTTGGGAGTGAGCAGCCCGACAGGCCACTAATGTGCTGCACTCTCTCTTGACCTGTGAGTTTAATTAAATGGAGAGAATGAACAAGGAACAGGTGAAGGTGATTAGTAGGCAGGAGACTGGGAATGAGGCAGGTGTTTAGTGTGATCCCTAGCAGGAGTGGGCGTGTCCCTCCCTCTGGCTGCCCGGCCAACCGTGACAAATACGTCACACCTCACTCCACATATTAGAAACTGCTATGCAGAGAAGGCCTTCAGTAAAGAAAACTGGAAGTTTTTCTCCTCACATTGCATTAAATCTTTAACACCACACCTAAGGCCACAGTCAGTATTAATGTAATACCATCACAAAATGTGCATAGAGGTACTAGGCAAGGAAGCCCACTCTCTCTATTGCTGTTCTCAGTTCTTATATTTACACATTTTTTTATTACTATTTTTGCTTTTTAGGGGGTTTGTCTTTGTACAGTTTTTATTTTGTTGTTGTTGTTGTTGTTGTTGTTACAGTGCAGTGCACACTAGCCTACAGCCTCAATTAGTTATGTTAAAGATATTCACCATTTAGCAAACAGTTGTTAAACAGCTTTTGACAGCTTTAACAACAAAAAGAACAAAGTAACAAAGAGAAAAGGAGAGAAAATGTTTCTACTTCCTGTGATAACTGTTGGGTTGTGATGACATTGTACTGTCTACATCCAAAGTGGTCTTTACTTTGGTGACTCCTTTAGTGGTTCTGTGTCAGTGGGTGGATTTCACAGCTTCAATTAAGTAGTTTTTTTTCTTAATAGTATGAAAACTACAACATGATCATAGACTGCTGCACTCCACCTGTACTTTATGAATAATATGAATGTTATCAGACAATCCTCATGTTTACCTGATTAAATGATCAATGTTTATTTTGATCAGCATGTAGTCTAGAGCTCTTCCTGTCTGATCTGTCTAATATTTGCTAAGCTACACATTCAGTTTGGCCCTCTGATCACTAAGTGCAGGAGTGAAATGATGTGTCCAAACAGTGCTGAGGGGGATCACTGTGTAGCACTACTTCTTACTGCAGGATCACTTTACTGAGGATGGGGACTGAACACTGGCAGCTCAGGAGGAAGTGATGACACTAGAAAGACACTGTTTCACTGTTAGATTTAGTCTGTATGTGAGAGAGAAAGAAGTGGAGGAATAATTTATTTTGCACTTGAACACACGTCCCCTCTACTGTGGATATTAGTGGGTGGTGAATTTCAGTGGAGTTCTACTGAGAGAGTTGTAGAGTTCCAGGTCATAGTTGTGTGGTGGTTTCACTAGACAGACTGTAGTCTGGGCTGCAGTTTTCAGTGTTCAGTACACTGTAGTTTTGTAGAGTGTATAAGATGTGTAGCAGCGTTACTGCTGTAGCTGTGTGTAGTGTGTTGCGGAAGAATGCAGGTATAGTGAAACCGAGTGTTTCATTTTGTCTGCTATTGTACGTAATCAGTTATATAGATACACCGTATGCATGTATATATGCAGGAATGTGGGGCACCAACATAGACTGATTTACAGCTTATTTCATAACCTTGATGTAATCTAAATTGGGTGATTCTTTTCCGCGTGCTTTGTTTAGGTGTTCTTCTTGGTTTTGTTCGCTCGTGTCTGGTGCTTCTTTGTTTTGGTTTTTCTGTTCCGACCCCTCGTTTGGTTTTCCTGTCACTGTTTTCATCTTTGTCTAGTTTGCATTCGTTAATCTTTGTATAAATATCCCTTGTTTTAGCGTCTTGGCTGTGGGTATCTGAATGTGCGCGCTCTCATCCTCCCGTGAGTTTATTGTTGTTTGGTAACGTTATTAGTCTGCTCGTTATTCTAGTGTTTACTGTTTATCTTCCTTCTTGGTAATGATGTGCAGACGAAGTCCTGTGAAGTGTTTGAGGTTCTTCCTTATTGTACTGCTGAAGGATTCGAAGCGTTGGAGCATTGAAAGCTGGTGACAAAACAGCGACACCTGGTGGTTCTCAGAAATTATAGCAGCCATAGATTCAAAAGTGCGCAGCACTATAAACAATACAACACTGCACCGCCTTCATATTTAATTTAAAAAAAAAAAAAAAAAAAAAAAAAAATATATATATATATATATATATATATATATATATTTTTGATTATCAGTAATGCTGCTTAAACATTAGTTCTGCAAAATTTGCTTAAAATCATTTTTCCCGTTTTATGTGAAAACTTAGTACAGTAAAATGTTGCAAACTATTCAGGGAGACAGGTTAACATTGTGAAACGTTTATTCTCCCTTTTGGATTCTATATTTTCCACATTTCCAATTTTTAGTAAAAATATATAGTTTCCAAGTTATAGGATAGTGCCAAACTTATGAAACAGTCTCACTCTCATCCTGTGCTTCGGTGACGTTTTTAGTTTCCACCACCATCAGTCACGTGTTATTAGTAACTTTAGTGGTAATATTAGTGGTAATAATAACTTTGATACAATTTTCGGGACACTGTGATACGAGCTTCGATGTCTTAGTATCAAACGTTACATCACACTTTTTTTTTTTTTTTTTGTCTACCAGGTTTGGAAATAAAGAATTTTCGTTTACACATGTGCGTCAAGTCCAGTCTGCCTCCGCGTTACATTATCGTTCTTAAAACTGCACAGTGTGCAGATCATTAATGTTGGTGCACCAGTTGGACCAAAATCACTAATGTGTTCTTATTTTAGCTTTTTGATTTGAAACATCTAAAATAAGAAGCAAGGCTTTGCTATGACAAGTTGCAAATGGGCATAAACAAACAGTCATAAAAGTTGATTTAGTCAATGTTGATGTCAATTTGATATTACAAGTGATATATTTGGAGTTTCTGTTACTGTAATTATTTACCCCTGTGCCACTTACCTACAGCCAACAGCAGAGGTGCAGGCAAAGGTCTAATGCTTATAAAACTTATAAAATGTATCTGAATCCAAATAATGCCTGTAATTACAATTTATATTCTGAAGAGAGTACTCTGCTGCATAGCCTAACGTGTTATGAGAATATGCATAACCACCTTTCTAAAATTCCTCAATCTTAATACATCCTGCTTTGTCAGAGGTTCAGCCAGCCTAACATAGGATTTGATCTACTAAACGTGCAGTGCAGAGATTGGAAACTTTATAGGAAACTAGTGTCAGCACTCTACAAAATTACAGCTGGTTCTTCACTGCAGTCAGTACTTAAATATCTGCATTTAATACTGTCATGCTCGCTGCCCCAGACTACACCTCCCATCAGTCTCAGTCCACCAGTGCAGTGGATTTTCCCCTCTTAATAAATTGAGTTCTTAATGTCATCTGCGAACATCTGGACACCATCAGTCTGATTACCAATACTACATGAAGAGCTGAGCTTCATATGAGTTCAATGTAGCAAAGGGTTAATTAACATAATACAAGACAATTAGTTATACATTAGAATAGAATAGATATTATAATGAAACTAAATAAATGATATGTTACAGAAATGCAACAGTACTTTCTAAATGTTACCAGAGAGATAGAGAGAGAGAGAGAGAGAGAGAGAGAGAGAGAGAGAGAGAGAGAGAGAGAGAGAGAGAGAGAGAGAGAATGAGCACACATAAGCCCAAGAAGAGATTTGTATTATATATTATCTGAACATGTAAGGTAGAATTTAAGATTTGGTTATTAGGCTGCTTTCAGTCATAAACCAAACCTTGAACTCAATGTATCATTGTGGTGCAGTTAAATCTAATTACATATAACCCATGTATATCTGATTCAGTGCTCAGACTAGAGCATAATAATCAGAGTAAAGTAAGTAATCAGTACATGGTTGTATAGTAAATGTTACTCTGAACAATCACTCTAGTAGTTGTAGGAAGTAACATTTCAGTGCAACTTACAAGTGTGTAAAAGATAATTATACTTTCTACTTACAGTAATATGTTTAAAGCAAATCACTGTGTGCTTGAGACAGTTAAGCCATGTTAAAAAGAAAACCAAAGATGAAATTCAATTTTTGGTACATGCACAGGGGGGGATTGATAGTGAAGGTCTTCTACTGGTGTGTTTCTGCAGGCTGTACACTGGAACATCACAAGATCACAGGGATCACTGCATATGCAGGAGACTCAGTACTGCTGCCCTGTTCCTGTATTGACCCACACACCAGACCTGAGAGTTTCACCTGGGAGAAATTCCAAGACTCCAGTAGCACTGTGATCTCCAGTGAGAGTGAACAGTACAGAAACAGGATTTAGCTGGGTACTGTTCACTCTCCAGGAAATCTCTCTCTACTCATATTACACCTGACTGTGGAGGATGAGGGAGATTACAGGTGTCAAACTAAAGGGAATACACACAAAGACGTCAAACTTTATGTTTCAGGTAATATATTATTCAGAAACACACAAATTAAAATTTCACAAGTAGATTTCACCTGGTACATGTCCACCATGAACTTTACAAATAAATGTAATATAAATACATTCACCACACACTTTATAAGAAACAACATCACATATTACTAACAGGACACTAAACAGGACATTTACAAATAGAGAAACACCATTACATATTTATGTATCTAACATGTGGACCACATTATCCTCAGATATTAGTCACCAGACACCCTCTGTCACCAGTCTAGAAGAGTCAAATACAACTGACATACATTTCACCTGCCCTCATTGAACACTTTCAGTACCTCTAATAAGTGAATGTGTAGGTATAATTACAGACTGTGTTCACCTGGTATCTTACACAGTTTGTGTGTCACCCTGCACCCAGGACATCACTGGTCAGTTTCTGACCACAGATGTCCCAGTATATGTGGATACTGAACCATTCTCCATACATCAGTCCCACTACAGTGCTGGAGGCTTGGTAATGGGTGTTGTGCTGGTGTGAGTGGTTCAGGTACAGCAGTGTTGCTGGATTCAGTGCTACTGGTAGGCTGAGAGTGTTCTGCCAGTGAAAGATATCCAGCCAGCAGTCGTTTACTGGTCAGACACTGATCATGACTGGAGTTGGAGGATGGCTTACACTAACTGTGTATTACACCAGATGGGCTAGAACCAATGACTCTACAAGATTTTTCTAATCCATTTATATTTTAATGCATGTGACAGAGGGCATAAACATTTCACAAATGGATTTGCTTTGTCTTCATGTGATGGGTCACAGAAGAATGTCACTGCTTGTACAGGTTACTTCATAACAGTAGTGTAACATGTCAGTGTTTCTGCTTTCTCTAGTCTGTAAGGATGTTGTGAATCCTCCCACAATGCTGAGTGGATACGTGGGAGGGTCTGTCCTGCTGCCCTGTTACTGCACTGAAATGCTGGCCAAGCCAAAGACTGTCAGATGGAGTTTTATAGAAGAATCAAATGTCATCTACCCAATTGACCAGACAAACCGTTACACTGATAGAATTAAGCTGGTTACTGCTCCAGAAAATTTCTCTCTATTCATATCTGGTCTGACTAAAGAGGACTGGGGACAGTACAGGTGTAGCATCAGCATTCATCATCTTATAGCGGTCCAACTTCAAGTAACAGGTAAACCAACCTCTTGTGTATTTAATGTATGAAATGTTGCTGACTGCATATAGTGACTGGTCTGTACCAATAACTACTGTACTACATAAAACAAAAAATCTATCCAGTGGCAGGATCTGCAGTTCTACTTCTGTCTGTTTCTAGTTACATCTTCTGTTTGTATTTGTATTTCATGCCTCTAGTTAATGACTCTTGTCTGCTGCCCTGTTATATATACAGTATATAGATAGATAGAGGGAGGGAGGGAGGGAGCGAGAGATGGAGAGATAGAAGGAAGGAGGGTCGAAGAGAGGGAGAAATAGAAAGAAAAAGAAAAGAAAAAAAGACAAAGAATGGGGGTAAAAACAACGTTTGACTTTATGAAACAAAATAGATTTAATTGTCTACCAGCAGGGGGAGCGTTGCGCTTCCTTTTCACAATAAAACAAGGCGGTGAACGTCAACGCGTCTCCTTGAGTTGTAATAAGTATGCGTGTGTGTGTGTGTGTGTGTGAGAGAGAGAGGGGGGGAGAGAGAGAAAAAGAAAAAAATAAGAGCAGAGAGAAGAGTCTCCTCTCACAGCTGATGCTGACACTGAGTTCATTAACACACACTAACACTAACACATCAGGACCAGTCTGAAGTACAAACAATCAGACCAAAACAAATTATTACACTTCACAAACTAAACTACATCACCCACTGAAACACAAACACAAGCACAAAGCAAAATGCAACGTTATCTGGCCCTAAAACGTCAGTACACTGTAGCAGACGACCTGTACACAGTGACTGACATTAAACACAGAACCACGTTGACAAAGTCCAGACTCAGAGAACACAGCCTGGCCGTCCAGACCAGCCGATATAAATGTCATGGCTGCCCGGAGAACTCTGTCAGCAATGTAAATATGACACTGTAGAGACAGAGCTGCACTTCCTCACTGAATGTGAAAAATTCATCCAAATATGGCAAATTTACTTTACAAAATCTGAGACGATCCACCCCAACTTTAAGTGTCTGTCTAACACTGACAAACTGCCCATCCTACTGGGCGAAAAGAAGGAAAGCAGCGCTTTAGCTGGGTGATGCATATCTGCCTGCCATAAGATGAGGGACAGTGATTAACCCACCCATACACACACACACACACACACACACGCATACACACACACACACACACACACACACACACACACACACACACAAACAGACTATATTACCCAGTATATAAAAGTTACTTATTTATTATTATTAACTATTTATTACTTCCCTTTCTTTTCACTTCTTCCCTTTTACTTTTTCCAATTATTATTATTTCAGACCAATTACAGTTTCTCTTCAAGTTCTTTATCATAACAGAATTCTTAATTTCCATAACTGCAAAGGTTGTAATGTTGTGTAATGTTCATGTTGTAATACTACTTTGGCAATACTATAGTTGTATATAGTCATGTCAGTAAAGCTTACTGAACTGAAAGAGAGAGAGAGAGAGAGAGGGAGAGAGAGAGAGAGAGAGAGAGAGAGAGAGACCCGACCCAGGAGCCCCTAATTCATTCACTCACAGAAAACGACTGAAGGACACACTGCACCTACAGAGCCCTGCAGCTTCAGACGTAGCCAACGTATCACCACCACTGACACACAGAGGAGTGAACACGTCTGCTTGGCCAAACTGTACATACATCAGTTCTGTAGTACAAAATCTAAACATGTTAAATACATAACAGCCCTGAACCCTCATTACTTATAACTGATCACACTTTTCTATTCTTGCAGAGGCTCCATATAAACCTGTAAATCCTCCTCCAGTGGACGCTGACACAACAAGTCCAACAGCTTCAACTAAACCTACTACTACAATGACGTCTCCAACAGGTTAGAAGACATTTAGTCCATGTGATGGAAAATTATACAAAACTATGTATTATGTGATTCATATAAAATCACACTGTTCTTAAATTAATAATGCTGTTTGCACATTTGTATCCACCTGTTGCTGATTAAGTTGAACATGTATCAGGAACTGTTAACATCAAGGTCAACTTGACATACAACCCACACTGTTTGGAGTCAGTTTGGGTTGGTTTGTGGGAAAAACCAAGCCGAGAGCTGATTGACTTATAGCCACAGCAACAAAGGGAAGAAGAGCTGCTTAAGAAAAGATGATTGGTTAAAGACAGCACAGGAGTAGTATAACTAGCCACGCTTTTGTATACTCGGGGCTCCCTATCTGAGGCGAGCCAAACATTTATTTTATTCTTTTTCTTATTAAATTACTCTTTTAATCACGTCTGACTTGCTGTTTGTTCAAAATTCGCTCCTCAGAGAGAAAACTGAGCTGGAGAAAGAGGGAAACCCACAAGAATACGGGAAAGTACCTAACCAGGGAGTGACGTCCCGCTAGACTCCGGTGGTGTACTCCGCCTGATCCAACGAACAGAAAGTAACTGGTGGAATTACAGTAATTTAATCCTTAGAGAAGTCTGATACATAGAGCTCCGCCAGAGTTTGCCCTGAGGTGGGCCTGTAAAGCAGCGTAGTATAAGAGATACTAGCGCTCAGAGAGTGAAGAGGACTCCGGAGTCTGGGACTCCGTCAGCCTAAGAGTTGGGCACACTGCGTAGACGTACGAGTGTTAAAGAATAGACCCGGGTCGACAGGACGCCCCATAGGAAGAGGTGAAAACTCTGTTAACCAGCACGGATTGCTGGAGCGGAACTAAATTAAAGCAACGTCGGAGACGTGACTAACAGAAAGGAAAAAAAAAGGAAAAAGTTTAAATAAAATATTAGTACCCCTTTTACCCTTATTAAAAAACAAACAAACAAACAAAAAAAAACCCCGACACAACAATGGGTAAAGGACAGAGTAGGGAATATGAATTCAGCAAAGACAAGTTTTCTAGTAGCCTGTTCTTCCAAATGAGTAAAGACTATGTGGAACATGTAAATAAACATGTCCCGTTTTGGATTAAATACTATGGGTTTAATGTATCGGGGACTTTGAGTGTTGCATATTTACTTAAATTGATTGAAAGAGTTAAGGTTAAACCAAGGGAGGCTGATAAGAAAGCGCAGAAATATTTTGACAAGAACAGTGAAGATATGCTGGAAAAGGCAAAAATGTGGTTAGAGGAAGCTGAAAAAAGGCAGAAGCAGCAGGTAGGGTATAGAAAAGGTAATAATGAAGTGTCTCAGTGTGTTTCCTTAACTGATCCTGACCTCGATGCCGCCCCGCCGAGAGCCCCCACCTGATTCAACTGCCACAAGCGTCAGGAAACCCACCTCCATATCCTGAGCCAGGGACTTCATCGCTAACATCAAAGCCGTCTCCGTATGACGAACCAAGACGACAACTGGAGGCAATAACCTCACCAGTGGCTCATCACACTCGAAGTCACGCCACTATAAAGCCATCTGCAGAGCCTGAGACAGGCTATGCCCCACAGTTCCCGATGGTGGAGGTATCTGGACCTGAGGGAGTGATTATGGTCCACCGTCACTGGACTGCAGACGACATGAAAGCGGCCGACGGCCTGAGCAAGCCAGGTGACATCGGCGGACGACGCTTCGGACAAGAACTGATGGCATTCGTGCAGTCCTGCAGACCAACTCAGGCTGAATTGAGACGATTGCTTATGATTCGACTCGGACCGCAGTAAAACCACATTGACAGAGACTGGGTGGATGGAGATGTTCGTCTCCATCTGCCTGAGTGGACTGCACCGCCCCAAGGCCAGCTTGATTCAAATGGCCCATACAGAGAGATGATAAGAGGACTCATCGAAAGGGTGGAAGCAGCATACCTGACAACTATTAACACCGACGTGATAGCAGCATGCAAACAAAGGGATGACGAGCCCGTGGCTGATTTCCTCGTCCGTTTGACACGCGTCCATACTGATCATTGTGGAACTGATGCATCAGCACAACGTGCAGCGGGCCCCGGAGAAGTGGGGGCGTGGGAAGCTCATCTGAGAAACATCTTCCTTATGAATATGAGAGGACATTAGCGACCTCATCAGAAAAAAACTGCATCGGCTATAGTCGAGCCCCTTTGTCAACTATTGAAGAACACGCCAAGCATCATGAAACTATTCTGGGCAAGAAGGATGCTAGACGGGAGCGCCAGCGGGCCGACACCACCCACCAGGCGATGCTGACCATGCTCCAAACAGTAGGAGACAGAGGAAGAGGTCACGGACGTGGCAGAGGACGTGGACGCGGATGAGGGAGAGGAAGAGGTCGAGGAAAAGAGTCTGGAGGAAGGGAATGCTACAATTGTGGAAAATTCGGACACTTTGCAAGAGACTATCCTGAAGAAGAAGGGGAAGATAGTGACAGCATGGCTGTGGAAGTCAAAAAAGATTGACGGGTGGCGGAGAGGCAGGACAGCGACAGGCCACTGAAGGATGACGACAAAAGGGAAGTAACAAATTTAAAGGACCAATTATTACAGCAGATTAGTAAAGGGTCAAGAGGCCTCCCTGAAGTAACTGTGAATGTAGAAGGGAAAAATGTTAAGTTTTTGGTTGACAGTGGTGCCACCCACTCGGTGATGAAAGAAGGTTTAATAGAATGTAGAATGAAACCAGGGTATGGGATAACAGTAACTGGAGTGGGAGACCATCCCATCGATGAAAGGATGTCCAAGCCTCTCCAATGTAGTTTAGGAAATAGCCAATTCAAACATAGATTTTTGTGTCCAATTAATTTGTTAGCTAGAGACCTGATGTGTAAACTTGGATGCACAATTAGCAGCAACCCAGAGGGGTTATTTGTCATGTGGGAAACACCCACACAGGGAGTCCAGTTAGAAGTGGGAGTCCCCTTGTATGTTTATGAATTGCTGTGCACTGCTGGGGAAGTACTAACACATTTTATGACTGAAGTTACTAATACACTACCTGGTGAGCTGACGGTTAAACAAAGTGACTCTATTCACTGTACGATGGAGGTCCATGAGGGACCAGACGTTGATTTTGAGCAGAAATTTGACATAGGGGGCAGCGACAGTTTGATTATCACAGCTATAGCTTGGGACTGCGAGTGGGCTGCGGGAGTGGTGCAGCTCTCAGCTAAACAAAAACCTTTATATTCGGTCTCGCATGCAGCGCCTCATGTGTCGCTGTCTAGCACACATGCTGACCCAGACTGGCAGAGAGTAGGATTATGGACTAAACGTGTGTTGAGCGCAACTGACTGGGTAAAAGAACCCCAGTGTGAAATTATGTACAGCCCGAGCATAAAAGCGTGGAAAATGCCAGCCCCATATAGGTTAAATTGCAAAAGGGGGGTCGAGCTTGTGAGTCCAAATATGACGATTATGGCAGCCTCTGTTACCCTCTCAGAGGAAGAGGAAGAGGAACTGAAAACAGTTCCTGCAGGGTTATGGGCACAGGGAAAAATGATGTGGGTTTAATAAAAGGATGCGAGCCTGTCCACATCACCCCAAAATCTGATTATAGACCACACCAACACCAATACCCTCTGAAACCAGAGGCAGCAGAGGGTATTAGGCCGGTGTTCAAATCATTAAAGCAAGTAGGAGTAATTGTGCCATGCCCAGACTCACCGGTATGTACTCCAATCTTCCCAGTTAAGAAACCAGGGAAAGATGATTGGAGATTTGTGCAGGATTTGCAGGCTGTCAATGCGGCAGTACACCCTAGAGCCCCAGAAGTTCCAAATCCGCACACCATTCTCTCTCAGATCCCACCAGACAGCAAGTGGTTCAGTGTAGCTGACTTGGCCAATGCTTTTTTCAGTGTACCTGTGCACAAGGATAGCCAATTTTGGTTTGCTTTCACTTTTGAAGGAAAGCCATACACCTTCACGAGGTTGTGTCAGGGGTATTGTGAATCACCAACTATTTACAATGCCGCCTTACACCGAAGCCTAGAGGCTTTAGCGCTCCCTGAAGGAACAGCTCTGCTGCAATATGTTGATGATCTTTCAGTTTGTGGAAAAACACGAGAAGCGTGTAAACAAGCCACGGTGGCACTGCTACATCATTTAGCAGGGGAAGGCCACAAGGCATCCAAATCTAAATTACAGTTTTGCAAGCTGCAAGTGCATTTTTTAGGACATGACATTACCGAACAAACGTGCATGCTGACTAAAGACCGGGTGAATGCTATTTTGACTATACCGAAGCCTACGACGAAAAAACAGCTGCTGTCCTTCTTGGGCATGTGCTCCTATTGTAGAACGTTCATACCATCTTATGCAGAGCATGAGGGGCCACTCAGGAATATAATACCGACCAAGGGGTCGAATTCCTCCCAGTTAGAGTGGCCAGAGGCTGAAGCGGCCTTTACAGCATTGAAGCAATTACTACAGGTCATGCCCACCTTAGGCATCCCAGACCTCAGTAAATCATTCGAACAGACAGTGGATGTGAAAGGACAATACATGACAAGCGTTTTAACGCAAAAACACGGGGACAAACAGAGGCCAGTAGCCTACTTCTCAGGAAAGCTGGATGCAGTCGCAGCAGGCCTGCCATTGTGCATAAGAGCAGTAGCCGCAGCAAAAAAGGCCCTAGTAGCATCCAGAGATATAGTAGGATATGCTAATCTGACCCTACATGTTCCCCATGCAGTATCGCGAATATTGCAGGATCAAAAGGTGGCACATTTATCCACTCAGCGATGGCTCAGGTACCACACTGCTTTATTGGATATGCCAAATGTTACTGTGAAACGATGCACAACCTTGAACCCCTCCACTCCATTGCCTACAGAGGAGGAGGGGGAACCCCATGACTGCCAACAAGTGTTAGAAATTGCAACATCTTCTAGAATAGATTTAATGGAGGAACCGATACTTAATGCGGACCTGGAATTGTTTGTGGATGGTTCAGCCAAACGTGACTCTCAAGGCACTAATCGAGCAGCATATTCTGTCGTGTCACACACAGAAGTGGTGAAAGCAGAACCACTCCCATCTAACTACTCAGCGCAGGCTGCTGAGCTTGCCGCACTCATACAGGCTTGTAAGATAGCACGGGATAAGACTGTGAATGTTTGGACTGATTCCCGATATGCTTGGGGAGTGGCACATGACTTTGGGGCCATTTGGAAACATTGCAACTTTCTCACCAGCTCAGGAGCAAAGCTAAAAAATCACCGCCTGGTAGCAGAACTGTTGGAAGCAATCCAACTGCCAAAGGAAGTAGCAATTATAAAGTGTGCCGCACACACAAAGGCAGATGATGCTGTGTCAAAAGGAAATGCTTATGCAGATAAAGTAGCTCAACTCACAGCGTTACAGCTGCTCAATCCACAAATGGCATAAGCAGATACTGAAACCAGAATAACTACCAAAGATATCCAAAAACAAGCCACTCCACAGGACTATGCAAAATGGAAAAAAGGGGGGTGTAAACAAATAGGCAGGATATGGGTACACCCAGATATGAACAAACCATGTCTCCCCACAGCTTAAATGAAAGGACTAATTGAGATTGCTCATGGAAGGAGTCACATGAGCAAAGGGGGGATAGTGGAGAGTATAATGAGACATTGGTATGCACCAGGAATAAACAGACATACCCAAAATTTTTGTTCCCGATGCCTGGTATGTGCACAAAATACACCGCATGGAGACAATCATACCAAACATGCACCCTCTGGACACCCGCCGCCTAGTGAACCATTTCAACATTGGCAAATAGATTTTGTAGAACTAACACCAGCAGAAGGGAAGAGATACATGCTTGTGTGTGTGTGTGTGCATGTTTAGTAAGTGGGTGGAGGCCTTCCCAACAGGAAAACAAGATAGTGATGCAGTAGCAAAAGCGCTACTGAGAGAAATTATTCCCCGGTGGGGGTTGCCGCAATGAGTGTCCAGTGACAACGGAACACCCTTCGTACACGAAGGGTTAAAAGCTCTGACTAAATACCTAGGAGTGGATATGAGAAAACACTGCAGCTATCACCCTGCTAGCGCAGGGGCAGTAGAACGGGCAAACGGTACCATTAAAGAGGGTCTAGCTAAATTAATACAGGAAACAGGCATGAATTGGGTAAAATGCCTTCCCCTCGTCCTGTGGCAATGTCAAACCAGGCCGCAGGCACGAACAGGCTTATCAGCTTTTGAGATAGTGTTTGGACGGCCTCCCAACACGGGGATAGGTCCGCCCGACTGGGATACTAACCTGATCAATGAATCGCTTTTGCAGTATTGTGTGTCTCTGCACAAATCTCTCTCCCATGTGTCTAAGCAGGTGAAGGCAGTCCTTCCCGAGGTGACGGACAATCCCCTCCACACGCATCAGCCAGGCGATTGGGTGCTGATAAAAGACTTCAGGAGGAAGCGGTGGAGCCAACCCAGGTGGAGAGGACCATTGCAAGTACTGCTGACGACACAAAACCGCATGGCCTTGGACATGCTCCTCACTAAGGAAAGGGGAGTGTGCTCAATGATAGGCGACCATTGTTGCACGTACTTACCACCCAATGATGCACCTGGAGGTAATGTCTCCATGGCCTTGGACCACATGAGTAAGATTGCTGACCAACTTCGTGCTGAAGAAGCCGGAGTGAGACCTTGGGACTGGAAACAGGGATCTCTATTCTCAATGTGGAAAAGTATTGCAATTATGATTCTCCCATCCATTTTACTACTTGCCTTGATTATATGTTGTGGACCCTTGTTATGCCAGTGTATACTTAGTACTATTTGCATGAATATGGATACCAGATACCAACTTATTCAGGTCACTAAAGAGGACCTGGATGAGGATAACACCCTGTACCTGCACACTGTATTCTCTGATAATTAACAAATGATTGTATAAGAATCAAAGGGGGGAAATGTGATGGAAAATGATACGAAATGATGTATTATGTTATTTATATAAAATCACACTGATCCTTTTGTTCTTAAATTAATAATGCTGTTTGCACATTTGTATCCGCCTGTTGCTGATAAAGTTGAACATGTATCAGGAACATCAAGGTCAACTTGACATACAACCCACACTGTTTGGAGTCAGTTTGGGTTGGTTTGTGGGAAAAGCCAAGCCGAGAGCTGATTGGCTTATAACCACAGCAACAAAGGGAAGAAGAGCTGCTTAAGAAAAGATGATTGGTTAAAGACAGCACAGGAGTAGTATAACTAGCCACGCTTTTGTATACTCGGGGCTCCCTATCTGAGGCGAGCCAAACATTTATTTTATTCTTTTTCTTATTAAATTACTCTCTTAATCACGTCTGACTTGCTGTTTGTTCAAAATTCCACAACAGTCCATCATCTAGCAATGGAGGTAACATGCATTGGTTTAACGAGTGTGGGGTAGGATGCAAGTGTGAGTTATCTTTGATGTGGTTTTTAATGAAAATGAAAGCACACGTGAACATACGGTGTGAACATTGCATACACAGAGTAATACATGCGATTAATGCAAAATAATTGACATTAGTGGTTGGAAAGGTTCAGGCTTTATATGGGAAATAATGAGGGTGAGACTAGACCCTATGGGCAGCTAAGTGAAAGGGGATACACAGGACCCCTGTGTGATGGTGGTGAAGGGGTGTTACAGTAGCCCCCACCCCAACGTGCAGCTCCTGACATGCGTACCACATGACCCTTTTGGTTCCCCCAGTTAATGTGCAGTCTGTGAAAAACACTCGATGAAAACAGTTCAAAATTCCCAGGATGAGGGCCTCTGCCATCCTTTTTGAGTATCAAACAGGCCTTGACCTCCATAGTAACCCACAGTAACATGCACACTCTTTAGAAATATAGTCTACTGAATGTTCTACACTTACAGTGGAGAGGAAGTGTATTCAAATGAAATTTTGACAAACTTCTAACCCCAACCGACACACCAAATATTTTTACTACCCTGTTTGGTCAGTTCATTTCACTATCAGTTCAAAGGGATCTTTTCTTCTTATTAATGAAAATAGCAGGTGGAATTAAAGCAGCTAAAGAATTGGCTACCTGAGACTTTTAAAAAGTGTTGAACAGATGTTAAGGAGCATTTTAATTTCAGAGCATTCTTATTACCCTCAAAGCAGTTTGTTAAGCATCTGGATGGTCAACCCTCAGTGAGGAGTCCGGTTTCATCTTTGTGAACCTCAGGTGCCTGGAGAGAAGTCCTGAGCTGCACACAGGACACTGGAACCATTTGTCAGAGGATATTTGAAGAGTACCGACAATGGTGTGCAGCTTAGCATTGAAAAGTCATGGAAATACCTACCTGTTCATTGAACAGTTGTGGCATCCTCCAGTGTTGTTAATTGAGGTGATGTTGGTTAAGTAACGGGTGGCTTGCAACGGCAGTTCACGGCTACCAGAGCGAAGCCACAAGCCGGGAGCTAATCAAGGTTGGTTAGCCTGATCTTCTTCAGGTGGCATCACCCTACATATCAGCTTCACAAAAGCCCCTCTTAAAAAAAGTCTTGTTGTGACACACGTGTGTTACGTCTGTCAGGGTGCCTCACCCCTGATCAACCTGACAGTCACAGGTTACATGTTGAAATTCTGATTGGTGGGTTGTGCGAGTTGTGGATGCAGACAAAACCACACCGGGGCACTTGGTGTATTGCATTGCTCCTCCATGTTTTCCTCAGTGTCGGTTAGGAGTTGGTTTATAGGGCAGAGTTGGTGGCTCTTAATGAGGGCACAACCTGATCAGAGTGTGCCAAACAGCTAGCAGGAGGTTGGCTCAAATGGTCTTCCCATCAAAACTTTGAAAGGGGACACTTTTGTGGTTGCACTAGGAATCATATGCATTTCACAAAGAACTGCAGCTAGCAGATTTTTGATCATGTAGTCTGTGATTTCCACTATGCCTGATGACTGATGGTAATAGCGGATGTGAAACTTTGATGCTCAGATATTTACAGAGCTGATGAGTCATGCAAAACCTCAAAGCACTGAAACAGGCAATGAGAGTCAACGTTCAGGATGGTAGATAAAAACAGATGTATTTATTGACACCAGTATGGTTTACAACAAAGGAGTTGCCTCCACCACCACCAAAATATAGTGTCACCCTCCAAGGATGCCATTTTTTATTTTCTTATGCCTCAGTGAAATGTCGTCTCTCCAGTCTGAGCTCTACATTACCTTTTCACACTTATCTGCACCATCTTTGCATTGGCAAAAGCACCATTGTGTGTTAATATCTGCTTTGGTCATTATTTACATTCCAGCATTTAGCCCATATGTGTCATATCGCCCGATTCCTCATCACATTATAACACTCAGCAGGCTGTTCGTCACCCAACCCAGGACTCCACCAATCGTGAACTTCACGTCGGATCGTCATCACCGGAATATTGAACTCCCCTATGTACTTGATTATTTAAGCCTGTCTCGAACATTAGGACACTGCGAAGTATTGCGTCTAGAGTCCTGTGCATACCGAACGCTCTTGTGGATTGTGTTTCTGTGTACCGAACATTGACTTAATGTTTCCCGTTTCTGATTTTTGCCTGCCCCTTTTGGAGTCTGATGCCTGGATTATTTGATGGTCTTTATGGTTTTTTGACACAGGCTGTTTTCCCTACTTTTGAGTTAGTAATTTTTTTGCGACTGTTTCCATTACCTGTTACTTGTTTATCCGTGAGCGTCTGATTTTGCCTGCTCCGCATAAAACAGAATACTTCGCCTCCATGCAGACCGCAGCCTCAGATGCTTTGAAGGAAGCTTTGACCAACCAGGGTCAACTAATCCACCAACACCACCAGTTGCTTGAGGGTTTCACACAGTCAATGGATACTATAGGCAAGCAACAAGCAGACCAACAAACTCAAATATTGGAACTAGGACAAAGTCTCAGAGAACTTACATCCCAGCTACAAATGATGACTACTCCTTCTCAGTTCAGTCCCACGCCTGCACCTACTACCGCCATGAGCAGTATCCAACCAACCCTCCCTGTGAGTAAACCCAAAAATTATGGCTCCCCAGACAAGAGGTTTCGTGTTGCAATAATCATTGTATTTCAATATCCTTCCAACCTCTTCCAATCAAGATAAAATTATCTTCATTACCTCTCGTCTAACTCACAAAGCTCTTACCTGGCCGAGTACCATCTGGGCTAACGTATAACTGGCATGTTATGACGATTTTATTGAGCAATTCAAGGCTGTGTTCGATCACCCACACGAGGAAAGAGCCTGTGGGGAGATACTTACCAAATTACACCAAGGCAATCATTCTGTGGCCAACTACGGATGAAAATTCCGTAGAGTCGCTGCTGGCAATGGATGGAATGAGGCGGCGTTGATCGTCACTTTCCGTAACAGTCTCAGTGTAGAGGTTTTACATGAACTGGCTTGCTGAGATGAAAAGTTAGATTTAAGTTGGCTTATACCTCTTTCTATACATCTGGATCATTTCATCCAAGAACAAAAACCATGTAGAACTAGTAGTTCTCGCCATACCTATCCCTCTCCCAGTTATAGACCAGAGCTCAGACGAGAGCAGACAGCGGAACCAATGCAATGTGATTCCAAGACGGTCTCTGTTTTTACTGCGGCTACTTAGAACATGTTATCAGGGATTGTAGTCTTCGACCTAATCGAGCATCAATGAGCCATAGACGCATCAGGCAACCCACGTCAGAAAACAAGATAGAGATCTTGCCACCAAGAAAGATGATTGTTAAGTCATTTTTTAAAACTGTTTATGTTGGGCCTCCTGCACCATCTTCTGTGTTTGCCGACTTAGTTGATTCAGGAGCTGAGGGAAACTTCATACACACACATGTTGTATGGGAATTGGGACATCCCCTCTGGCCACCAGAGGGAGGCCCTGAGTCAGACACGCTACTAATCAGGCTTGATGCCCAACAGCTGGTGAGAGATCTATATAAGCCCAGTAATTCAGTGCTGTGTGTTTGCTAAAGTTTTGAGCCAAGCTCCTAGCCTGTAACTATGGGTATCGATGTCTGTGAGCCCATGTGCTACACTGCTCTTCTACTGTGGGTGTCTGTGTTTTTACACGTCCCCTCCCTTCTGCAGTTTTCCCCTCTCGAGTCTGTCTCTCTCCCGAGGCTCCCCTTAGCCACTAAATTACCGCTCTGTTTTCTGTTTTTGTTTGGGAAGATTCAGAGTTTGGTTTTCCCCAGTGCATCGGGGCTGCCATTCTATCCATGACATCCTTTGTTTTCCCTTTTTCCACACTCAGCCCCGAACTTGCAACTGATTTTGGGGTACCCCTGGCTTCAGCGACATAATCCTCATGTAGACTGGCTGAGCTGGTCAGTGCTGTCTTGGGGTTTGACATGTTTTGTTATCTTCCATTGCTTTAAAGTGCAATATAAGGGGAGGAAAGTTTATGTCTGCTGTAGTCTAGCGGGAGCTTGTTTGCCTCGCAACAAAGCGGTTTGCTTCCCCACCATTGGGTTTTTACTTTTCTTGTTTTCTGTTCTAAGATCTAATTGTTTTGCTCATGGGCCCACCTTCATTAAAGTGTGGTAGCTCACCCAGCCGAGTGTTGGGGTCGTTAGCTATCTGTCCTGGATTTGAGCCCCATTACAGATTATCTCATTTCTTGTCATAGAAGATGCCTCATTTCCAGTCATTTTAGGTCTACCTTGGCTAGAACAACATGACCCAATTATATCACAGTCACGTAAGGAAATCACTCAGTGGTCATCTCAATGCCTAAGAAATTGTTTGATATTACCAGTTGTCCAGTTATATTCCACCACTGTTGAGAGCCCTGCTGATACACAAGCCTTTTCCCTCACTCTGGAATACCAGGATCTCTCTTTGGTCTTTAGTAAGAAAAAAGCAGCCCTGTTACCTCCCCATCTTCCCTACAACTGTGCTATTGAGCTCCTGGAGGTAGCCGTGTTTCCCAAGGCTCGTATTTATCCTCTCTCCCAAGAAGAAGAGAGGATCAAGGAGGAATATATAGATGAAGCATTAAGTCAAGGCTTTATTCAGAAATCCACTTCCCCCATGGTATCAGGATTTCTCTTTGTAAAAAAGAAGGACGGAGGTCTTCGTCCCTGTATTGACTACTGAAATCACATTTCCAAGAAATATTCATACCCGTTACCTTTCATTCCTGTCACTCTGGAACTACTACAAGAAGACAAGATCTTCACCAATTTAGACCTCCGTAGTGCATTTAATTTGATAAGGATCAAGAAAGGTGATGAATGGAAAACCACATTTATTGTACTTTCACAAGGACAAGATAAGTCCAAGTTACACCCAGTAGCTTATTGTTCCCGTAAGTTATCACCAGTGGAACGTAATTACTGAATAGGAGAACGTGAACTGTTGTCCATTAAACTGGCCTTAGAAGAGTGAAGGTGTTGGTTAGATGGGCGACTCATCCCTTTCTTGTTATCACCGACCACAGGAATCTGGAATACATGCCTACAGCTAAACAACTCGAGATTTGATTTTAAGATCGTGTACCATCCCGGGACCCGGAATACTAAAGCTGATACCTTATCCTGTGTTTTCTTGGAGGAGACAGGAGATGGAAACCATCCTTCCTAGCTGGATACATCTGTCGTCTATACAATGGGAAATAGATGATGAAACAGAACAGGCCATACAAGACACAGTCATTCCAAAGGTGTGTCCGTCAGGGAAACAGTATGTTCCTACCTCGTGCCGTGACCACCTGTTGATGTGGGCTCATTCCTCGCTGGTTTCAGGACATGCTGAGAAGACATACTCGACAGCTTCTGGCTAACTGGTACTGGTGGGAGACCATGACGGGCGATGTTCATAAATATGTTTCTTCGTGTTCAGTTTGCAGTCAGAGTATAACACCTGAGACCCTACCCACAGGAAAGCTCATGCCACTTCCCATACCAGACAGACCTTGGTCTCACATTGCTTTAGATTTCCTTACAGACCTCCCATGTTCTGAAGGTAACACTACGGTCCTCACTGTAGTTGAAAAAGTATGGAAGGAGACACACCTGTGTATTGAACAGAACCATAGATATAAGGAGGTGGTGGACAGACATGGGAGGGAGACCCTGCTGTACCAACCTGGTGACAGAGTGTGGCTCTCTACGCATGACTTCCGCAAGCCAGGGTCATGTCGCAAGCTGGGTCCCAAATTTATAGGTCTGAATTAAATTACAAAGCACATGAATGAAGTCACATATCAACTCAACTTACCTGCTCACTTTTGTGTTTCAAGGTCGTTTCATTTGGTCCTTCTGAAGCCTGTGATTCCAGGGCCCTTGGATGAGGTCTCTCCCGAGGCCACTCCTCCACAGCTCTGACTGTGCCCCAATCTATGAAGTGCGCCATATTCTGGACTCTAGGAGGCAGGGTGGTTCGATGCAGTACTTGGTCGACTTGGTCCGTCTCTGCTATCTGTCTGTTACCATCTCTCTGCTAAGGAAGAAAAAAACGTGAGACTGAGAACTTCTCATAGCTCTGATTGTATAATGTGTGCGTGTAGTTATTGATGTGTAAACATGTATTTGTGTGTGTGTATTGGTGTATGTAAATAATTCTTTTCATACAGTAGGATGAGTCCCAGCAGCAGAAGGAGAACAGGATTGAGGATAGAGTAGTACTGCCTGTGAGAGGCATTTTGGGAAATATTGCCACTTGTATTGTATTGTATTCAGTGTGTTATGCAGTGGTAGTTCAGTGGTTAAAGTATTTGACTAGTAATCAGAAGGTTGCCCATTCAAACCTCACTGCTACCAAGTTGCCACTGTTGGGCCTCTGAGCAAGACCCTTAATTCTCAATGGATCTAATTGTATTTGGTCATAATTGTAAGGTGCTTTGGAAAAAAAGTGCTAGATGAATGTTATATATTGTATTTCTTATTTCTGTTTTTTGCCCATCTTGTATTTGTCTGCCTGAATATTTTGTCTCTCTAGATTTCGACCTGGACTGTAGTTCCTCTCTGTGATGCTCCCTGGCTCTGTTTATCCTATAGTACTGGTTCTGTTCCTTGCCTGTGTTTTGACCATATTGGATTATCCTTTTCTGATTAAAACCACATTTCATTTTATCCTCGAGCATCTGGCTTTCTCTGAAACATCACAGTGTCACTGGAGTGAATGTGACATTGTTCCTCAGAATCCCCCCTGAGTCAGTTAGTGATTTATTGATTAAACCATGAAGTTCAGAGCTGGATCACAGCAGAACCTAAAGCCCATGAATCTCCAAAAGTATCATGGTCTTGTGTATGTATGTGTGTGTGTGTGTGTGTGTGTGTGTGTGTGTGTGTGTGTGTGTGTGTGTGTGTGTGTGTGCGTAGGTGTGCCTGTGTGGGTGGGTGTGTGTTTGTGTGTATTTGCATGAGCTGTCCAGTCTTCCTGACCAAGTGGACAGTGACCAACAGCTGCATCATATACAGAATGAACAAGTGAGGAATAAATAACACAAACAGAAATAAACAAGTGAGCACATTTCACACATTGCATCCAGTGCACCCAGATTAGCAATACATATATGAGGAGGAAGAGATGCATCCTGGGAACTGTCATATCTGTAAACCGGTAGCTGTTGCCACAGTGACATCAGTGATAGTGTGTGCACAGGAGCATGCATGTATTTGTGAGTGTGGGAGCATGTGTGTGTATTTTGGGGTGGGCGGTGGTGTATCACTTTAGCAGATTTTTATCACTTTGAATGTACGTTTAGGGTGTGTATAATGATGTCTTTCTCCAGGTCCTTCAAATGTGGGTCTGGCCATATTGCAGCAGTTGTGTGTGTGTGTGTGTGTGTGTGTGTGTGTGTGTGTGTGTGTGTGTGTGTGTGTGTGTTAATTTCCCCCCAGCTAGACACATTACAAATTCAGTAATGCTAAACTAATTATAATTGTAATATAAGTTCATTTTAACAAGAGTTACAAGTTTGTAGTAAGAATGATCCAAGGATTACTAATAACCGCCTGAGAAATAAATATATCTGAAGAAGATTCCAAGTTCCACTTCACCAGAAGGACTTTGATTGTAAGATATCCATCACATCCCAGTTTAGATATCACTGTTTGGTACAACGGGACAAAAGCAACAAACACATCTGGGTGATGCTGTTGAATGTGCAATTGCATGTTCATGTGTTTTAGCCCACAGACTCTACAACACCAACACACTGTCCTCGTCCACCACTCAGGTCGCTGGGAAACTTTCCCACACAGGTGATTTGAAAGAAACAGCTCATAGTGTTAATGATTCAGTAAATGTCGCTAACGTGCTTGAGTTAAATCCAGCCTAGCGTGTTGCTAGCCTTTTTTGGCGTCGAATTTGCAAGTGTGAAATTTGATTCCACATTACGTTCATCAGCTTTCACATTTAGACTACCACATACTCTCCATATGACTGCATACACAGAACTGTAATGTGTATGTGGTGATTTGGGATGAATACATGTACCATTACACTCCTAATATTTATATTTTAGTATAACTATATAATTAATATGTCAACAGCAAAATATATTCACTTTGCAGAACCTTTTCAATACTGCTCTACTGCCCTAAGCAACCACCTTCTATGACCAGCCTACATATGAACCCTTTCACACCAAACACTGGACCAGAGTTGCCTGTTTGGGATACAAGGTGATTTTCACATTTGGTGTTTTTTCTTGAGTCTGAGTGAGACTGTTTCCATGTCACTGATCTGGTTTCATATTGTGTACAAATCTGCAGAACCATCTGCTCTACTTTGGTGTTCAACCCTCCTGATCAAGCTTGTCTCTCCAGTGCACTGAATTTGTACACCAGTAATGTGTACATGTGAACCCAACCACAGCTCAGAATGGTTTCCACTCTAAGGTCCTAAAGAGAATGTAACAGACAGTGGCGTCCAACTGCTGTCAGTGAACTGCACTCTACACACATTCTGCTGTCAAACTGCACCACGCACACCTTCATGATGTATGTGGTTATCAGTGGGTGTAAACAGAAACCACAACTCTCTGTCCTGCTTTGGCTCTTTATTTATGAAACAGCAATAGACTCTCACAGTGGAAGTGATGCATACAGCCAACTTTGGCATTTGACCTTAAAAGACATGATTAATAACAGAAAAAATATGCTGCTATTTAAAGGCCAAATATCTTCAATAGAGATATACACATAAAATGCAGAAAAAATTATTCCTTAGGAAAAATAGCATAATGTATTAATAAAATTTTTTACAGAATCATAGAGCAAAATGATGGTTGTTGGAGTTAGAATTTAGTTCTAGATTGACAATATTTAAATTGACATTTACAGCATTTAACATTTTGATTTAGTTAGCCTCTTTTCTCAAGTGTACCAAAAACAAACAAAAAACCCCACATGTACTCTGGTTCTATATTTTGTCAGTCTTAGTCTTGTCCCTACAATTTCTACTTTATGCTAGTATCTAATTAGCAATTAGCAAATAATTAGCACTGCTTCCTATTTTCTGGACTGAACCACAGTGCAGATTTCAGTGCCACTTAACGGGACAGGTCGGCAAAGAAGCAAATTTACTTTATTTTCCCTTAACCCAGGTGGACAGGACATGTTTGGAGTCTAAACTGAAGGAGCACATTTTGGTCATTTAATTTAGAACAAAAGCTGCTAATGTTGCTAACAGACCATGCTTTTACTCAATAAATGTACACAATGTCATTTTAGACATTTCTTAGACATTTCAATATTACTTTATTCATGTATTTCATTACTTTGGTAAACCTATTTCAATCACCAAACAGGTCCACATGAGTAAAGGTATTTTTTCATGAGATGAAAAATTTCCATATTCCATAATATTACTTTATACAGTGATCTATGTCAAATTCTACCTCATTAGGAAGATAGCTGAGATTGTTCTGAACACTGTGATATCAAACATGTAAGTACCTTTAAGGTGAATTTAAGAATATATGCAGAAACGGACATTGCTCTGAGCCATCAGATGGTTAAATGATGGTGTTACACCATAATCTGTGACCACCAAATTCTGTCACTGTACAACCTGCAGCACACAGATCACCATTTCTGATGCCTGTGACTGCACTGTACCATCATAATAAATGAGTTAAACACCAATCCAAATGTTTTTTAGGTGTTGTGATTTCAGATGGCTGGGTGCTGCTGCTCTCTGCTGATCCCAGATATAAATACCTTTGTGTAAATTAATATATGAGGATAACAACACCTGTAGAGAGAAGGTAACACTCACCATCAGCAGCGTGGAGCACAAGGAGCAGATAAACACACACCTGCATTCTTACTGAGTTACATACACACACACACACACACACACACACACACACACACACACAGCAGGGCTACTGCTACACACCATACACACACTCTTCAAAACTACAGACTAGTGAATGACCTGACAGTTACACTTACAGTGGAGAGGAAGTGTATTCAAATGAAGACATTCTGATGACTCTCTAACTCCAACACACAAACACACAAACTTGTTCAAGTCAGTGGGTACAGCTGATCAGATGTGTGTGGCAGGTCTGTTAAACAGGTGTGTAGGTCTGTAGCTGATCTGTTGATTTCTCTTGGTTTTCTTCTCTACTGCAGACTAGCTGTTTCATCTCCACCAGCAGTGTTATAGTGAACTCTGCTCATTTCTGACACTGAAGCAGGTCACATGAACAAGAACAACTCAGTTCATTCAGGATCTGACTCACACATGGTAAAATGGATGTTAATGGACACAATGAGAAAACAATCTGATTATAACAGATTGGTAATGAGATTTTTACCTTTGTTTCTCTTGGTGTAATAAACCACAGCCACGATAATGTGGAGGAAGATCACAGTGACCAAAGCAAAGGGGATGTAGGGCAGAGTCTGAGGAGAGACTGTAACAACACAACAAACACTGACCCCAGTCTTACACAGCAGCAGAATACATTTATTTAGCACAGCTGTGAACTGTTTCCTCTTCCAAACACTCCCTCTTAATCTAAACGTTAAACTAAACTAAATGTCATTTACTACTATTATTATTATTATTAGTTTAATTCATCATGTGCTTTTGTTTGTTTGTTTAATATGTATTCCCAAACTCTTTATGTTGGCTCTATGACCCTGCAACGTGACTATGACTCTGATTATGGATTTGCCCTTAATATATTTCGCTCTTCTCAACTCATGCATCCGCCTCATGATCGCTCCACGTTACACACTGTATGGATAGTGTCATAGTCAGGACACATGACTCTTAAGAAAAATGCCATTTTCAGGTAAAATATGTCTTTGGCAACTGGGAGCACATGTAGTACTAGGTGAAATGAGTCAAAAACAGGTCATTTCTGTTATTGTGGGTGTAGCCTAGTTTTATGCTGGGAATTTGTCAGGATGCATCATAGTCAGGACGCAGGATTTTTGACTCATGCAAATTTATGAAAAATACAAATTTGAAGTAAAATATGGGTATTTGGACAACTGGGAGCATATCTTGTACAAGGTTATAAGTCAAAAACAGTGGATTTCTGTCATTTTGCAATTTTCTTAAAGTATTGTGAAGTAAAACATTTTACATCAAAATGATATTTTTCATAAATGTTGACATGTCCTGACTATCACAATATCAAAGTGCCAGTGCAGAACAGTATTTACCCAACCACTGTAGTTTTAGGTTTCAGCTCACACGGTTCCTACTTACTCTTTGTGGATGGTCATAGTTAGGACGCATGACTATTTAAGAAAAATGTCATCATGAGGTAAAATAGATAAAATAGTTATTTGGACAACTGAACACATCTAGTACTAAGCAATGAATCAAAAACAGGACATTTCTGTCACTTTGGGTGTATAAGATGTAGTGTGGCTGGGAAACAATTTTACACTGGCAGTTTATTATTGATACTGTCATAGTCCACCTATAGACTTTAGAAATAACATGAAAGACAAAATGAGGGTCAGTGACATTATGGATTGTTTCCAGAAGATTAAGTCATGATTTAAATCCCAGTCAAGTATTTTTAAAGTACAAGAGCACTTTAACCACAAATACACCCTTATAAAAATGGATGAAATGTATATTTACCCTGGACTTGTTTTAGCTGTCCTTTTGCAAACAAACACCTACCAAGCCACATCAGTGAGAAAACACCACTCCAGTGATCTGTAGCATTCATCCTATCTCCAGTATAATAGCCTTTGATAGTCTAAGAGTGCTCTATAGGTGTAACTGGTGCTACAGGTATAATGTAACATTATGCAAATGTTATGTGTATTTGTGTGCGTGTTAGTGTTTGTGTTTTTACACAGCATGCATTTTAATTGCTTTTTAAGATATTAGGAGACCATGTTGATATGCAGTAAATGCATGTTACCGTCAGTCAGAGTCTTTGCACTGTCAGTAGTGGAAGCGTCAGCTGGAGCCTTTGCACTTGTTGTGCCATCAAATCTTGATGTAAATTCTGTTGTTGAGATTCCTGGAGAGGAACATGTGTTTGTTAGCATAAGATGGTGTACTGCTTTAGTACTACTTGTGTTTGCAAGTTTGGCTACAGTACTGACCCATTATAAATGTGTATAGGAACATTCAGGGTGGTTTACATTTGTGACACTAGTAGTACAAGACCACTTTAACCACAAATACACCCCTATAAAAATGGATGAAATGTATATTTACCCTGGACTTGTTTTAGCTGTGCTTTTGCAAACAAACACCTAGCAAGCCATATCAGTGAGAAAACACCACTCCAGTGATCTGTAGCATTCATCCTATCTCCAGTATAATAGCCTTTGATAGTCTAAGAGTGCTCTATAGGTGTAACAGGTGCTACAGGTATAATGTAACACTAGTTTGCTAAAGTTCAGTTTATTTGTGAGTTATCAATGCACAAAGAATACGGAGTGAGTCTGATGTATAGTTCTTCATATTCCTTATGTATACAATTGTAATCTCGCTCATCTTCCTCAGTCAGATGTGATATGAGTAGAGAGAGATTTCCTGGAGAGTGAACAATACCCAGCTGAACTCTGTTTCTGTACTCTTCACTCTCACTGGAGATCACTTCCCATGTTTTACTGTTTGGGTTGTATTTCTTCCAGGTGAAATGTGCAGGTTTGGCGTGTAGGTCTGTGCAGCTGCAGGGTAGCAGTACTGAGTCTCCTGTGTGTGCAGTGATGTGTTTTGTCTCCCAGTTGTATTCTAATACTCAACCTGTAGAAACACACCCTACTGTCAGACTCCACCACATTTGCTTCTTAGATTAATAAATATTTACTTTAATATTATATGATTTTTAGCATTGTTCTAATGACATTGACTATCCTTATAACAATGATAGTTATAAGGTGTAACTGAGCAAATTGGTTGCTCCATTTAGGTAACAATTTGAGCTTTGTTTGTTTGTTATTAAGTACCAATGTAACAATTTTTTTAATATTTGATCAAAATCTACATTTCACATTTACTAACATGTTTCTTAAGAGTGGTCTTCATAAGTCCTTCATAACAGACGCCGCCCGTCCAGATCCTGATCCTGTTCCCGGCGTGAGAGACGCTGCCCGTCCTGATACCGAGCCTGTTCCCAGCACGAGAGATGCCGCCCGTCCTGATCCCAAGCCTGTTCCCAGCACGAGAGACGCTGCCCGTCCTGATCCTGAGCCTGTTCCCGGCGCGAGAGACACCGCCCAACTTGATCCCGAGCCTGTTCCCGGCGCGAGAGACACCGCCCATCTTGATCCCGAGCCTGTTCCCGGCGCGAGAGATGACTCCATCAGTTCAGTTCCCTTTTCAGTCCCTGGTGCGAGAGATGCCGCTCATCTCATTCCTGGCCTAGTGGTGTCCGCCTGGCCTGTTCTCGCCGCTGAAGAGGTCTCTCAACCTGTTCCTGTGTCCTGTGTTAAGTCAGTGCCTGTAGGTGCACCTCCGGACCTCGCTGCAGTGCCACTGACTGGCGCAGCCGTGCCTCCGGACCCGACGCTGCTGAACACCGCAGCCACACCTCCGGACATACCCCTGGTCCCGCCGCTGGCCGCCGCAGTCAAGTCCGCAGACCCGCCGGTGACTGCTGCGCCCCTGGACCCACCACTAACCGGCACAGCCTTGCCTCTGGACCCGCTGCCGGTGACCGCTGCAGCCACACCTCTGGACCCTGCAGCACCACTGAGCAGAGCAGCCCCGTCTCCGGGCCTTCCGGACCCGTCGCTGACCGGCGCAGCCGCACCTCCGGATCTGCCGCTGCCGACCGCCTTAGCTGCGTCTCCGGACCTCCCTGCAATGCTGCTTACAGCCACAGCCGTGCCTCAGGACCTCCCGGACTCGCCGCTGAATACCACAGCCCTGCCCTCAGGCCTGCCACCGCTGAACATCACATCACTGGACCTGTCTGTTCATAGAGTGGAGGAGGCCACTCCACAAGTCCCAGTGCCATGTGCCAGGCCTGTCCCCAGGGTCGCTCCTCGAGACTCCCCTGTGGCCCCTGTAGCTGCAGTAGGTGTGCCCCTATTTGGTACTCCCTCAGTCATGCCTCGTGGTGAGCCAGTGACCCTTGAGGTCCCTCTGTCGACCTCCTGGACCCATACTAACTCCTTGTTTATGCTGGGTGTCGCTCCTCGGCTCCCTAAGGCTGCTGTGCCAGCACCCATTAATGTCTGGGTGCTTCAGTGTCTCCAGTTCCTGTGTTGCCTAATCCTGTTCCTGGTTTCGTCTATGTTTCTGTTCATGTATCCATGCCTGTTTGTGTATCGGTACTTAAACCTGTTGCCCTGCCTCGTGGACTCGGCATACCCCTGCCTGTCCCTGTCTCTGTAACCATGCCCGTTATAAATGTTGCTCCTGTTCCTATGTCTGTAGTGGTTAATATAATCTCATCTGTCATTACTTCTGCCCCTGCCCCCGTTCCCATAACCATGCCAAAGTCCGGCGTTGCTCACCTTTCCTCGTCTCTGTACCCGTCCCCTGTCCCGGCCATGTTTCAGATCCCACTCCTTTTCCCATTGTGTTTCAGTCCCTCAGTCGGTCCCTGCCCCTGTGCCTGTCGGTGACATAACCCCTGGTCTCGTACCTGCTCCTGGACCCATCTTGGCTTCTTTACTTGCTCCTGGTACCCTGGATTCTGTGTCGGCTTTTGAGTCTCCTGTTCCTTTGTCTTGTCTGGTTCCTGTCCCTGCTGCTTATCTGGCCTGTTCTGTTCCTGTTAGTGTCCCTTGTCCTGCTGTTCCAACTCCTGTTTTTTTTTGGGGGGGGGTACTGTCACATCCACAAACCTGAGCATTCCCCATTGTGAAGGCAACCAAATCACTTCTGGGTTTTCATTTGTCTCCATGGTTCCCTGTCTCCTCCCGTTTCATGCCAGCCGTTCCTGGTTTATCCCTGATTGTAGTGTTATAAAAACCCCATCCCTACGTATTTTGTTTGTCGGTCATTGTCTTTGTCTTAGAGTGGCTTTCATGGTTTCTGGTCAGTTCTCGTTTGGTCGCTATCATTGCATTTCTAGTTCGATCTCATTTGTTCTCCGTGTTTAGTCTGATCTGCTGCATGTTGCTTTCCTTGTTTAGTTCTGTATCTTCGTCGTCAATATTGTTTGTGCATCTTATGTAGCCCGGTTCTGTGTTGTTCCCGTTTGCCTGTCTTTATGCTCACTGTTATGTTTCATTATTGTTGTTCTCCGTTAGTCTTCCCTTAATGTTGTATTCCCTTGTTGCTCATTTCTCGCCCTCACCCTGTTCTCATATTATTCTTCTGTTAGCCTGTTTGTTCTTCATTCTATTCTGTGTTGTTAGTCTGTGTCGATTATTAAACTTATTTATTTCTTCTATTCAATCAGTTTGGTTCGTTATGGCGTCGTCACTTCGCATGAGTGTTCGCTCTCCACCCCTCCCGCGTTACAATTAGTTGTTGCTTACCAAGTGAGGGGTGACATCTTAGAACAGGCCAGACGCTTGTGGACAGCCGAGTTTTATTTGTAGCGGAATAAGCAACAATTGTAAAGTGAAAGAGGCGAGGGTAATGGCCAGATATACACACACCAGGGAATTGCTCAGTACATGCTGATAGACCAGCGATAATACTTTGCAGGGAGTGAACGGAACCAGAGAGAATAAATAGTGTAGCAAAGATGAGACACAGGTGATACTAGTAAACTGGTGATGAGGATCTGGTGAGGTTGTGCCGGGGAAGACGGGAGTTGCAATCACAGATTGAGCGCAGTTGCGGAACATGAGGTTACTAGGAAAACTGAGCAGATGTGAACACCTCAAACCACGTAGTACCTTCCTGTTCTTGACACTGGCTGGAGAGGCTGAAATGAAAACTCCCATATGACTCTGTTATAAATGAACGCTTTGACAATGATTGTCCTGACACTGTATTGAAAGTGTTCTGGCCTGGTCTATAAATAAGGTGTTTTATTTTATTACTAATAAAATGTTGATTGATCTCTAATGCCACGCCATTCTACCAGTCAAAGAAAGATCAGACAATATATGTATAACTCCATGATAGAGCGTCAGTGTGGAAGCACTAGAATTCTTTATATCAAGGCAAGTGCCACATACAACACATGCTAGTGATCACATTCTTGCAGTGCTCGTCTTTGTTCAGTTTTCCACCGCATCTCATTGAGTATGTCTGTGTTTAGTGAGGGGTTTGGTGTTGTGTCTATACAGGCAAAGGTCTGAGTAGGATCCATTCTAACAGAAATGGAAATTTATAGAGATGATCCAGTTAGATTCCCATTCTAATTAGATTCCTGTTCCCATCTTTTTGAAGACTTAAACGTCTGCCACATCTAACTGCCACATCACTCCTTTTTCGCCTGAGTGGAGCAAAATCAGGTGTTTATGGGCGGTCTTGATATTGTTTAATTTTGTAGGTAATGTAGTACTACAGAAATCAGCTAACACTATCTGACTTGTTAATCTGGTTTTTGTGACTTTGTGTTAACGGATGAGAAAAAAATAACTAGTAAAATGATTGTAGCTGTTTTTTTCTCTCAGAAAGAAGCAAGTACAGCACCATCCTCTGGTTTTATATTAGCTCTCACTTCCAAACTGCATTAATTAGAAGGTTTCAGCTAGATGAACTCAGCACGAACATTGATCTTTAATATAAATATATAGGCCTCCATTATAGATAATTGGGCGTGAAGCGAAATTACTCGCTACCAGAAGCGAATTCATTACCTTCATAGACATGCCATACATTTCTTTACGAATTTAAAGGCTCAATCAAACCAGCTACAAGATTAAGAAAAAAGAAAATTGGAAAGAAAGCAAAATTACAAGACTTTGTATATAAATGCTTCATTAGAATTATAAATTCTATAATGCCCTCATACAGGTAGCTGGCTATACACTGAAATACACTGAGCTACAAAGTAAGTTGTCATGACTGTCATTTAACCAAGAAAGTCAGAACATATTCCTACTTGTAGGCCAAACTCTCATCTATACATTTTTTGTTCTTGTGTAAACCAAATCCTGTGGTCATCTCTGGTCTCTTGCAGAGATGTTGTTATTAAAGCTACATAACACACCTAACAGCTCCGAATGTGCCCACACACACAAACTGCATAATACACACAGGTAAAAGATACAGATCACAAAATTAATGAAATATTGAATTATTTGGATGAAATTCATTAGACAAATATTCACAAGTTTATGTTAATGTGTTACATTTACAGGAAACTGGTGTCAGCAGTTTATAAAAAATAACTGGTTCTTCACTCTAGTTAGGTAGTAGTTTTACATGATATAATACTACATAAAGAGCCGAGTTTCATATAAGTTCAAGGCAACAAAGGGTTAATTTACATACTACAAGCCAGTTAGATACACATTACACTAGGACAGATATTGTAATGAAACTATACACATGATATAAATAACAAAAATATGGCACAGGAAATACTCTCTAAATGTTTCTAGAGAGAGAGCCCGAGAGAGAGAGACAGCAAGAGACAGAGAGCGAGAGAGCCCAAGAGAGAGGTTTCCCCCAATGTACCACCTCAGGCCACGAGCTCTGCTCCAGCACTGTGACCTTCAACCCAGCATTAACTCCCCATGCTTTAGAATTTCTTTAGCCTTAATTTCGATATGCTATGGTGCATTATTGTTGTGAGTGGTAGCTCAGTGGTTGAATTACTTGATTTTTAATCGAAAGGTTGCTGGTTCAAGGCCCTTAACCCTCAATTGCTCAAGTTATACTCAGTCATAATTGTAAGTCGCTTTGTATAAAACTGTCAGGTAAATTTAAGTTTGTCTAAATGTTTATTCCAATTGTAATCAATTTGTTATTTTAAATATTTTTAACATTCTGTTTCTAATGTTTGATCATTCATGATCACATATGTAATTTTTACATTAGGCTACTTATGTTTATCACAGTAAAGGATCCAATACTCCCTCTTGCATTGCGATTTTAACACTGTCAGAACACAATGTAGACAGAATAGGTGGGTTACATAAAGTATCCAGTCTCTGCACCGCACATTTAGTAGGTTAAACCCAAAGTTAGGCTGACTGAATGGTAAAGCTCTGAGAAAGCAGGATATATTATGACTAAGGAACCTAGTCACACATTTTCTCTTAACACATGCTCGGTTTTGCATAACACATGTTAAATTGTAATTACAGGCATACTTTGGAATCAGATCATTTCTTAAAAGTTTTATGTGCATTAAACCTTTGCCTGCACCTCTGCCATTGGTTGTAGGTAAGTGGGACAGGGATAAATAATTACAGTAACAGAAACTTCAAATATATCACTTTTATTGTCAAACTGACCAACATTGACTAAATCAACTTTTATGACTGTGTGTTTACATTTATTTGCAACTTGTCATAGCAAAGCATTACCTCTTATTTTAGATGTTTTAAATCAAAAATCTAAAATAAGAACACATTAGTGATTGTGATCCAGCTGGTCCACCTACATTAATGATCTGCACACTGTGCAGTTTTCAGAACGATAATGTAACGCGGAGGCAGACAGGACTTGACGCACATGTGTAAACAAAAGTTCTTCATTTCCAAAACAGGTAAACACAACGTCAGAAGTAACAAAATGATGCAAACTAAACACTGACAAGGGAGAAGAACGATATAGGAACTGCGCAGAAACAATAAAATTGTGATGGAACGTTTGATATTAAGACATCAAAGCTCTTAACACTTGAAAAAGCTTGAATTAGTTACTCTTACCACTAATATTACCAATAAAGTTACTAATAACACGTGACTAATGATATTTGAAGCTTCAAACGTCACCGAACCACAGGATGAGGGTGAGACTGTTATACAGTGTTTTTGCATCTACAAGTATCCCTTTGAATGTACATTTACTATGTGTGTAAAATTGTCTTTCTCCAAGTCCTTCAGATGTGGGTCTGGCCATCCTGCAGCAGCTGTGCATGTTTGTGTGTGTGTGTGTGTGTGTGTGTGTGTGTGTGTGTGTGTGTGTGTGTGTGTGTGTGTGTGTGTGTGTGTGTGTGAGAGAAAGAGAGAGAGAGAGAGTTAGTTATGTATTGTTAAATTGTTAAAAAGTGCTACAGGTTTGCTAGGAGGAAGAGGTGCTTGCTGGGAAACTGGACTGTCTTTGTGATATTACAGTTTTTTGCAAGACACAAAAACAGGGACATGTGAAACAATAATTGAAACCACTAACTCATGTAGCCCATCTCCTGACCTGTTATACTAAACCAAAAGCACCTTCTCTGATTTACACTCATTTTGTATTTCTAAAACACATTTTTTTCAATACGCTAAACACAATTCTCTATATTGGACACATCGTTCAACAGAAATACGTGTTTCTTATAGAAAACCCTCAAATGCAAATGATACATCCATTTATCAATTAACCAAACCCAGTACTCATAGGTGAAGACAATTATGACTAATTTGTACATGGAGCACTATACTGTTTGTAGAGCCTGAGCACTATAAAGAGGCCACAGGCTCGATGTCTTGGTTGGATATCAATGGAGGCCAATATTAGAAAGAGGGGATGAAGATGAGGAAGAGCAACCATCACAGATGCGCTTTGGGCCACTTTGGTTGACCATATAGTTAAGCATGTGCTGTGTTTCAGGAAAGCTGAGCAGGGGTCCAGCCTAATCTGAGTCACTACACTGTATGAAGTGTCAGGAAGTACTATAGTCAGTGTCCCTGAGCAGCATGGGGGTAAACCATATAAATAGGTTAAAAACAAACAAACAAACAAACACTGTCTTCACAGTGGGAGACAGCTGTCTGGCTGAAAACCTCTGGGAAGTCCTGTTAGCTGAGACCTCCTGATTGAAATGGATTTATTCAGTACCAGTCAAGCTCTTTAACCCACAGGTAGTGAGCTCTGCCCCTCCTCTGGTCTCCATGGTAATATAGAGTAGTACTGTCTTGTTTGACTGCTAGCTCAATAAGAGATATGATGGGCATGTCAAAATTCATGAGATCAGAATCCTCTGTAGTCTCTCCCCCAAACCCACCCACACTCGGGAAAACACACAGAAGCACCAAACACATACACCATATACCACATGTACAGGACTGTACCACATATACAGTCAACCACAATGAGGTGTGACCTCTGTCACAGGCAGCTGGATACAGAAGTGGGTAGTGGACAAGAGCTGCATCATACACAGAATGAACAAGTGAGGAATAAATAACACAAACAATAAATAAACAAGTGAGCACATTTCACATACCACACCATAATAAAAATGTACAGATTTATAGAGCAAAATGATCCTTGTAAGAGTCACATTACTCTTGTACTCTTCCTGTTTCTCAATTCCATCAGTCTTACTAATGTCCCTACAATTCCTACCTTATGCTGGTCTTAAGTAACTAATCAGCAATTAGCATGTAATTAGCACCGGTTCCTCTCTACCGGACCGAACCACAGCGCAGATTTCAGTGCCACTTAACGGAACAAGTCGGCGAAGAAGCAAATTTACTTTATTCTCCCTTAACCTGGGTGGACAAGACATGTTTGGAGTCCATATTTCGCTCCTTTAGAACAAAAAGCTGCTAACATTGCTAACAAACACTGGAAGCCAACAGCAACGATAGCTAATAGGATTTGTAAATAAGTCTGATATCGAGCTACATGTCCTCAAACCTCATCCAGGTCGCTTCCCGGTGACGTGTTTCTTTACTTGTCTAGTTCACAGTGAGTTATACGACACACCGACTAGTCTGGGAGGCATTTATTAACACTTGGATGCGGTTTGACCGGCTTGAGAGAAGTTTGTGGGCATGTATTTACGAAGGCTATATTTGAGTTGAGTTTGTTCTAAACTAAAGAGCTCAAAATTTGGACTTCAAACATTTCTTGGTAGATAGACCGAATCTGGGGTAAGTGGTGAGCTGCTGCTCTCTGCTTATCCCAGATATAAATACCTTTGTGCAAATGAATGTATGAGGATGACAACACCTGTAGAGAGAAGGTAACACTCACCATCAGCAGTGTGGAGCACAAGGAGCAGATAAACACACATGCATTCTTACTGAGTTACACACACACCACACAGCTACAGCAGGACTGCTGATACACACCATACACACTCTTCAATACGGTCTACTGAATGATCTGCCAGCTACACGTATAGTGGAGAGGAAGTGCATTCAAATGAAACTGACTAACTAACCTCAACACAACACACACACCAAATATAGAGATGCGGTAGGTTTTGTAAGTTGTCATGTGGTACCTCCTCTTTCTTCCTTATCAGTCAGTGATCTATCAGATATTCTCACATTGTCAGTGAGGACGGTCTCATTCTTAGTTAAGTGGCTCCGTCCTTTCTCACAGAGACACGATGTAGAAGCTCGGGGTGAGACCCAACATAACCTCCCTCACTGCTGTTTGGTCAGTTCATTTCACTACGACACCCAAAGTACTTAGGCTTATTAATGAAAACAGTGTAACGCTTCTTACCTGGAGTGAGGAACAGGTGCTATGGGGTAACCACGATGTGTGGAGTTAGCATGGAGTGACACACACACTGGTGTGGACAATCTGAAAGACTTTTATTCTCTCCTGGACCACATCAAGCCAGGTCACACGGCTATCATCATTCTACTTATACGTAAAGGAAACAGTAAAAAGCAACGTACAGCGTTACCAAAGAAAAAGGAGTGTTGAGAAGGCGAGCAGAAAGGTGACGGCTCTCTCTCTCTCTCTCTGTCTCTCTCTCTCTCTCTCTCTCTCTCTCTCTCTCTCTCTCTCTCTCTCTCTCTCTGTCTGTCTGTCTGTCTGTCTGTGTTACTCAATCTACATAATAATAAAGCTCCCTCTTAAAGGCGCAGTACAACTGTGTCTGTTACAACAGCAGGTGGAATTACGGCAGCCACAGAACTGGCTACCTAAGACTTTAAAAAAGTTTGAACAGATGTTTAAAGGAGTATTTAATTTCAAAACATTATTTTTTATTTATTTATACATAATGCAGTGCATGAAACATGAGTCAGGGTGTATTTTAAATTGCACATGTTCAGTTTGAGTAGTGTGGCTAAATTTCAAATTTGATATGGAATTTGTTTGCAGGAGTAACGTGTTTGTTGGCCAAAAAACTGGTCCTCTTTCTGTAAGAATGTCACTCCACCACTAGAGATGTGAACTCTACTCACACCACAAATGTACTGTTGCTTTCAGACTGGACCGTCCAATTAAAATGAAAGCTAAAATAACCAAGTTGACAGTCTATAGACTATTAAATAAATGTCTACAATCATGGACTTAATTCTCCAAATAAAGTGAAAGCTGCACTATGTAGAATGTATGTTGTCCACTACACTATCCGACAGAAACCTTGGCCTCACCATTAAGAAGCAATGTCATCGTGAGGACTTACTGTGCCCTGGGCCTACGTGGCACTGTGTTTACCGTCCCCTCTGCCCTGGTGGCACAATGTTTACCATGCCCTGGGCCCTGGGTGGTGCTGTGTTTACTGTGCACAAACTCAGGCATCTGAATGGTAATAAAGGTTTTCAGTGAGACCTGAATGGGTCTTCATTTGTTTTGACAGACCAATCATAGCAGTCTCTAACACACCAGTCAGGGGCAGTTATAACATTAGGCATGTTGGTGATATTTGTCATTGTTTCATACACATATTACTTATGTTATGGAAACTATGTCATTCTAAAACAGATGTGGCAATGTGACAAATATACATTGACCTCGAAACTCTCTGACTGACCTGTGACTCATTTATAAATGAGTTCTCTCAAATCAAAGTGTATTTATATAACGCTTTTTACAACAGATGTTGTCACAAAACAGCTTTACAAATGATCAAGTCCAAGCTCTCAGTGAGCAAGCCAAGGGCAACAGTTGCTAGACAAATCTCCCAAGAGGAAGAAGTAAGAGGAAGGAACTTTGAGAGGAAGCAAGACTCAAAAGGGGGGCCCATCCTCCTCTGCTCAACAATGGTCACCACTATAATAACAATTTAAAAAGAAAAATAAATTTAACAAATTAAAAACTAAGCAATTAATGTCTAGTCCAACTTTCTAGAGGTCCTATTCTTGTCCTGAGTTGTGCATTCCCGGTGTGTTGTCTTGTATGTTGATTCACTATGATGATCTGATCACAGCAGTTGGTGCAACATCCAGGCCCTTCTGAGTCTGTCAGGGATCAAAATCAGATTGATCACCTCTGGATTGGTGTCAGATAAAGTAAAAAGAATCACAGTAACACTGCTTCTAAGCCAGTAAGTGGAGCGGCCATAATTGTAAAAATATGTATACAGTTCTGGTTTGACCATTTGAGCAGTGACTGAGTCAGAAATCAGACTTCAAAATGCTGTTCTCAATTTAAAGAATGTACGATGTATGGTAGCTAGGTCTGACATTGAGGATTTTAGAGGGGATCTCTTTTTTTAAAGCTGGTGAATTAGAGAGTAAGAATTTTAGTTCTTTTTCAAATGTATTTGATCTTATAGGATTTAATGTCTGTACTGGATCTGAAAACTCCCTTGTCCTGTAACAGATACCTTTATTATATATCTCTAGGATTAGGTAAAACCATGCATATTAAATGTAATATGTTTTAAACCATTTTATTCTTAGATTTAGTGCTTAGATTTTTGCCAAGGCCCAATCCCCTCTCATTTTAACTCCTACTCCTTGTTTTCAAGTGTCATCTTGCCCCTTGGGACTGAGTTACAAAGGGTAGTGGTTGAAATCTTCCCCCTTGCTTCTGCATCCATTTATCAATGATTCACAAGGGAGACATTTCACACTCAATTTGGAGTGTGACTCTGAAAACCTTCAGTTTGGAGGGCCATTTAGCACTAACAGTGCACCCTAGCCCTCTATCAGACACCCAACCCTTACTTATGAACACCGCATATAGAGGGCCAGGGTTAAGTGGTAGGGTCAAGGGGTGAAATGTGATTGGGCCCAAGTGAAGGTGTATGAGGCAGAGGAAAATGGGAAATAATGATGTTTCTGTGGACCACAATGACTGGATTTAGATCATCTGTGCTAGCTGAGCTGTTTTTAAATAGAAACACACGTGGGCTGAGCGAGCTGTTAGTCGTGCTTTTAGTCCTTGTGGTTTTAACCAGCAGTTTTTAGTATTAAGTGTAACAGCTCATATCAAAGGCAGAGTCTAATTATAACTGATCACCCAGGCTCTGTTTAACTGGCTTGTCAAATATCTTTCAAATACATAATAAATAGAATAATACAAATATTTACACTTTATTACAAGAAAAAAGGATTTGTGGTGGAGGGGACATCCATAGTTTCAAACATCATTCATTACCAAAAAAATAACCCACTCTATTGCTGATTTTATGTATTTATGCTATATGATATTTGCTGTATTTATGTTATGACTACACTATAGGTAGCCTATGCAGTTTTTGTCCACCAGTAGACTGGCTGTGTTGCATGGCTGCTTTAACGGCAAGTTGTCAACAAGGAGGCTTTTTCAGCCTTCTGGTGGTTTCTCAAGCCTCGTCTTTCTTCCCCCACAGACACCCCCACACTGAAACCACAACATGCATGTCTGGTTCACAGAGGCACCAGGGGCCCTGTGGGCTCTGTGAAACTACACAATGAAAAAACGGACCTCAGGTGTTCTCAGGACTCACAAGACACCACATTACTGTAGTGAAGTCCTTGTGGACTTCAGTGAAGTACAGCTGAGAGAGTTCTGGACTGAGTTCTGGAGTCAGTGTGTGTCCACAGTGGTAGTGGAGTTCTGGGTGTAGAGTTGTCAGTGTGTGCTGGGAGGTTAGTGGTGTTTCCATAGTGACAATGCTACTGAGTTTGTGTATTCTCTTCACTGAAGGTGAGTGTGAAATTCTCTTTTAATGCTGAATTGCATTAAATTGTACATTTATTTGTTAATATAAAATGTTATTTAAGCAAGCTGACTTTCTCAGGTAGAACTGGAAAAATCTTTTGCTTAACAAATAATTATTAAATATTTCTGCATATCTTATGATTCCATCTTATGAAGTCTGTGTACTTTTTAATATAGTTAAAATATAATTGTCCTATATTTCCAGGTATACGTTTCTATAGGCTACACTGTAGTAAAGAGTAGAAGACAATTACATGTTATTGCTTTAGTACGTCTTTGTCTCCATGTGCTTTTGTATGTTTTAGTTTGCAGCTCCTCCCCTGCTCTGCCCCTTGACATGTGTCTCATGTGAGTTTTGTCTCTTACCCCTCCCAGTAATTGTTCCCAGATATTCCCTGTTTGTCTCCTGCTGTATAAATACACTAATGCTAATGTCTGCAGTCATGGTAGTGTATGACCCTACTTTCATGTAAATACTTGTGTCATGAAATAACTCAGCTCAGTGAATACATCAAATATAACATACAGGCTCCACTTTTACAGCAGTGTTCTTAATCTATTAGTGGTGTGAGAAAAATATGGTTTGTGGTAGAAAAGTATTAGATATGTGTATGCATTTTAATGTGGTCTGAGAGCTCAGGATGTCTGACGTCTGCTGCGGTTTCATTTCTCACAGTTCCAAGCAGTGGGCAGTGGGTACCAGATCAGAGTCTAAAGCCCATTTTAGACCAGAAGTGACAACCGTGTTGCTTCTGCCCCTCTGCAGCTGAACTGTGGTCACACACTCACAAGCTCAGTTTCCTTCTAGTCTATTTCTTGCCTTATGCCATGACAGGCTTATCAGTGGTTTCTAGCTAGAAATAGTACAAAATACTACTTTTATTCGGTAAAGTGTAGTTTAATAATCAAAACAGCACAACTCTGACTGCTGGGTCTATTCTAATGTGAAATTGGGATAAAGGATGATGTTTTAAACACAGACTAAAACTATAACTAGGCTCCAGTGTGTTCTCAATGGCAGGTCTAGTTTGAATTTAATTTAGTACAAAACAGGTTTAGTATGAGTAGGACTGGTATGGTTACTGATAATTTGGGTAATATTGTGTACTGTGAGGAGAGATGTCAGTAGTTCACTGAGAAAAGGGACTGCTCATATACTACCCAAACCATGTCCATGTTCAAAGGCTGATTAATAGAGTTTATCAAAGTTCAAATAGCTTCTTATTGTGAGTAATGCAGGTTTTTGTTGTTTATTTTTGACTCATTCAGTAAATCCAGAAATGCATATTACTCACAAAAAATCTTAAAGAACTTTTTTGCATAAGCAATGGTCCACAACAAATTATTGTGATGTGGAAACTGAAAAAGCAAACAAAAAGCAGGTCCTCTCACTATCTAGAAATTCTTGAATGTGTGTGTGTGTGTGTGTGTGTGTGTGTGTGTGTGTGTGTGTGTGTGTGTTTGCATGCTTATAGTCTCTGGAGACATAAAGCAGACAGCATTCTGTAGTGACAGTGCATAATAGTTCAAAGTATATTTACCAATAAAACAAATTTGATACAATGAATAAAATATTAAGTACACAGGACATCATAAGACAGTGCAAACCTAAAATATATCAAGCCCTGAAAAAGTAATGCAAAAATTTGTATGAGCGCAAGCTTTGAGGTGATTAACTCTATAAACTGCATTTTAAAACTATAAACTTAGAAGGAGGAGTTTGAGAATAAGAGTGAGGGGATAATATGTCTGATAATATGTTTCTCTCCTCTACATCAGACTCCACCCCCTTTGCTTTATAATGAGCATGTGTGTCTCCTATATGGTTTCACAGATGCAGCATCCTGGTCAGTGTGGGGTTGTGGGATACATCACAAAGGAAGAAACAACCAGAGTCCTCACAGGTCAAAGGACATGATGGCACTGTGTGTGGGTTTGTATATCTCCGTAAAGCTGGTGATGTGAACTTGAAAAGAAACATAAGAGCTCTGGTCAAGTTCATTTGTTCCCAGTTCCTCTCTGCTGGGTGGACATTAGGGTCTGGAGTACTGAAGTAATGCTGTGAGAGTTCTGGAGTCAGTGTGTGTCCACAGTGGTAGTGGAGATCTGGGGTTAGAGTTGTCAGTGTGTGCTGGGAAGTCAGTGGTGTTTCCATAGAGACAAGGATGCTCAGTTTGTGTTTTCTCTTTACTGTACTTCCTCTCACTAAAGGTGAGTGACATGAAACTGTACATATATGTGCTAATCTAAAAATGTTATTAAAGTGAGTTGAATCATTCAAGATTTATTTGGCCAAATTAGAATCATAACCTGGCTGGTCTTAGAATGAAAAATATGATTAAAAGGTCCAGAATGCAAACAGACTATATCTTTGCATGAAGTAAAGTTTATTAATCAAAAATAAATCAAAAAGTCAAAAGATGTTATTTCAGAAAATGAAAAGACAGGTTGGGGAAATTGAAGGGAAAAAAGAAATACAAAATAAATTGGTAAAAAGAGCTGGGAAAAGTTAAAGGGTAGGGCTAATTTTGTTGGAGCGCCTGGCACATGACAAGGTGCTTTTTATAGCCTGCCATGCTCGTCTGAAAAAGATGCGTACTCTCTTCAACTTCTTGCATTCTGAGCCTTTATATTTGAAATAAAAGTAGAATTTTTAAACTGGTGTCCATGGAATGAATGTATGTAAACACTGATTATTGATGTGGTGCTTTGATGCTACTCACCAGCTGGGGTGTTCTCCACTTTGACTGCCTCTGTAATAGATTCTGCTACTCCACCCAGATCCTCTCTTACATCTACAGATGTTTTTTTTTTTTTCCCAACAATCAATACAAATGCAATTACATAATAAAGTACAGGCACATATTTAAAGTGAACAAAGATCATATCCTACTGTGTGTTCTTAATGGAAAGCTAGATTTATGCAAGAAAGTACATCTGCACCTTCTACATGGGTGCTGTGGTCCAAAGAGCAAATCTCTCCCGTTGACTCTGTGATCGTAAAGTGTTCAGCAGTTCTGCTCCGGATGGTACGAACCTCCTTACAGTCCTCCCGTTTCTTGGGTGAGAAATGAGAAATAATCAGTGATGAATTGTAAAGGAAATGAATCATCCATTGACCCCACCTGGGCAGTGGAAACTCCACTAATGGACAGCATATTTTGGATTGCTATCTGTACAAGTCAGGAAAGTGTGAAGGCTAAATAAATAAAACTGTGGATACAGTCTATATAAATCATTAAAATTATAGTATAAAATGATCTAGACACTTACACTTTCTCCCAGAGTGGCCGAGTAATGCTGCTTAAACCCAGCAATGGTAGCAGGGTCTTTATGACTCTTGTATCTTCTGGTAATGATATTAGTAATGAAGTTGTCCCTTGGCATCTAGAAAGGACAGAAGAAAGCTCTATTGTATTGAACGATAATAAAGCCATTTTATTTCTTTTAAAAAGTGAACAGTTTGTATGTGTTTTTTGACAACTAAAAAAAAAAATTAAAATTAAAGATTTATTCCTAAGAAGTAATTGAATTTGAACTGAAAATTAGGCTTTGATTACATCACAATTTTCTATAAAACGACTTATTTTACATGCATTTGTGCACAGGATTACTTTTGTAGCCTAGTTTCATAACTCTGTGGAAAGGAGAAATCAAAGCCTATAGATTGTATTGTTTTATATAGTTATATAACAGAACAAATGGCCAACCTTAGCTCAATTTCTTCTACAAATGTTAAAAATGTGAATCAAAGTTTGCCTGTTGTCCAACAGTGCATAATGGCCACACTCGTGGTCTTACAGAGGCTTTTCTAAAACAAGCGCAGAAGTCACTTTCCCTTGTCTCAGTCAACGCATTTCATCTAATGGAGTTCAGTTACGCGAATATTTTCAGCTACTTCCCCTTTTATCCATCAACGTTTCCTTTTAGTTAGTTCATTCTTTACTCACTTATGCCGCATTTTAAAATATTTGTGCGGTCCGTTAAATTAAACAGCTGTGAGGGCCCGAGTGCCGCAGGTCCCACAAACTCGCTTGACGTAGACAGACGTTTATTAGACGAACACGAATAACGAACACAGTGGCGCTCACACGAAACAGTCAAGATGAACATGAGCAACGTTGAACACAGCTTACAAACATAAAGTGCACCACGTACGTGAACATTAGCGAACACAGACCGACAGGGATACACACACCAACCGGGGTTTAAACACACACAGACATTAGGAGAATAACCCGGTGCAGGTGTGCGTGAATACATAGTCGTGGTTTCACACAAGACCATGAACTCCCACTGCAGGCGGCGGGCCGTACCACGTGACTAGTGGGGCGGGGAGCTCACTATCAGCCCACTAATTAGTTCTCTATCATTAAAATTTATGTTCTCATTTTAAATTCGTATATTGGCTACTTGTTTATAATACGATTCCGTTATCAAATATTTAGTATCTACCTTTGTAGATAAAATTAAATTCTACGTACGTTTCGTTTTCGTTCCTCAGTACCTCTTATGCGTGAAGAATTGTTTGTAGTCTCTGTTGATGTTTTGTCTAAAATGATCGTCATCGGCAAATCCACTCAATAAACTGATCTGGGGTCAGAAATAGAATGACACACATTATGACATAATGGAGCGCTAAATTCTGTTCAGTGGCTGTTTAGAACAATGGCAGAAGTGCAGCTGAAATGACATTATAGTCTCATATTATAAATCACATTTTAAAATCATTTCTTTCTCTTTACGCTATCATTTTGTTACCAGGCTCAGATTAAAAAATCTAAATAAATAAAGTAAATATAACCTATACATGTAAACTATATATTAATTAATTAGTAATCATTCCACATAGGTACAATTCACTCGCTCTGTATTCGTTATAATCCAAAGTCATTTGAACACTCATTAAGGATCAAAATGCAACCTAAACAACAAGAACAACAATAATATATTCTTAAGAAATTATACAATTTTAACTGAAAATTAGGCTAATTGATCACAATACAATGTTCAACAAAACAAGGCTTATCTTTACTTGGGTGTTTCAGTACCAAGGCTACGCAGTTATGCAAACACTTTCTTGCATAATATATGCTTATATTATGAAATTGAGCAACTAGACAAACAGAATTAAATGCTCCGTTCATTACTGATTCAAATGGTTTATTATTTTTAAAAAATATATTTTTTAAAAGTGCAGGATGGTAGCCCCAAAATAACCTGCACATGGTTTTACAGGGGCTATTCCAACATGTGCTTTATCACACAACGTTTTGATCACATCTTCACAAAGGTTAATTACTGCTGAAAAGAAATAAGGTTAGCATACATTTTTTTATTTTCTTATAGCCTATAAAGAACACCCAACCAAACAACCTAGCTACAAAGAGACAAGGATAAAAATGTCATTACATGTATTATATAGGCATACAGATTTGAAATTAATGTGGTAAATGCAGACATACATAGACAAACATAATTAAATGTCCATTCATTACCGCTTCAAATGGTTTATTATTTTTTAAAAGTGCAGGATTGTAGCCCCAAAATATATCCTATATGAAGTGACCTGCATTAAGAAATTAATTGTTGATGTCACTAACTAGGTCCGGGGATTAGGCTGGCCACTCCGTAACTTTAATTTTGTTGGTCTGGCACCAAGATGCTGCTCGCTTACTGGTGTGTTTGGGGTCATTCTCTTGTTGAAACATCCATTTCAAGGGCATTTCCTCTTCAGCATAAGGCAACATGACCTCTTCAAGTATTTTGATATATGCAAACTGATCCATGATCCCTGGTATGCGATAAATAGGCCCGACACCATAATAAGAGAAACATCCCCATATCATGATGCGTGCACCACCATGCTTCACTGTCTTCAGAGTGTACTGTGGCTTGAATTCAGTGTTTGGGGGTCATCTGACAAACTGTCTGTGGCTCTTGGATCTAAAAAAAACAATCTTACTTTCATCAGTCCACAAAACGTTTCTTCATTTCTCTTTAGGCTAGTCCATGTGTTCTTTGGCAAATTGTAACCTCTTCAGCACATGTCTTTTTTTTAACAATGGGACTTTGTGGGGGCTTCTTGCTGATAGATTAGCTTCACACAGGCATCTTCTAATTGTCACAGTACTTACAGGTAACTTCAGACTGTCTTTGATCACCCTGGAGCTGATCATTGGCTGAATCTTTGACATTCTGGCTATTCTTCAATCCAATGGTAGTCTTCCGTTTTCTTCCACATCTCTCTGGTTTTGTTTTCTATTTTAAAGCATTGGGGATCATTTTAGCTGAGCAGCTTATCATTTTCTGCACTTCTTTATACGTTTTCCCCTCTCCAATAAAAGTTTTAATCAAAGTACACAGTTCTTCTGAACAATGTCTGGAACAACCCATTTTTCTCAGATTTTCAGAGAGAAATGCATGTACAACATGTGTTGGCTTCATCTTTAAATAAAGGCCACCTGATTGACATCTGTTTTTTCACAGAAGGAACAACCTCACTAATTGAACTCCACACTGTTATTATTTTGAACACGCCCGTTTCAATTAATTATTCAATTACACAAACTCAGGAGCATGCATATCATGAATGTTGGGTCTGATGGTTTTCTATGACTCTTATATACCATGCAGTAATATAATTTATACTAAAAACAGTGATTGATCTGATTAGTCATGTTGGACTGCTATTATTTTGAACACAACTGTGTATATATATATATATATATATATATATATATATATATATATATATATATATATATATATATATATATATATATATAATACCAAGTGTTGCTTGTTGACATTTATTTTGAATTTGTCTTATTTTCTGTTAAGTTGCCGTGTACTCATTTATAGTTTTATTAAAACTCCTCAGGAACTGCAGTGTCTCATTTATAGCTTTACAATGTAATATAACTGAATTTTAATTGAACCTAAATAAAAATTAATTGAACAGTTGTTCATCTATACAGTGCAGGCTATACAACTCTAGGTAGGAGGCTAGGCAGGACGCATGAACAAGCCGACAAAAGTTACGTTTATTAACACCAGACAACGTAGCACATAGGCTAATACATGGTCAATCACCGACAACATCCACTACTAAACAGGAAAGTTATATACAAGAGCAGGTGTGAAACATGGGGATGGCATGGCCATATGAATGAACACACACGCACACACACACACACACACACACACACACATGTCTGGGAGGAGGGGCCGTACTGTGAAAATTTACACATCATTTTTTATTTCATTAAAGCCAAAAGCACTACTACTAAATAAATTACATGCAAAAAAGCTAAGAATTCACAGAAGTATTCAAATTACCTTTCAGCAGATTAACCCCTAATGAGGCATTTACAGTGATGAAACAAATAAAATACTTGCTATTTACTGACTACCATACATGTTTTTGTATGTTTGTTTTTTGTCCATTTGCTTGATTGCATTTGTGTGTGTGTGTGTGTGTGTGTGTGTGTGTGTGCTTAACTTGAATTTAATTTGATGCTGGCATATTCTGTATAATCTGCATTATCCATTGGAGTGGACGCTGGTTTGGTTTTCTGACTGTGTACTACAGTGGAGTAAGTGACATCATCCTGTAGGAATAACACATTAACAATTGTTACATAACAAACATGTTTACAAAACACACATTCAGTATGATACACACCTGTTCTTTTGCTGTTTTGCATTTCAATTCTGGATTTACAGTTGCATATAGGACACTCGAATCTTCCCTTAGAAACACAAAAATGGAAAATTAGCAAACTTGTGTAAACACTAAAACACACTTTCACAAAAATACTGTATATAGGAGTCTATACATGCACACAAATGCACAAGTCAAATGCACCAAATACTTTTATGCACCTGTGACCATCATGCAAAAGGCAACAACAATATCCTATATATGGTCTGAAATCACTGGTACATGTCCAGAACATGTCTCCGTTTTCATATGAATGAAGTGATAAGAGCTGTGCTCCATAAGGACACAGGTGAAGTGAAACACAGGTAGAATTTAGTGGTAAATAATCCTTGTCCAAAGAAGGACAATATAACCAGCCTTAATACCTACAGGTCATAAGCTTTAACATCAGTAGTCATGAAATGCTTCAAGAAGTTGGTTCTATCTTACCTCTTACTTAAGTCTATCTTACTTAGACTTCAGCTCGGCTTTCAACACAATTGAGAGTGGAACCCTGTGTCTGTTCAGGGCATTTTCATCTACCTGTCAGATAGAAAGTAGCTTGTGTGCCTGGAACCTTATCTGTCAGAGCCCCTATCCATCAGCACTGGGGTTCCTCAAGGCTGGACACTCTCAGTCCTCCTCTTCTCCTGCTACACCAACAAGTGCATCTCCAGCTATCATCAAGCAAATGACCCTAACAGGACTCGTTAGCAACACTGACGGGACTGCTAGTGGAGTCAAGTGGCTCGTCTGGCTTTGTGGTGCACTGAAAACAACTTGGAGGTCAACATGCAAAAAGCAGTAGAGATGGAAGATTCATTTCTGAAATAAGACAACTGTCCATCTCCCTTTGTAACTCAGTACAATAAGTGATGTGGAGTCTGAGCTTTCTACACACCACCATCTCCACTGATTTCAAACTGGAGATCACAACAGCCATCATCAAAAACGTTCATCAGTGTATCAGGAGCTGCTTTGTATCAGAAACTCACCATGGACCCCACACAACTAGGGAACCCCACACACTATCTGTATAAAACCCCCTGCTCAGGTATTTGTTACTGCTTCAACAAAACTTGAATTTCAGAACCTGTGTTTTCCCAAAGATGGTTTTCCTTTAAAAAAACATGAAAATAGTGCTGTATATGATATATGTGATCCCTTATTTGAACTGTATTGTACTAATTGTATTATATCATCTGAACCCCCAGGATTCACATACAAAGTAGCACTCACTTGAACAGGTGAACAAAGCACAGCAGAACAATCCTGTAAAAACACACACACACACAGCATGGAAGATTTGACCTTGAAGGACATGTGCCAGTAATGATGTGGAGGTTGTTTTTCTTATGTTACAGTGGTGTGTGTGTGTGTATGTGTACCTTTGTATCTCCAGCACAAGACCCCCACGAGACCCAGCAGCAGGAGGAGGACAGCTCCCACAGCAGTAGTCATGAGAATATATAATAGATCACCAGCAGGGTTTTGGACATCTGAAGGCAAACGTTATACAAATGTTATGTGTATTTGTGTGCGTATTAGTGTTTGTGTTTTTACACAGCATGCATTTTAATTGCTTTTTAAGATATTAGGAGACCATGTGGATATGCAGTAAATGCATGTTACCGTCAGTCAGAGTCTTTGCACTGTCAGTAGTGGAAGCGTCAGCTGGAGCCTTTGCACTTGTTTTGCCATCAAATCTTGATGTAAATTCTGTTGTTGAGATTCCTGGAGAGGGAGATGTGTTTGTTAGCATAAGATGGTGTACTGCTTTAGTACTACTTGTGTTTGCAGGTTTGGCTACAGTACTGACCCATTATAAATGTGTATAGGAACATTCAGGGTGGTTTACATTCGTGACACTAGTAGACATGTGATTGTACCTGAGGGGGGGCAGGTGAACAAGCTCATCAGCGCATGTTTAAAAGTTTATTTAAAAACTAATTTTTATAATGAAGTGTTGACTTTCCAAGTAATGGTGTTATATTATAGAGTTAGCACTAATGCATTGGAATTATCCCTCTTGAGCGTTGTGATACGGCCACAAAACAAATCAAATTATGTCAAAATAAAATTCCCAATGAAGTATTAGAAGTATTTAAAATATATATTTTAAATTTGTTTTGTATGTTGACCAAAAAGCTGTCAATGTGGGTGTATAGCCTGTAATTAGACTTCTGTGGTTGGGAAATATAGTTTTGCACTGTCACTTTATTGACTGTCATAGTAAGGGCACATGAAGAAAAATGCCATTTTCAGGTAAAACATGTCTTTGGACAATTGGGAATACATCTAATTTTGGATGAGATGAGTCAAAAACAGATCACTTCTGTCATTTTGGATAAAGCCTTTAGTCAAACTACAAATATACATTTCATATTTACCCTGGACTTGTTTTAGCTGTCCTTTTGCAAACAAACACCTACCAAGTGTCACGTCGACCGAACTCCAAGCACACTACAACACCCAACATGCCATTTGTCGCAAGGTCAAGGACTCATCCAATCATACACATTCATTCAGATCCTCATCACCAGAATATTGACAGCACCTGTTTTCTACTTCCCACTTGTATATAAACCTCATTAGACCTCACCAGAATTCTGCGATATTGCCACTAGTTTCGACTGTGCATACCGAGAGTTATTTCCTTGATTGCTTTCCCGTGTTTCGATTGTGTTTTTTGTTCTCCAGACTACTGATTTTTTCCTACCCCTTTTGTATAGTTTGATTGGTTTGTTATTGCTCTTTGGTTGTTGGACTCGGACAGTTTACCTGTATGATTTGGATTACCCCTGCCTTGGCTTTCCTTGTTTTGACCCTGGCCTGTTCATCCATCAAAAGTTGAAACAAAATAAATCTCTCTCTACATCCGCGAGCATCTGGCCTTACCTGTCCCATCACACCAAGCCACATCAGTGAGAAAACACTACCCAAGTGACCTGTAGCATTCATACTATGTCCAGTATATCAGCCTTTGATGGTCTAAGAGTGCTCTTTAGGTGTAACAGGTGCTACAGGTATAATGTAACACTAGTTTGCTAAAGTTCAGTTTATTTATGAGATTATCAATGCACTAAGAATATGGATCTAAGTTACTTACCTTTAAAAGTGAGTTTGATGTATAGTTGTTCATATTCCTTATGTATACAATCGTAATCTCCCTCATCTTCAACTGTCAGGTGTAATATGAGTAGAGAGAGATTTCCTGGAGCGTGAGCAGTACCTAGCTGAACTCTGTTTCTGTACTGTTCACTCTCACTGGAGATCACATCCCATGTTCTTCTTTTTGGGTGGTATTTCTTCCAGGTGAAACTCTCAGGTTTGGCAAGCAAGTCTATGCAGCTGCAGGGTAGCAGTACTGAGTCTCCTGTGTGTGCAGTGATGTGTTTTGTCTCCCTGTTGTGTTCCAATACGCAACCTGTAGAAACACACCTTACTGTCAGACTCCTCCACATTTGCTTGTTAGATTAAATAAATATTTACTTTAAATATGATATGATTTTTAGCATTGTTCTAATGACATTCACTATCCTTATAACAATGATAGTTATAACTGAGCAATTTGGTTGCTCCATTTATGTAACAATTTGAGCTTTGTTTGTTAATGCAGTTCACTTCATATAGGATACTGTAAGGGTTGGCACCAGGCCAAGGCCCCTCCGGCCACCAGAGGGAGGCCTCAAGTCAACCACACCACTAATCAGGTTTAACACCCAACAGCTGGGTTAGACCTAATAAAAGCCCCATGACCCAGTCATTCAGAGCTGGTTGTTTGCTAAATATTTGAGCCAAGCTCCTAGCTGGTAACTTCCTGCTACACCTCACTTCTTATCTGTGAGGGTGTTTGTGTTTTTACACCTTCCCTCTCGAGTCTGTCTCTCTCCCAAGGCTTCCCTTAGCCATTCAAGTTGTTCCCTGTTTTCTGGTCTTGTTTGGGAAATTTTAGTTTGGTTTTCCTCAGTGCATCGGGGTTGCCATTTCTTCCCGTTACGTCCTTTGTTCTCCCTTTTTCCATGCTCGGCATGGTGTTTAGTTTTTTTCCTTTTGTTTTACCTGATCCAAGATCTAACTGTTTTGGACAGGGGCTATCCCTTGTTAGAGGGTGGTTGCTCACCCAATAGGCTATTGGTGTCATCAGTTAGATGACCTGGGTTCAAGCCTGCCTTATATATATATATGTTCTTGAACTGTTTTACAGATAATCTTTCCTACAAAGGGCCATACTGATAGATACTTTGTTTCCCAGCATTCATACGTGACTCTACACTGGATCCTACTTTTCAAAGCCCTATTAATATGATCAGTTAATTATTCATGTTGTATTTATGACCTGATTATATATAATCTTGCATTCAGAATGTGATTGTGTTTATTTTTGATGAGGTGTGATGTTTGGTTGTTAGATTGTAGATTGTGTTGTGGTGTTTTTTCATGGTGCTTTTATTACCCAGTTTGATTTATTTATTTTTTTAACTACCCTTCAGGAATTTCTGCTCAAGCTTACTGTGGCCTGCACAGTGTTGTATTCCCAAAGCTTGAGGAGCTGAAGACAGACCTGGTAGCTGTGAAAGAAACACACCACCTAATGGTGGCAGGTTATGGTGAAACTGATGAAGACACTGAAGAGCCACATGAGGATGTCACCACAGATGCTTCAACATATGATGAATTCTAGACTCCATCCTGTCCACTGCATTTACCACATTAATTTCAAATCTGTATGCCTATATAATACATGTAATGACGTTTTTATCCTTGTCTCTTTGTAGCTAGGTTGTTTGGTTGGGTGTTCTTTATAGGCTATAAGAAAATAAAAAAATGTATGCTAACCTTATTTCTTTTCAGCAGTAATTAACCTTTGTGAAGATGTGATCAAAACATTGTGTGATAAAGCACATGCTGGAATAGCCCCTGTAAAACCATGTGCAGGTTATTTTGGGGCTACCATCCTGCACTTTTAAAAAATATATTTTTTAAAAATAATAAACCATTTGAATCAGTAATGAACGGAGCATTTAATTCTGTTTGTCTAGTTGCTCAATTTCATAATATAAGCATATATTATGCAAGAAAGTGTTTGCATAACTGCGTAGCCTTAGTACTGAAACACCAGAGTAAAGATAAGCCGTTTTGTTGAACATTGTATTGTGATTAATAAGCCTAATTTTCAGTTAAAATTGTATAATTTCTTAAGAATTTATTATTATAGTTGTTGTTTAGGTTGCATTTTGATCCTTAATGAGTGTTCAAATGACTTTGGATTATAACGAATACAGAGTGAGTGAACTGTACCTATGTGGAATGATTACTAATTAATTAATATTAATATAATTAATTAAATTAGTTTACATGTATAGGTTATATTTACTTTATTTATTTAGATTTTTTAATCTGAACCTGATAACAAAATGATGGCATAAAGAGGGGGAAATGATTTTAAAATGTGATAGTGTGATTTCTGATATGAGACTATAATGTCATTTCAGCTGCACTTTTTTCATTGTTCTAAACAACCACTGAACAGAATTTAGCGCTCGATTATGTCAGAATTTGTGTCATTCTATTTCTGACCCCAGATCAGTTTACTGAGTGGATTTGCCGATGACGATCAATTTAGACAAAACATCAACGGAGACTACAAACAATTCTTCACGCATAAGAGGTACTGAGAAACGAAAACAAAACGTAAGTAGAATTTAGTTTTATCTACAAAGGCAGATACTAAATATTTGATAACGGAATCGTATTATAAACAAGTAGCCAATATGCGAATTTAAAAAGAGAACACACATTTTAATGATAGAGAACTTTTGACTGAACGGAGAACTAATTAGTGGGCTGATAGTGAGCTCCCCGCCCCACTAGTCACGTGGTACGGCCCGCCGCCTGCAGTGGGAGTTCATGGTCTTGTGTGAAACCACGACTATGTAGTCACACACACCTGCACCGGGTTATTCTCCTAATGTCTGTGTGTGTTTAAACCCCGGTTGGTGTGTGTATCCCTGTCGGTTTGTGTTCGCTAATGTTCACGTACGTGGTGCACTTTATGTTTGTAAGCTGTGTTCAACGTTGCTCATGTTCATCTTGCCTGTTTCGTGTGAGCGTCACTGTGTTCGTTATTCGTGTTCGTCTAATAAACGTCTGTCTACGTCAAGCGAGTTTGTGGGACCTGCGGCACTCGGGCCCTCACAGCTGTTTAATTTAACGGACCGCACAAATATTTTAAAATGTGGCATAAGTGAGTAAAGAATGAACTAACTAAAAGGAAACGTTGATGGATAAAAGGGGAAGTAGCTGAAAATATTCGCGTAACTGAACTCCATTAGATGAAATGCGTTGACTGAGACAAGGGAAAGTGACTTCTGCGCTTGTTTTAGAAAAGCCTCTGTAAGACCACGAGTGTGGCCATTATGCACTGTCGGACAACAGGCAAACTTTGATTCACATTTTTAACATTTGTAGAAGAAATTGAGCTAAGGTTGGCCATTTGTTCTGTTATATAACTATATAAAACAATACAATCTATAGGCTTTGATTTCTCCTTTCCACAGAGTTATGAAACTAGGCTACAAAAGTAATCCTGTGCACAAATGCATGTAAAATAAGTATTGTTTTATAGAAAATTGTGATGTAATCAAAGCCTAATTTTCAGTTCAAATTCAATTACTTCTTAGGAATAAATCTTTAATTTTAATTTTTTTTTTTAGTTGTCAAAAAACACATACAAACTGTTCACTTTTTAAAAGAAATAAAATGGCTTTATTATCGTTCAATACAATAGAGCTTTCTTCTGTCCTTTCTAGATGCCAAGGGACAACTTCATTACTAATATCATTACCAGAAGATACAAGAGTCATAAAGACCCTGCTACCATTGCTGGGTTTAAGCAGCATTACTCGGCCACTCTGGGAGAAAGTGTAAGTGTCTAGATCATTTTATACTATAATTTTAATGATTTACATAGACTGTATCCACAGTTTTATTTATTTAGCCTTCACACTTTCCTGACTTGTACAGATAGCAATCCAAAATATGCTGTCCATTAGTGGAGTTTCCACTGCCCAGGTGGGGTCAATGGATGATTCATTTCCTTTACAATTCATCACTGATTATTTCTCATTTCTCACCCAAGAAACGGGAGGACTGTAAGGAGGTTCGTACCATCCGGAGCAGAACTGCTGAACACTTTACGATCACAGAGTCAACGGGAGAGATTTGCTCTTTGGACCACAGCACCCATGTAGAAGGTGCAGATGTACTTTCTTGCATAAATCTAGCTTTCCATTAAGAACACACAGTAGGATATGATCTTTGTTCACTTTAAATATGTGCCTGTACTTTATTATGTAATTGCATTTGTATTGATTGTTGGGAAAAAAAAAAAAACATCTGTAGATGTAAGAGAGGATCTGGGTGGAGTAGCAGAATCTATTACAGAGGCAGTCAAAGTGGAGAACACCCCAGCTGGTGAGTAGCATCAAAGCACCACATCAATAATCAGTGTTTACATACATTCATTCCATGGACACCAGTTTAAAAATTCTACTTTTATTTCAAATATAAAGGCTCAGAATGCAAGAAGTTGAAGAGAGTACGCATCTTTTTCAGACGAGCATGGCAGGCTATAAAAAGCACCTTGTCATGTGCCAGGCGCTCCAACAAAATTAGCCCTACCCTTTAACTTTTCCCAGCTCTTTTTACCAATTTATTTTGTATTTCTTTTTTCCCTTCAATTTCCCCAACCTGTCTTTTCATTTTCTGAAATAACATCTTTTGACTTTTTGATTTATTTTTGATTAATAAACTTTACTTCATGCAAAGATATAGTCTGTTTGCATTCTGGACCTTTTAATCATATTTTTCATTCTAAGACCAGCCAGGTTATGATTCTAATTTGGCCAAATAAATCTTGAATGATTCAACTCACTTTAATAACATTTTTAGATTAGCACATATATGTACAGTTTCATGTCACTCACCTTTAGTGAGAGGAAGTACAGTAAAGAGAAAACACAAACTGAGCATCCTTGTCTCTATGGAAACACCACTGACTTCCCAGCACACACTGACAACTCTACACCCAGATCTCCACTACCACTGTGGACACACACTGACTCCAGAACTCTCACAGCATTAGTTCAGTACTCCAGACCCTAATGTCCACCCAGCAGAGAGGAACTGGGAACAAATGAACTTGGCCAGAGCTCTTATGTTTCTTTTCAAGTTCACATCACCAGCTTTACGGAGACATACTAAACCACACTCAGTGCCATCATGTCCTTTGACCTGTGAGGACTCTGGTTGTTTCTTCCTTTGTGATGTATCCCACAACCCCACATTGACCATGATGCTGCATCTGTGAAACCATATAGGAGACACACATGCTCATTATAAAGCAAAGGGGGTAGAGTCTGATGTAGAGGAGAGAAACAAACAGACATATTATCCCCTCACTCTTATTCTCAAACTCCTCCTTCTAAGTTTATAGTTTTAAAATGCAGTTTATAGAGTTAATCACTTCAAAGCTTGTGCACATACAAATTTTTGCATTATTTTTTCATGGCTTGATATATTTTAGGTTTGCACTGTCTTATGATGTCCTGTGTACTTAATATTTTATTCATTGTATCAAATTTGTTTTATTGGTAAATATACTTTGAACTATTATGCACTGTCACTACAGAATGCTGTCTGCTTTATGTCTCCAGAGACTATAAGCATGCAAACACACACACACACACACACACACACACACATTCAAGAATTTCTAGATAGTGAGAGGACCTGCTTTTTGTTTGCTTTTTCAGTTTCCACATCACAATAATTTGTTGTGGACCATTGCTTATGCAAAAAAGTTCTTTAAGATTTTTTGTGAGTAATATGCATTTCTGGATTTACTGAATGAGTCAAAAATAAACAACAAAAACCTGCATTACTCACAATAAGAAGCTATTTGAACTTTGATAAACTCTATTAATCAGCCTTTGAACATGGACATGGTTTGGGTAGTACATGAGCAGTCCCTTTTCTCAGTGAAGTACTGACATCTCTCCTCACAGTACACAATATTACCCAAATTATCAGTAACCATATCAGTCCTACTCATACTAAACCTGTTTTGTACTAAATTAAATTCAAACTAGACCTGCCATTGAGAACACACTGGAGCCTAGTTATAGTTTTAGTCTGTGTTTAAAACATCATCCTTTATCCCAATTTCACATTAGAATAGACCCAGCAGTCAGAGTTGTGCTGTTTTGATTATTAAACTACACTTTACCGAATAAAAGTAGTATTTTGTACTATTTCTAGCTAGAAACCACTGATAAGCCTGTCATGGCATAAGGCAAGAAATAGACTAGAAGGAAACTGAGCTTGTGAGTGTGTGACCACAGTTCAGCTGCAGAGGGGCAGAAGCAACACGGTTGTCACTTCTGGTCTAAAATGGGCTTTAGACTCTGATCTGGTACCCACTGCCCACTGCTTGGAACTGTGAGAAATGAAACCGCAGCAGACGTCAGACATCCTGAGCTCTCAGACCACATTAAAATGCATACACATATCTAATACTTTTCTACCACAAACCATATTTTTCTCACACCACTAATAGATTAAGAACACTGCTGTAAAAGTGGAGCCTGTATGTTATATTTGATGTATTCACTGAGCTGAGTTATTTCATGACACAAGTATTTACATGAAAGTAGGGTCATACACTACCATGACTGCAGACATTAGCATTAGTGTATTTATACAGCAGGAGACAAACAGGGAATATCTGGGAACAATTACTGGGAGGGGTAAGAGACAAAACTCACATGAGACACATGTCAAGGGGCAGAGCAGGGGAGGAGCTGCAAACTAAAACATACAAAAGCACATGGAGACAAAGACGTACTAAAGCAATAACATGTAATTGTCTTCTACTCTTTACTACAGTGTAGCCTATAGAAACGTATACCTGGAAATATAGGACAATTATATTTTAACTATATTAAAAAGTACACAGACTTCATAAGATGGAATCATAAGATATGCAGAAATATTTAATAATTATTTATGTAAAACATTTTTCCAGTTCTACCCGAAAAAAGTCAGCTTGCTTAAATAACATTTTTATATTAACAAATAAATGTACAATTTCATGCAATTCAGCATTAAAAGAGAATTTCACACTCACCTTCAGTGAAGAGAAGACACAAACTCAGCACAATTGTCACTATGGAAACACCACTGAGCTCCCAGCACACACTGACAACTCTACACCCAGAACTCCACTACCAATGTGGACACACACTGACTCCAGAGATCAGTCCATAATTCTCTCAGCAGTACTTCACTGAAGTCCACAAGGACTTCACTACAGTAATGTGGTGTCTTGTGAGTCCTGAGTACACCTGAAGTCTGTTTTTTCATTGTGTAGTTTCACAGAGCCCACAGGGCCTCTGTGAACTAGACATGCATGTTGTGGTTTCAGTGTGGGGGGAAGAAAGAGGAGGCTTGAGAAACCACCAGAAGGCTCAAAAAGCCTCCTTGTTGACAACTTACCGTTAAAGCAGCCATGTAACACAGCCAGTCTACTGATGGACAAAATCTGCATACGCTACTTATAGTGTAGCCATGACACTTTATAAACATAAAATACATAAATACAGCAAACATCACACAGCATAAATACATAAAATCAGCAACAGAGTGTAAATATAAAGTGTAAATATAAAGTGTAATAAAGTGTAAATATTTGTATTATTCTATTTATTATGTATTTGAAAGATATTTGACAAGCCAGTTAAACAGAGCCTGGGTGATCAGTTATAATTAGACTCTGCCTTTGATATGAGCCGTTACACTTAATACTAAAAATTGCTGGTTAAAACCACAAGGACCAAAACCACAACTAACAGCTCGCTCAGATCACTTGTTTCTTTTTAAAAAACAGCTCACCTAGCACAGAGGTTCTAAATCCAGTCATTGTGGTCCACAGAAACATAATTATTTCCCATGTTCCTGTGCCTCTAGCATTTTTTCCTGGAGAACATGATACTACTGATTGTATGTGTGTATGTGAATCACCGAAGCATGTAGCATTTCCTTTACAGCCTCATACACCTTCACTTGGGCCCAATCACATTTCACCCCTTGGTCCTACCACTTAGCCGTGGCCCTCCATATGTGGTGTTCATGAGTAGGGGTTGGGTGTCTGATAGAGGGCTAGGGTGAGGTCTTAGGGCTAAATGGCCCTCCAAACTGAGGGATTCAGAGTCTCACTCAAAATTGAGTGTTATGAGAAATTTCTCAGAATTCCTTGTGAATCATTGAAAAATGGATGCAGAAGCAAGGGGGAAGATTTCAACCACTACCCTTTGTAACTCAGTCCCAAGGGGCAAGATGACACTTGAAAACAAGGGGTAGGAGGAAAAATGAGAGGGGATTGGGCCTTGGCAAAAATCTAAGCACTAAATCTAAGAATAAAATGGTTTAAAACATATTACTTTTAATATGCATGGTTTTACCTAATCCTAGAGATATATAATAAAGTTATCTGTTACAGGACAAGGGGATTTTCAGATCCAGTACAGACATTGTCATATAAGATCAAATACATTTGAAAAAAGAACTAAAATTCTTACTCTCTAATGCACCAACATTAAAAAACATTAGATCCCCTCTAAAATCCTCAATGTCAGACCTAGCTACCATACATTGTACATTCTTTAAATGGAGTCACAGGTCAGTCAGAGAGTATGGAGGTTAATGTACATTTGTCACATTGCCATGTCTGTTTTAGAATTACATAGTTCTCATGACTTAAGTAATATGTGTATGAAACAATGACAAATATCACTATAGCATTCTGAAGTCTGATTTCTGACTCAGTCACTGCTCAAACGGACAAAGCAGAACTGTATACGTATTTTTACAATTATGGCTCCTCTAGTTACTGCCTTAGAAGCAGTGTTACTGTAATTCTTATTACTTTATCTGACACCAAACCAGAGGTGATAAATCTGATTTTGAACCCTGACAGACTCAGAGGGGCCTGGATGTTGCACCAACTGCTGTGATCAGATCATCATAGTGAATCAACATACAAGACAACACATCGGGACAAGAACAGGACCTCTAGAAAGTTGGACTAGACATTAATTGCTTATTTTTTCACTTATTAAATTCATTTTTCTTTTTAAATTGTTATTATTGTGGTGACCATTGTCAGCCAAAGGAGGATGGGCCCCCCTTTTGAGTCTTGGTTCATCTCAAAGTTTCTTCCTCTTACTTCTTCCTCTTGGGAGATTTGTCTAGCAATTGTTGCCCTTCGCTTGCTCACTGGTAGCTTGGACTTGGACATTTGTAAAGCTGTTTTGTGACAGCATCTGTTGTAAAAAAGCATTATATAAATAAACTTTGATTTGAAAGAACTCCAAATTGATTTATAAATGAGTCACAGGTCAGTCAGAGAGTTTGGAGGTTAATGTATATTTGTCACATTGCCATGTCTGTTTTAGAATTACATATTTTCCATGACTTAAGTAATATGTGTATGAAACAATGACAAATATCACCAACACCCCTGATATTATAACTCCCCTGCCCCTGATTGATGTGTTAGAGACTGCTATGATTGTTTTGTCAAAACAAATGAAGACCCATTCAGGTCTCACTGAAAACCTTTATTACCATTCAGATGCCTGAGTTTGTGCACATTAACACAGCACCACCCAGGGCCCAGGGCATGGTAAACATTGTGCCACCAGGGCAGAGGGGACGGTAAACACAGTGCCTCATAGGCCCAGGGCACAGTAAGTCCTCACAATGACATTGTTTCTTAATGGTGAGGCCAAGGTTTCTGTCAGATAGTGTAGTGGACAACATACATTCTACATAGTGCAGCTTTAGATATGATCTGAAAACGTATTGTAAAAGTTGATAAATTCGATAAAGATTTGGCAGTTCTTTTTTATCAGGTGGATATATAGATATATAGATATATATAAAACCCACACGCAGAAGCTGAAAGCAACAGTACATTTGTGGTGTGTGTAGAGTTCACATCTCTAGTGGTGGAGTGACATTCTTACAGAGTGAGGACCAGTTTTTTGGCCAACAAACACGTTACTTCTGCAAACAAATTCCACATCAAATTTGAAACTGAACCAAGATGAAAATGTGCAATTAAAATTCAACCTGACTTATGTTTCATGCACTGCATTGTGGGTAAAAATAATGCTCTGAAATTAAATGCTCCTTTAAATATCTGTTCAAACTTTTTGAAAGTCTCAGGTAGCCAGTTTTGTGGCTGCTGTAATTCCACATGCTGTTGTAACAGACACAGTTGTACTGCGCCTTTAAGAGGGAGCTTTATTATTATGTAGATTGAGTAACAGAGAGAGAGAGAGAGAGAGAGAGAGAGAGAGAGAAAAAACCGTCACCTTTCTGCTCACCCTCTCAACACTCCTTTTTCTTTGGTAACGCTGTACGGTGCTTTTTACTGTTTCCTTTACATATAAGTAGAATGATGATAGCCGTGTGACCTGGCTTGATGTGGTCCAGGAGAGAATAAAAGTCTTTCGTATTACGCACACCAGTGTGTGTGTCACTCCATGTTAACTCCACGCATCGTGGTTACCCTGTAGCACCTGTTCCTCACTCCAGGTAGGAAGCGTTACACTATTTTCATTAATAAGCCTTTGAAGTACTTTGGGTGTCGTAGTGAAATGAAATCACCAAACAGCAGTGAGGGAGCTTATGTTGGGTCTCACCCCCTGAGCTTCTACATCGTTTCTCTGTGACAAAGGACGGAGCCACTTAACTAAGAATGAGACCGTCCTCACTGACAATGTGAGAATATCTGATAGATCACTGACTGATAAAGAAGAAAGAGGACATACCACATGACAACTTACAAAACCTACCGCATCTCTATATTTGGTGTGTGTGTTGTGTTGAGGTTATTTGGTCAAAGTTTCATCTGAATACACTTCCTCTCCACTATAAGTGTACTTGTGAAGTCATTCAGTAGACCGTATTGAAGAGTGTGTACGGTGTGTATCAGCAGTCCTGCTGTAGCTGTGTGTAGTGTGTGTAACACAGTAAGAATGCAGGTGTGTGTTTATCTGCTCCTTGTGCTCCACGCTGCTGATGGTGAGTGTTACCTTCTCTCTACAGGTGTTGTCATCCTTATACATTCATTTGCACAAAGGTATTTATATCTGGGATCAGCAGAGAGCAGCAGCTAACCACTTACCCCAGATTCGGTCTATTGACCAATAAATTTTGCCTCTAGTTTAGAACAAAAGATGATAAATGCTAACGTTGCTAACAAACACTGGAAGTTAACAGCAACTAAAATATTGTTTTCGTAAATACATGTCCACAAACTTCTCTCAAGCCGGTCAAACAGCATCCAAGTGTTAATAAATATCTCCCAGACTAGTGGGTGTGTCGTATAACTCACTGTGAACTAGACAAGTGAAGAAACACGTCACCGGGAAGCGACCTGGATGAGGTTTGAGGACATGTAGCTCGCTATCTGACTTATTTACAAATCCTATTAGCTATCATTGCTGTTGGCTTCCAGTGTTTGTTAGCAATGTTAGCAGCTTTTGTTCTAAAGGAGCAAAATACGGACTCCAAACATGTCTTGTCCACCCGGGTTAAGGGAGAGTAAAGTAAATTTGTTTCTTCGCCGACTTGTCCCGTTAAGTGGCACTGAAATCTGTGCTGTTGAATGATGTGTCCAATATAGAGAATTGTGTTTAATGTATTGAAAAAATGTGTTTTAGAAATACAAAATGAGTGTAAATAAGGAAAGGTGCTTTTGGTTTAGTATAACAGGTCAGGAGATGGGCTACATGAGTTAGTGGTTTCAATTATTGTGTCACATGTCCCTGTTTTTGTGTCTTGCAAAAAACTGTAATATCACAAAGACAGTCCAGTTTCCCAGCAAGCACCTCTTCCTCCTAGCAAACCTGTAGCACTGTTTAACAATTTAACAATACATAACTAACACACTCTCTCTCATGCGCACAAACGCGCGCGCACACACACACACACACACAAAAACATGCACAGCTGCTGCAGGATGGCCAGACCCACATCTGAAGGACGTGGAGAAAGACAATTTTACACACACAGTAAATGTACATTCAAAGTGATACTTGTAGATGCAAAAACACCCCCTCCCCCGCCCTGCTCTCTCTCTCTCTCTCTCTCTCTCTCTCTCTCCTTGTTTGGTGTTTGGGCTTCAAGTTCTCCTATGTTTTTCCTCTTATCTTATAGAGGCTTAGAAAAAATTACAAATAAAAAATGAACAAATAAGAAAAAAATAAAACCATAAAGACAGTACAGTTTCCTAGCATGCACTTCTTCCTCCTTGGTGCAGTTTAGCAATACATAAATAACACACACACACACACACACACACACACACAGACATGCATATGCGATTGCTTCCTTTTTGGGTCCGTGAGCTTAAAATTCTGCTGTGCTGTTCCTCTTAGTGTTGTGTGAACGACATGTTTACTTCTTTCACTCACCCATGAAGATTGTCAAACAGTCTCCAAATCCTCATCAGTGACAGAGATTCAGCTCTGAACTTAATGGTTTAATCAGTCAATCATTAACTGACTCTGGCAGCATAAATTCCAATGACTCCAGTTTAAAGACTGTTTTCTTATTTATTCCTACGTTATTCTGATGTCACCATAGTCATGGCTACCAGTTTACAGATGTGAGAATTCCCAGCATGCACCGCTTCCTCCTCACATATGTATTGCTAATCTGGGTGCACTGGGTGCTACGTGTGACATGTGCTCACTTGTTTATTTCTGTTTGTGTTATTTATTCCTCATTTGTTCATCAATTGGTCAGGAGGCTTGGACAGCCCATGCTGCTGCACACACACACACACACACACACACACACACTCTCTCTCTCTCTCTTCTTGTTGGGTGTTTGGGCTTCAAGTTCTCCTATGTTGTTCCTCTTATCTTAGAGGCTTAGAAAAATTACAAATAAAAAAATGAACAAATAAGAAAAAACTAAAACCATAAAGACAGTACAGTTTCCCAGTATGCACATCTTCCTTCTCACATATGTATTGCTAATCTGGTTGCACTCGGTGCTACGTGTGAAATGTGCTCACTTGTTTATTTCTGTTTGAGTTATTTATTCCTCATTTGTTCATCGATTGGCCAGGAGGCTTAGACAGCCCATGCTGGGGGTTTTGTCTTTTTACAGTTTTTATTTTATTTTGTTGTTGTTGTTGTTACAGCGCAGTGCACACTAGCCTACAGCCTCAATTAGTTACTTTATAGATATCCACCATCATCAAACAGTTGTTAAACAGCTTTTGACAGCTTTAACAACAAAAAGAACAAAGTAACAGAGAAAAGGTGAGAAAATGTTTCTACCTCCTGTGATAACTGTTGGGTTGTGATGACATTGTACTGTCTACAGCCAAAGTGGTCTTTACTTTGGTGACTCCTTTAGTGGTTCTGTGTCAGTTTGTGGATTTCACAGCTTCTCTTAAGTAGTTTTTTCTTAATAGTATGAAAACTACAACATGATCATAGACTGCTGCAGTCCACCTGTACTTTATGAATAATATGAATGTTATCAGACCATCCTCATGTTTACCTGATTAAATGATCAAAGTTTATTTTGATCAGCATGAATTCTAGAGCTCTTCCTGTCTGATCTCTCTAATATTTGCTAAGCTAACATTCAGTTTGGTCCTCTGATCACTTTATGTGCAGGAGTGAAATGATGTGACCAAACAGTGCTGAGGGGGATCACTCTGTAGCACTACTTCTTACTGCAGGATCACTTTACTCAGGATGGGGACTGAACACTGGCAGCTCAGGAGGAAGTGATGACACTAGAAAGACACTGTTTCACTGTTAGATTTAGTCTGTATGTGAGAGAGAAAGAAGCGGAGGAATAATTTATTTTGCACTTGAACACACGTCCCCTCTACTGTGGATATTAGTGTGTGGAGAATTTCAGTGGAGTTCTACTGAGAGAGTTGTAGAGTTCCAGGTCATAGTTGTGTGGTGGTTTCACTAGACAGACTGTAGTCTGGGCTACAGTTTTCAGTGTTCAGTACACTCTAGTTTTGTAGAGTGTATAAGATGTGTAGCAGTGTTACTGCTGTAGCTGTGTGTAGTGTGTTGTGGAATGCAGGTGTGTTTTCATCTGCAGATGTGTTTTTACTTCCTTTTTGGTAATGATGTGCAGACGAAGTCTTGTGAAGCGTTTGAGGTTCTTCCTTATTGTACTGCTGAAGGATTCGAAGCTTTGGAGCATTGAAAGCTGGTGACAAAACAGCGACACCTGGTGGTTTTCAGAAATTATAGCAGCCATAGATTCAAAACTGCACAATACAACACTCCACCGCCTTCATATTTCATTAAAAAAATGATGATCAGTAATGATGTTTAGTAATTAAATTTTGCAATAATTTGTTTAAAATCATTGTTTACCTTTTTATGTGAAAACGCACTACAAAACTATACTGTCAGACAACAGGGTGACGTTATGAAACATTTACTCTCCCTTTTGGCTTCTATAATTTGCACATTTCCAATTTTTTAGTAAAAAGATAAAGCTTCCAAGTTATAGGACAGTGCCAAACTTATGAAGCAGTCTCAACCTCATCCTGTCTATCTGTGATGTTTGAAGATTCAAACAAGATTAGTCACGTTATGAGTAACTTTAGTGGGAGGGGAGAGGGAGAGAAGGAGGGAGGGAGTGCAGAGAGATGGAGGGAGGGGAGGGAGGGGAGGGAGGGAGACAATCTATAATCAGTATAATCAGACATTTACATCTTATAACTTGATGGTCATGCATCCATCATACCAACATCTATTGGGAAATATCTTAGTGATTTCCAGTACCATCATCAGTTGGCTGGTACCATCAGTACCATCAGGTGACTGGACCTGCAGCAATTAAGTATGTCATATATAATAGTTAAGTATGTCATATATAATAATAATGGAGTATGTCATATATAATAATAATAATAATTAATTATGCCATATGTAATAATAACCATTTTACATGTACATGTGCAGCCATGTTTAATAGTGAAGGCCTTTATCTCGTGTGTTTCTGCAGGCTGCAGTTTGGCAGAGAATCAGAAGACAGACGACGTCACTGCATACACAGGAGACTCAGTACTGCTGCCCTGCTCCTGTACTGACCCACACGCCAAACCTGAGAGTTTCACCTGGAGGAAACACAACACAAGAAGACAAACATGGGATGTGATCACCAGTGAGAGTGAACAGTACAGAAATAGAGTTCAGATGGGTACTGCTCACTCTCCAGGAAATCTCTCTCTACTCATATCACACCTGACTGAAGAGGATGAGGGAGACTACAGCTGTTATCTTACAAAGAAGAAATATAAATACATCAGACTCACCATTAAAGGTAAAACATTGTTTTTGATCCAAATCCAACTGCAAATGATAAATCCAGCTTTAAGGTTTTCTTATGTATCCACACTAGCAAAGTCTTGGTTGTCTGAGTTACTTGTAGTCTTTCTGCTGTTATATTTGTTGTTGTGCTGTCATCTGTGCACATTACCAGTAACGTTTAGTTCAGTGATGGTCAAATACTCCTTTAATTGTAACAAATGTCTTGTGTAGTTCAAGTAAGAATGTCTCAGGTTTTAACACACATGGCCTGTAAATCGTCACCTATGCAGGTTTCAGCTCATCTTTCACCGTCACCTCCTCCCTGACGTCACGCTTTCCCGCGTGCTTTGTTTAGGTTTTCTTCCTGGTTCTGTTCGCTCGTGTCCGGTGCTTCTTTGTTTTGGTTTTTCTGTTCCGACCCCTCGTTTGTCTAGTTTGCATTCGTTAGTCTTTGTATAAATATCTCTTGTTTTGTCGTCTTGGTTGTGGGTATCTGAATGTGCGCTCTCTCGTCCTTCCATGAGTTTATTGTTGTTTGGTAACGTTATTAGCCTGCTCGTTATTCTAGTGTTTACTGTTTAACTTCCTTCTTGCTAATGATGTGCAGACGAAGTCCTGTGAAGCGTTTGAGGTTCTTCCTTATTGTACTGCTAAAGGACTTGAAGCTTTGGAGCATTGAAAGCTGGTGACAAAACAGCGACACCTGGTGGTTCTCAGAAATTATAGCAGCCATAGATTAAAAACTGCGCAGCACTATGAATAATACAACACTCCACCGCCTTCATATGTCATTAAAAAAATGGATGATCAGTAATGATGTTTAGTAATTAAATTCTGCAATAATTTGTTTAAAATCATTGTTTCCCTTTTATGTAAAAACAACAGGTTGGCGTTATGAAATGTTTATTCTCCCTTTTGACTTCCAAGTTATAGGACAGTACCAAACTTATGAAACAGTCTCATCCTCATCCTGTGCTTCAGTGATGTTTGAAGCTTCCAGCATCAGTAGTCACATGTTAGTAGTAACTTTAGTGGTAATATTAGTGGTAATAGTACCTTTAGTGGTAATATTAGTGGTAATAGTAACTGATAAAAGCTTCGGTACACTGATATGAGCTTTGGTGCCTTAGTATCAAAGGTTCCATCAGAAAAAAAATAAAAATAAAAAAAAAATAAAATATATATATATATATATATATATATATATATATATATATATATATATATATATATATATATATATATATATATATCTGCACAGTTCTTATGAAGCATGTTCATCTCCAAATGTACCAAATGTATCCAAATTTCTCCAAATGTACCTCCTCAGTCCACCAGCTCTGCCCCAGCATTTTTAATTTTTTTTTGCTTAATCTTGTAGCTGGTTGACATGAGGCTTTAAATTTATTGTTTTAGAATTTTCTGGAATGTCTATGGAAGCCATAACTAATATGTTTCTAAATCCTAGACTGTTGATTAAGTGTGGTCACTGTTCACCCCCTGAAATATGCTGCCTGCTAAGGCATCTTATTTAGGCTAAATTTGAAGGTGGCATCGGACTCTGAATCTGCGGTAAAAAAGCAGCGGTCACACCGAATGCAAGTAAAATCTGCCTGGCAAATAAACCCTTTGACTTGAATGAGCATGGATGAAAATGCGAAAACTGCGGGAATTTGCTTGCGGTAGTGAGTAAGTTCATGTTGCACCCACTAATCTATAATATATGGATCTATGATTTAGATCAATGTTTGTGTCAAGTTAATCTAGTTTAAATTTACTAGAGGAAAACTAGAGGACTGGGCTTTACTTGCTTCTTTCTGAAAGAAAAAAATAGCTGTTATCTTTATACTCATTATTAACACAATGTCTCAAAAACCAGACTAACAAGTCAGATAGTGATAGTTGTTTTCTGAATGACTGTTTCCTCCAAATTTCCCTCCAAGAACACTATCAAGGCACATAGTCACCTGATTTTGCTCCACCCATGTGAAAACATTAGCAAGGTGGCAGTTAGATGTGACCGACGCTTAAGTCTTAATAGGAATGTGATGGGAATGTAATTAGAATGGGAATCTAACTGGATCATCTCTATAAGGTCCCATTTCTGTTAGAATGGTTCCTACTCAGACCTTTGCCTGTATAGACACAACTAGACACACACACATACCAAGTGAGATGAGGTGGAAAACTGAACACACACGAGCACTTGAAGAATGTGATCAGTATCGTGTTGTATGTGGCAGTGGATGGCTGGCTTGATATAAAGAATTGTAGTGAAGGCTTCACAGTTATACATGTTGTCTCTGACCTTTCCCTGTCTATTAATGTTATGCCGTTACCTTAGACATACATAAACATCTTATGAAGAGCAAAATTGAACAGTTTTTTAAGGACCAGGGCAAAATAGGCAACATATCACTTTGAGTACAGAGTAATTTACAAAAGAGTCATATGGGAGTTTCATTTCAGCCTCACCACCAAGTCTCAATATTAATATCACATGATGGACCTGTCTGAGTTACAAATGTGCAAACCTTATTACTACAGTAGTTATAAAGGTTTGTTATCTTAACATATGTTATTTTAACTCACCTGACTGAGGTGTTATATAAATTAATCAACCGATAGTATTATGTTACCAAGAGAAGCCTATATAACAGTTAATGTCTGTCAGAATCAGCCTTTATAAAGTCATATGTAGGTTTGCATGAGCTGTTACGAAGGATTTATGAAGACCAGTTTTAAGGAAAGTGTTAGTAAAATTGAAATGCAGATTTTGATCAAATATTAAAAATGTGTTATATTTCTGCTTACCAACAAACAAACATACCTCAAATTGTTACCTAAATGGAGAAACTGAATTATTCAGTTACGCCTTCTAACTATCAGGGTTATAAGGATAAAAATGTCATTAGGACAATGCCAAAAATCATATAATATTAAAGTAAATATGTATTAATCTAACAAGCAAATGTGGTGGAGTCTGACAGTAGGGTGTGTTTCTACAGGTTGTGTACTGGAACACAACAGGGAGCTAAAACTCATCACTGCACACACAGGAGACTCAGTACTGCTACCCTGCAGCTGCATCGAACTACACAACGAACCTGAGAGTTTCACCTGGAAGAAATACAACCCAAACAGAAACACATGGGATGTGATCTCCAGTGAGAGTGAACAGTACAGAAACAGAGTTCAGCTGAATACTGCTCACTCTCCAGGAAATCTCTCTCTACTCATATCACACCTGACTGAAGAGGATGAGGGAGACTACAGGTGTCAAACTAAAGGGAATAAACACAAAGACATCAAACTTTATGTTTCAGGTAAAATATTATTAGTAAACACAGTCCTAATGCAAAGAAAATCACATAAGTAGATTTAGCTTGGTTCATTTTCCAGAATGAACTTTTCTTTTTAAACATACAATTAAATGTAATATAAATACATTCACCACTTATGACTGAAATTCAAAAACAGGACATTTAAAAATAGAGAAACACCATTACATATTTATGTATCTATCATGTGGACCACATTATCCTCAGATATTAGTCACCAGACACCCTCTGTCACCAGTCTAGAAGAGTTAAACACAACTGACATACATTTCACCTGCCCTCACTGAACACTTTCAGTACCTCTAATAAGTGAATGTGTAGGTATAATTACAGGCTGTGTCCACCTGGTGTCTTACACAGTTTGTGTGTCACCCTGCACCCAGGATATCACTGGTCAGTTTCTGACCACAGATGTCCCAGTATATGTGGATACTGAACCATTCTCCACACGTCAGTCCCACTACAGTGCTGGAGGCTTGGTATTGGGTGTTGTACTGGTATGAGTGGTTCAGGTACAGCAGTGTTACTGGATTCAGTGCTACTGGTAGGTTGAGAGTGTTCTGACAGTGAAAGATATCCAGCCAACAGTGGTTCAGTTGTCAGACACTGACCATGACTGGAGTTGGAGGATGGTTAACACTAACTGTGTGTTACACCAGATGGGCTAGAACCACTGACTCTACAAGATTTTTCTAATCCATTTATATTTTAATGCATGTGACAGAGAGCATAAACTTGCATCAATTCTGTAACAAAAGGATTTGTTTTGTCTTCATATGATGGGTCACAGATGAATGTCACTGGTTGTACAGGTTACTTCATAACAGTAGTGTAACATGTCAGTGTTTCTGCTCTATCTAGTCTGTAAGGATGTTGTGAAGCCTCCCACAGTGCTGAGTGGATACGTGGGAGGGTCTGTCCTGCTGCCCTGTTACTGCACCGAACTGCTGGCCGAGCCAAAAACCGTCAGATGGAGTTTTATAAATGAATCTGATGTCATCTACCCAATTGACCAGACAAACCGTTACACTGATAGAATTCAGCTAGTTCCTGCTCCAAGAAATTTCTCTCTATTCATATCTGGTCTGACTAAAGAGGACTGGGGACAGTACAGGTGTAGCATCAGCAGTTATCATCTTATAGATGTGCAACTTCAAGTAACAGGTAAACCAACCTCTTGTGTATTTAATGTATGAAATGTTGTTGACTGCATATAGTGACTGATCTGTACCAATAACTAACTACTGTACTACATAAAACAAAAAATCTATCCAGCGGCAGGATCTGCAGTTCTACTTCTGTCTGTTTCTAGTTACATCTTCTGTTTGTATTTGTATTTCATGCCTGTAGTTAATGCCTCTTGTCTTCTGTCCTGTTTAGGTTCTAGTCAGTTATATACCCATATTACACACGACTTGTTTAGTTTCCTTATTTAGTTACTACTGTTCTCATTTGCTCTAGAGAGAGGGGGAGAAAGAGAAAGAGGGAGGGGGGGAGAAAGAGGGAGAGAGAGAAAGAGAGGGAGGGAGAGGGAGAGGGAGAGAAGGAAAAAAGAGCAGAGGGAAGAGTCTCCTCTCACAGCTGGTGCTGTTCATTAACACACACTAACACTAACACATCAGGACCAGTCTGAAGTACAATCAGACCAAATCAAATTATTACACTTCACAAACTAAACTACATCACCCACTGGAACACAAACACAAGCACAAAGCAAAATGCAGCGTTATCTGGCCCTAAAACATCAGTACACGGTAGCAGACGACCTGTACACAGTGACTGACATTAAACACAGAACCACGTTGACAAAGTCCAGACTCAGAGAACACAGCCTGGCCGTCCAGACCAGCCGATATAAATGTCATGGCTGCCCAGAGAACAGAGACTCTGTCAGCAATGTAAATATGACACTGTAGAGACAGAGCTGCACTTCCTCACTGAATGTGAAAAATTCATCCAAATACGGCAAATTTACTATACAAAATCTGAGACGGTCCACCCCAACTTTAAGTGTCTGTCTAACACTGACAAACTGCCCATCCTACTGGGCGAAAAGAAGGAAAGCAGCGCTTTAGCTGGGTGATACATATCTGCCTGCCATAAGATGAGGGACAGTGATTAACCCACCCAAACACACACACACACACACACACACACACACACACACACACACACAAACAGACTATATTACCCAGTTTATAAAAGTTACCTAACTATTTATTATTATTAACTATTTATTATTTTCCATTCTTATAATTTATTTATTTCCCTTTCTTTTCACTTCTTCCCTTTTACTTCTTCCAATTATTATTATTTCAGACCAATTACAGTTTCTCTTCAAGTTCTTTATCATAACAGAATTCTTAATTTCCATAATTGCAAAGGTTGTAATGTTGTGTAATGTTCATGTTGTAATTCTGCTTTGGCAATACTATAGTTGTATATGGTCATGCCAGTAAAGCTTACTGAACTGAAATGAACTGAGAGAGAGAGAGAGAGAGAGAGAGAGAGAGAGAGACTCGACTCGACTCGACTCGACTTGACTCAGGAGCCCCTTATTCATTCACTCACAGAAAATGACTGAAGGACACACTGCACCTATAGAACCTGTAACCTCACACTTAGCCATCCTATTAACCACCAGTAACACAGCGAACCGAAGACTTTTGCTTTTACAAACTGTACATTTATCAGTTCTGTAGTACAAAATATAAATGTAAACATGTAAAATGCATGAAAGCACAGAACCTTCAGTACTTTCAACTCATCATACTTTCTATTCTTGTAGAGGCCCCACATTCATTCTGTTCATCAACTACCACTGAATTTAAGATGCTTTTGTTTAATAATATTCTCCAGTTAACCCACTATATACTGCTACTACGAATACTACTACTAATGATAATAATAATAGTAGTAAATGACATGTAGTATAGTTTAACATTTAGTTTAAGAGGGAGTGTTTAGAAGAGGAAACAGTTCACAGCTGTGTTAAATAAATATATTCTGCTGCTGTGTAAGACTGGGGTCAGTGTTTGTTGTGTTGTTACAGTCTCTCCTCAGACTCTGCCCTACATCCCCTTTGCTTTGGTCGCTGTGATCTTCCTCCACATTATCGTGGCTGTGGTTTATTACACCAAGAGAAACAAAGGTAAAAATCTCATTAGCAAGCTGTTATAATCAGATTGTTTTCTCATTGTGTCTATTAACATCCATTTTACCATGTGCAGAGTCAGATCCTGAATGAACTGAGTTGTTCTTGTTCATGTGACCTGCTTCAGTGTCAGAAATGAGCAGAGTTCACTATAACACTGCTGGTGGAGATGGAACAGCTAGTCTGCAGTAGAGAAGAAAACCAAGAGAAATCAACAGACCAGCTTCAGACCTACACACCTGTTTAACAGACCTGCCACACACATCTGATCAGCTGTACCCACTGACCTGACCAAGTTTGTGCGTTAGAGATTTATCAGAATATCTTCATTTGAATACAGTTCCTCTCCACTGTAAGTGTAGCTGTCAGGTTATTCACTAGACTGTAGTTTTGAAGAGTATGTACGGTGTGTAGCAGCAGTCCTGCTATGTGTGTGTGTGTGTGTGTGTGTGTGTGTGTGTGTGAAACTCAGTAAGAATGCAGCTGTGTGTTTATCTCCTCCTTGTGCTCCACTCTGCTGATGGTGAGTGTTACCTTCTCTCTACAGGTGTTGTCATCCTCATACATTCATTTACACAAAGGTATTTATATCTGGGATCAATAGAGAGTAGCGGCACCCAGCCATCAGAAATCACAACACCTAAAATACATGTTTGGTGTTTAACTCATTTTTTATGACAGTACAGTGTGGTCACATATTCTTACAACAGCCGTCAGAAATGGTGATCTGTGTGTTGAGGCTCTATAGTGACAGAATTCGGTGCTCACAGATTTTGTCGTACCACTGACATTTAACCATCGGAAGGCTCAGAGCAATGTCTGTTCTGCTTATTTTCTTAAATTCACCTTAAAGGTACTTACATGTTTGATATCACGGTGTTCAGAACAATCTCAGCTATCTTCCTGTTGAGGTAGAATTTGATGTGGATCACTGCATAAAGCAATGTATGGAATATGGAAATTTTTCATCTCATGAGAAAAAATACCTTTACTCTTGTGAACCTGTTTTGGTGATTGAAATAGGTTTACCACAATAGTGAAATAAATGAATAAAGTAATATTAAAATGTCTAATAAATGTCTAAAATCACATTGTGTACATTTATTGAGTAAAAGCATGGTCTGTTAGCAACATTAGCATCTTTTGTTCTAAATTAAAGGATCAAAATGTGCTCCTTTAATTTACTCCAACCATGTCTTGTCTACCCGGGTTAAGGGAAAATAAAGTAAATATGATTCTTCACCGACCTGTCCCATTAAGTGGCACTGAAATAATGTGCTGTAGTTCGGTCCGGTAGAGAGGAACCGGTGCTAATTACTTGCCAATTGCTAATTAGATACTAGCATAAAGTAGGACTTGTAGGGGCAGGACTAAGACTGACAAAATATAGAACCAGAGAACTTGTGGGGTTTTTGTTTGTTTGTTTTTGGTACACTTGAGGAGGCTAACTGCTAAATCAACATGTTAAATGCTGTAAATGTCAATTTAAATGTCAATTTAAATATTGTCAATCTAGAACTAAATTCTGACTCCTACAAGCATCATTTTGCTCTATGAGTCTGTAAAAAATGTATTGCGTTTTATTATTACATTATGGTATTTTTTCCAAGGAATAATTTTTCTGCATTTTATGTTTTTATCTCTATTGAAGGATTTTTTTTATATTTGACCTTTAAATAGCAGCATATTTTTTCTGTTATTAATCATACCTTTTAAAGTCAAATGCCATCCACTGTCTGTATGCAGTGAGTCTATTGCTGTTTCATAAATAAAGAGCCAAAGCAGGACAGAGTTGTAGTTTCTGTTTACATCCACTGATAAACAACTACATCATGAAAGTGTGTGTGGTGCAGTTTGACAGCAGAATGTGTGTAGAGTGCAGTTCACTGACAGCAGTTGGACATGCCACTATCTGTTGGACGTCACTGTCTGTGATGTGTCTAGCTGGGGGGGAATTGGCATGCACACATACATGTAAACACACACATACATACACACACATAAAAACATATGCACCCACATCCATGCACATTCATACAAACAAAAACATACACACACACACACACACACACACACACACACACACAGCTGCTTCAGGATGGCCAGACCCACATTTGAAGGACCTGGAGAAAAATACATAATTTTTCACACACATTAAATGTACAAAGTGATACACACCTACTACCAGCCCACACACACACCCACACTCACAAATATATGCCTGCTCCCGTATATGTGTATATAGCCACCAGTTTACAGATGTGAGAATTGTACTCACTTCTTTATTTCTGTTTGTGTTATTTATTCCTCACTTTTATTGTTTGTGATGCAGCTCTTTGGTCACTACACACTTGGTCAAGAAGACTGGACAGCCAGTGCTGATGCACACAAACACATACACACATTCATGCCTACACTAACACATTCATGCATGCTTGCACGCGTGCGCACACACACACACACACACACACACACACACACACACACACACACAGACAGACACAGACACAGACACACATGTCCATGCTTCTTTTTTGGTTTTGTGGGCTTTAGGTTCTGCTGTGATCCAGATATCGACTTCATGTTTTAATCATTCAATCAACTAACTGACTCTGGCAGCATGGATTCTGTCACATTCACTCCAGTGACTCCAGTTTAAAGACAGTTTTCTTAATTAGTCTTTTTTTTTGTCTCTGTGGTCAAAGCAATGAGTTTACAAATGTGAAAATTCCCAGCATGCATATATTTCACCTCCCATACATATTGCCACAGCAATTGGTCAACAACTCTGAACATGTTCTACTAAAGTCCATTCTTATTCAGTCCTTTTACTGATATCTACATCTCAAGGTGAAAACTTCATGATTAAACCCCTATGTCATCTCTTGGAAAGACTGAAACAAAAACACTGAATGACTGATGGAAATAAAAAAAAAAAAAGTTATTCTCTATACATCTGTCCTGGCCAAAAAGTCATCTGCACAGAATATCACACAAGGAAGTAGTAATTAGGCATGTTGAGACTGTACAGTATAGTAGGGTTTGTGGACAAGCATCATCCATCTCGGTTCTCCAAGTCAGTTTCTCCCACAGGATGGCAGTGCCGTCCTGGAGTGATAAAGGCAAAAGGTATCAAATACAAACAGAGAAGATTGACTCTGCTTATTGGTTTTGCCAAAGTCAAATCTGGTTTCATATCCTTAAAGGGCCCCTATCATGGAAAACTGAATTTCACTCACTATATTAAAATGAAAAATGTAAGTAATATGTAAATATTGTTACATTTTCAAAACACATTGTTTATTCTCCCATTCCTTACAGTCCATATATGAAATCTAATCTGTAAAAATAGCCTGTTTTGAAATCACTGTTTCTCTGATGTCATGAGAACCAGCTCATTTACTTATCTCTGCCTCTTTGGCCTACAGCAGTTTAACCCCCAACACCTACATTGCAGTTCTCAGACATATTTCAGCTCTTAGTGCTTTTTAAATGAAGCACAATACAGGGCAGCCAATCAGAACAGAGCTCATTTATCTTACATCTTAAAAGCACAGCAACAGAAATGGCCTGTTTAATTCCAGGGGATAAATAGAGGTTAGAAAATAGCTGTGTAAAACTGAATTATTAACTGACTTTTGCTGAAGATTAAGCCACACAAACATTCTAAGAGTACACCAAAGCAAACTATAAAACAAAGGAAAACTGTAGGATATGCCCCCTCTAAAGACCATTTGGTGTATTTGGTGAGGTGGGAAAGTGAGTGGCTACAGCTGAGGAAGCACCAGGGGCTTCTGTCTGGGTCTCACTGGGCAGCCATATACAGGGCAGCTGTGTACAGCACAGGTTCTGAACCTGGCTGAAGGGTGCAGTTTCAGCACCTTGGACAGCAGTCAGGCTGCCTTGGAGATGAAAGATGTTTGGTCTGTGGTACTGGTCTACAACTCTGAACACATTTTACTAAAGTCCGTCCTTATTTGGTCCTTTTAATGAAATCTACATCTCTCTGTACAAACCCCATCTCTAAATAAACCTCTATATAATCTCTTGGAAACATTGAAATAAAAAATGAAAAAAAAAACAACTAGCGAAGCATTAGCCATTAGATTAGAACATATTATTCCATCACTGATCAAACTGGTTTCATCAAAGGAGACACTCAACCATTAACATGGTAGACTACTTAACCTAATACTGTGACGGTGGCAGTTCAGAGGAAGGGAGAGGCAAGGTTGCACCAAAGTGCTCTTTATTTTCCATTGTCAATATGTGACGATACCACTACTAACGACAAACACTACTCTGTTCCAATAGTCCTTGTAGCGATGTACACGTTCGGAGTGAGCAGTCGGACTGGCCAATAATGTTCAGTTTTTTCCTCACATTGCGTAAAATCTTTAACACCACACCTAAGGCCACAGTCAGTACTAATGTAATAACATCATAAAATGTGTATAGAGGTACTAGGCAAGGAAGCCCACTCTCTCTATTGCTGTTCTTAGTTCTTATATTTATATATTTATTTATTACTATTTTTGCTTTTTGTGGCTTTTTGTCTTTTTAGTTTTTATTTTATTTTGTTGTTGTTGTTGTTGTGACAGTGCAGTGCACACTAGCCTACAGCCTCAGTTAGTTACTTTATAGATATTCACCATCATCAAACAGTTGTTAAACAGATTTTGACAGCTTTAAAAACAAAAAGAACAAAGTAACAAAGAGAAAATGTAAAAAAAAATGTTTCTACTTCCTATGATAACTGTTGGGTTGTGATGACATTGTACTGTCTACATCCAAAGTGGTCTTTACTTTGATGACTCCTTTAGTGGTTCTGTGTCAGTGGGTGGATTTCACAGCTTCAATTAAGTAGTTTTTTCATAATAATATGACAAACTACAACATGATCATAGACTGCTGCATTCCACCTGTCCTTTATGAATAATATGAATGTTATCAGACCTCATGTTTAAATGATTAAATGATCAATGTTTATTTTTGATCAGCATGTAGTCTAAAGCTCTTCCTGTCTGATCTGTCTAATATTTGCTAAGATACATATTCAGTTTGGCCCTCTGATCACTAAGTGCAGGAGTGAAATGATGTGACCAAACAGTGCTGAGGGGGATCACTGTGTAGCACTACTTCTTACTGCAGGATCACTTTACTGAGGATGGGGACTGAACACTGGGCAGCTCAGGAGGAAGTGATGACACTAGAAAGACAGTTTCACTGTTAGATTTAGTCTGTATGTGAGAGAGAAAGAAGTGGAGGAATAATTTATTTTGCACTTGAACACACTTCCCCTCTAATGAGTGGACATTAGTGGGTGGTGAATTTCAGTGGAGTTCTACTGAGAGAGTTGTAGAGTTCCAGGTCATAGTTGTGTGGTGATTCCCACAGACAGACTGTAGTCTGAGCTGCAGTTTTCAGTGTTCAGTGCACTGTAGTTTTGTAGAGTGTATAAGATGTGTAGCAGCGTTACTGCTGTAGCTGTGTGTAGTGTGTTGCGGAAGAATGCAGGTATAGTGAAACCGAGTGTTTCATTTTGTCTGCTATTGTACGTAATCAGTTATATAGATACACCGTATGCATGTATATATGCAGGAATGTGGGGCACCAACATAGACTGATTTACAGCTTATTTCATAACCTTGATGTAATCTAAATTGGGTGATTCTTTTCCGCGTGCTTTGTTTAGGTGTTCTTCTTGGTTATGTTCGCTCGTGTCCGGTGCTTCTTTGTTTTGGTTTTTCTGTTCCGACCCCTCGTTTGGTTTTCCTGTCACTGTTTTCATCTTTGTCTAGTTTGCATTCGTTAATCTTTGTATAAATATCCCTTGTTTTAGCGTCTTGGCTGTGGGTATCTGAATGTGCGCGCTCTCATCCTCCCGTGAGTTTATTGTTGTTTGGTAACGTTATTAGCCTGCTCGTTATTCTAGTGTTTACTGTTTATCTTCCTTCTTGGTAATGATGTGCAGACGAAGTCCTGTGAAGCGTTTGAGGTTCTTCCTTATTGTACTGCTAAAGGATTCGAAGCTTTGGAGCATTGAAAGCTGGTGACAAAACAGCGACACCTGGTGGTTCTCAGAAATTATAGCAGCCATAGATTCAAAAGTGCGCAGCACTATAAACAATACAACACTGCACCGCCTTCATATTTAATTAAAAAAAAATATATATATATATATATTTTTGATTATCAGTAATGCTGCTTAAACATTAGTTCTGCAAAATTTGCTTAAAATCATTTTTCCCGTTTTATGTGAAAACTTAGTACAGTAAAATGTTGCAAACTATTCAGGGAGACAGGTTAACATTGTGAAACGTTTATTCTCCCTTTTGGATTCTATATTTTCCACATTTCCAATTTTTAGTAAAAATATATAGTTTCCAAGTTATAGGATAGTGCCAAACTTATGAAACAGTCTCACTCTCATCCTGTGCTTCGGTGACGTTTTTAGTTTCCACCACCATCAGTCACGTGTTATTAGTAACTTTAGTGGTAATATTAGTGGTAATAATAACTTTGATACAATTTTCGGGACACTGTGATACGAGCTTCGATGTCTTAGTATCAAACGTTACATCACACTTTTTTTTTTTTTTTTTTGTCTACCAGGTTTGGAAATAAAGAATTTTCGTTTACACATGTGCGTCAAGTCCAGTCTGCCTCCGCGTTACATTATCGTTCTTAAAACTGCACAGTGTGCAGATCATTAATGTTGGTGCACCAGTTGGACCAAAATCACTAATGTGTTCTTATTTTAGCTTTTTGATTTGAAACATCTAAAATAAGAAGCAAGGCTTTGCTATGACAAGTTGCAAATGGGCATAAACAAACAGTCATAAAAGTTGATTTAGTCAATGTTGATGTCAATTTGATATTACAAGTGATATATTTGGAGTTTCTGTTACTGTAATTATTTACCCCTGTGCCACTTACCTACAGCCAACAGCAGAGGTGCAGGCAAAGGTCTAATGCTTATAAAACTTATAAAATGTATCTGAATCCAAATAATGCCTGTAATTACAATTTATATTCTGAAGAGAGTACTCTGCTGCATAGCCTAACGTGTTATGAGAATATGCATAACCACCTTTCTAAAATTCCTCAATCTTAATACATCCTGCTTTGTCAGAGGTTCAGCCAGCCTAACATAGGATTTGATCTACTAAACGTGCAGTGCAGAGATTGGAAACTTTATAGGAAACTAGTGTCAGCACTCTACAAAATTACAGCTGGTTCTTCACTGCAGTCAGTACTTAAATATCTGCATTTAATAATGTCATGCTCGCTGCCCCAGACTACACCTCCCATCAGTCTCAGTCCACCAGTGCAGTGGATTTTCCCCTCTTAATAAATTGAGTTCTTAATGTCATCTGCGAACATCTGGACACCATCAGTCTGATTACCAATACTACATGAAGAGCTGAGCTTCATATGAGTTCAATGTAGCAAAGGGTTAATTAACATAATACAAGACAATTAGTTATACATTAGAATAGAATAGATATTATAATGAAACTAAATAAATGATATGTTACAGAAATGCAACAGTACTTTCTAAATGTTACCAGAGAGAGAGAGAGAGAGAGAGAGAGAGAGAGAGAGAGAGAGAATGAGCACACATAAGCCCAAGAAGAGATTTGTATTATATATTATCTGAACATGTAAGGTAGAATTTAAGATTTGGTTATTAGGCTGCTTTCAGTCATAAACCAAACCTTGAACTCAATGTATCATTGTGGTGCAGTTAAATCTAATTACATATAACCCATGTATATCTGATTCAGTGCTCAGACTAGAGCATAATAATCAGAGTAAAGTAAGTAATCAGTACATGGTTGTATAGTAAATGTTACTCTGAACAATCACTCTAGTAGTTGTAGGAAGTAACATTTCAGTGCAACTTACAAGTGTGTAAAAGATAATTATACTTTCTACTTACAGTAATATGTTTAAAGCAAATCACTGTGTGCTTGAGACAGTTAAGCCATGTTAAAAAGAAAACCAAAGATGAAATTCAATTTTTGGTACATGCACAGGGGGGGATTGATAGTGAAGGTCTTCTACTGGTGTGTTTCTGCAGGCTGTACACTGGAACATCACAAGATCACAGGGATCACTGCATATGCAGGAGACTCAGTACTGCTGCCCTGTTCCTGTATTGACCCACACACCAGACCTGAGAGTTTCACCTGGGAGAAATTCCAAGACTCCAGTAGCACTGTGATCTCCAGTGAGAGTGAACAGTACAGAAACAGGATTTAGCTGGGTACTGTTCACTCTCCAGGAAATCTCTCTCTACTCATATTACACCTGACTGTGGAGGATGAGGGAGATTACAGGTGTCAAACTAAAGGGAATACACACAAAGACGTCAAACTTTATGTTTCAGGTAATATATTATTCAGAAACACACAAATTAAAATTTCACAAGTAGATTTCACCTGGTACATGTCCACCATGAACTTTACAAATAAATGTAATATAAATACATTCACCACACACTTTATAAGAAACAACATCACATATTACTAACAGGACACTAAACAGGACATTTACAAATAGAGAAACACCATTACATATTTATGTATCTAACATGTGGACCACATTATCCTCAGATATTAGTCACCAGACACCCTCTGTCACCAGTCTAGAAGAGTCAAATACAACTGACATACATTTCACCTGCCCTCATTGAACACTTTCAGTACCTCTAATAAGTGAATGTGTAGGTATAATTACAGACTGTGTTCACCTGGTATCTTACACAGTTTGTGTGTCACCCTGCACCCAGGACATCACTGGTCAGTTTCTGACCACAGATGTCCCAGTATATGTGGATACTGAACCATTCTCCATACATCAGTCCCACTACAGTGCTGGAGGCTTGGTAATGGGTGTTGTGCTGGTGTGAGTGGTTCAGGTACAGCAGTGTTGCTGGATTCAGTGCTACTGGTAGGCTGAGAGTGTTCTGCCAGTGAAAGATATCCAGCCAGCAGTCGTTTACTGGTCAGACACTGATCATGACTGGAGTTGGAGGATGGCTTACACTAACTGTGTATTACACCAGATGGGCTAGAACCAATGACTCTACAAGATTTTTCTAATCCATTTATATTTTAATGCATGTGACAGAGGGCATAAACATTTCACAAATGGATTTGCTTTGTCTTCATGTGATGGGTCACAGAAGAATGTCACTGCTTGTACAGGTTACTTCATAACAGTAGTGTAACATGTCGGTGTTTCTGCTTTCTCTAGTCTGTAAGGATGTTGTGAATCCTCCCACAATGCTGAGTGGATACGTGGGAGGGTCTGTCCTGCTGCCCTGTTACTGCACTGAAATGCTGGCCAAGCCAAAGACTGTCAGATGGAGTTTTATAGAAGAATCAAATGTCATCTACCCAATTGACCAGACAAACCGTTACACTGATAGAATTAAGCTGGTTACTGCTCCAGAAAATTTCTCTCTATTCATATCTGGTCTGACTAAAGAGGACTGGGGACAGTACAGGTGTAGCATCAGCATTCATCATCTTATAGCGGTCCAACTTCAAGTAACAGGTAAACCAACCTCTTGTGTATTTAATGTATGAAATGTTGCTGACTGCATATAGTGACTGGTCTGTACCAATAACTACTGTACTACATAAAACAAAAAATCTATCCAGTGGCAGGATCTGCAGTTCTACTTCTGTCTGTTTCTAGTTACATCTTCTGTTTGTATTTGTATTTCATGCCTCTAGTTAATGACTCTTGTCTGCTGCCCTGTTATATATACAGTATATAGATAGATAGAGGGAGGGAGGGAGAGAGCGAGAGATGGAGAGATAGAAGGAAGGAGGGTCGAAGAGAGGGAGAAATAGAAAGAAAAAGAAAAGAAAAAAAGACAAAGAATGGGGGGAAAAACAACGTTTGAGTTTATGAAACAAAATAGATTTAATTATCTACCAGCAGGGGGAGCGTTGCGCTTCCTTTTCACAATAAAACAAGGCGGTGAACGTCAACGCGTCTCCTTGAGTTGTAATAAGTATGCGTGTGTGTGTGTGTGTGAGAGAGAGAGGGGGGGAGAGAGAGAAAAAGAAAAAAATAAGAGCAGAGAGAAGAGTCTCCTCTCACAGCTGGTGCTGACACTGAGTTCATTAACACACACTAACACTAACACATCAGGACCAGTCTGAAGTACAAACAATCAGACCAAAACAAATTATTACACTTCACAAACTAAACTACATCACCCACTGAAACACAAACACAAGCACAAAGCAAAATGCAACGTTATCTGGCCCTAAAACGTCAGTACACTGTAGCAGACGACCTGTACACAGTGACTGACATTAAACACAGAACCACGTTGACAAAGTCCAGACTCAGAGAACACAGCCTGGCCGTCCAGACCAGCCGATATAAATGTCATGGCTGCCCGGAGAACTCTGTCAGCAATGTAAATATGACACTGTAGAGACAGAGCTGCACTTCCTCACTGAATGTGAAAAATTCATCCAAATATGGCAAATTTACTTTACAAAATCTGAGACGATCCACCCCAACTTTAAGTGTCTGTCTAACACTGACAAACTGCCCATCCTACTGGGCGAAAAGAAGGAAAGCAGCGCTTTAGCTGGGTGATGCATATCTGCCTGCCATAAGATGAGGGACAGTGATTAACCCACCCATACACACACACACACACACACACACGCATACACACACACACACACACACACACATACACACACACACACACACACACACACAAACACACTATATTACCCAGTATATAAAAGTTACTTATTTATTTTTATTGCCTGTTTATTCCTTCTCTTTCTTTTCACTTCTTTCCTTTTACTTTTTCCAATTATTATTATTTCACAGCAATTACAGTTTCTCTTCAAGTTCTTTATCATAACAGAATTCTTAATTTCCATAACTGCAAAGGTTGTAATGTTGTGTAATGTTCATGTTGTAATACTACTTTGGCAATACTATAGTTGTATATAGTCATGTCAGTAAAGCTTACTGAACTGAAAGAGAGAGAGAGAGAGAGAGAGAGAGAGAGAGAGAGAGAGAGAGACCCGACCCAGGAGCCCCTAATTCATTCACTCACAGAAAACAACTGAAGGACACACTGCACCTACAGAGCCCTGCAGCTTCAGACGTAGCCAACGTATCACCACCACTGACACACAGAGGAGTGAACACGTCTGCTTGGCCAAACTGTACATACATCAGTTCTGTAGTACAAAATCTAAACATGTTAAATACATAACAGCCCTGAACCTTCATTACTTATAACTGATCACACTTTTCTATTCTTGCAGAGGCTCCATATAAACCTGTAAATCCTCCTCCAGTGGACGCTGACACAACAAGTCCAACAGCTTCAACTAAACCTACTACTACAATGACGTCTCCAACAGGTTAGAAGACATTTAGTCCATGTGATGGAAAATGATACGAAACTATGTATTATGTGATTCATATAAAATCACACTGATCCTTTTGTTCTTAAATTAATAATGCTGTTTGCACATTTGTATCCGCCTGTTGCTGATTAAGTTCAACATGTATCAGGAACTGTTAACATCAAGGTCAACTTGACATACAACCCACACTTTTTGGAGTCAGTTTGGGTTGGTTTGTGGGAAAAACCAAGCCGAGAGCTGATTGACTTATAGCCACAGCAACAAAGGGAAGAAGAGCTGCTTAAGAAAAGATGATTGGTTAAAGACAGCACAGGAGTAGTATAACTAGCCACGCTTTTGTATACTCGGGGCTCCCTATCTGAGGCGAGCCAAACATTTATTTTATTCTTTTTCTTATTAAATTACTCTTTTAATCACGTCTGACTTGCTGTTTGTTCAAAATTCGCTCCTCAGAGAGAAAACTGAGCTGGAGAAAGAGGGAAACCCACAAGAATACGGGAAAGTACCTAACCAGGGAGTGACGTCCCGCTAGACTCCGGTGGTGTACTCCGCCTGATCCAACGAACAGAAAGTAACTGGTGGAATTACAGTAATTTAATCCTTAGAGAAGTCTGATACATAGAGCTCCGCCAGAGTTTGCCCTGAGGTGGGCCTGTAAAGCAGCGTAGTATAAGAGATACTAGCGCTCAGAGAGTGAAGAGGACTCCGGAGTCTGGGACTCCGTCAGCCTAAGAGTTGGGCACACTGCGTAGACGTACGAGTGTTAAAGAATAGACCCGGGTCGACAGGACGCCCCATAGGAAGAGGTGAAAACTCTGTTAACCAGCACGGATTGCTGGAGCGGAACTAAATTAAAGCAACGTCGGAGACGTGACTAACAGAAAGGAAAAAAAAAGGAAAAAGTTTAAATAAAATATTAGTACCCCTTTTACCCTTATTAAAAAACAAACAAACAAACAAAAAAAAAACCCGACACAACAATGGGTAAAGGACAGAGTAGGGAATATGAATTCAGCAAAGACAAGTTTTCTAGTAGCCTGTTCTTCCAAATGAGTAAAGACTATGTGGAACATGTAAATAAACATGTCCCGTTTTGGATTAAATACTATGGGTTTAATGTATCGGGGACTTTGAGTGTTGCATATTTACTTAAATTGATTGAAAGAGTTAAGGTTAAACCAAGGGAGGCTGATAAGAAAGCGCAGAAATATTTTGACAAGAACAGTGAAGATATGCTGGAAAAGGCAAAAATGTGGTTAGAGGAAGCTGAAAAAAGGCAGAAGCAGCAGGTAGGGTATAGAAAAGGTAATAATGAAGTGTCTCAGTGTGTTTCCTTAACTGATCCTGACCTCGATGCCGCCCCGCCGAGAGCCCCCACCTGATTCAACTGCCACAAGCGTCAGGAAACCCACCTCCATATCCTGAGCCAGGGACTTCATCGCTAACATCAAAGCCGTCTCCGTATGACGAACCAAGACGACAACTGGAGGCAATAACCTCACCAGTGGCTCATCACACTCGAAGTCACGCCACTATAAAGCCATCTGCAGAGCCTGAGACAGGCTATGCCCCACAGTTCCCGATGGTGGAGGTATCTGGACCTGAGGGAGTGATTATGGTCCACCGTCACTGGACTGCAGACGACATGAAAGCGGCCGACGGCCTGAGCAAGCCAGGTGACATCGGCGGACGACGCTTCGGACAAGAACTGATGGCATTCGTGCAGTCCTGCAGACCAACTCAGGCTGAATTGAGACGATTGCTTATGATTCGACTCGGACCGCAGTAAAACCACATTGACAGAGACTGGGTGGATGGAGATGTTCGTCTCCATCTGCCTGAGTGGACTGCACCGCCCCAAGGCCAGCTTGATTCAAATGGCCCATACAGAGAGATGATAAGAGGACTCATCGAAAGGGTGGAAGCAGCATACCTGACAACTATTAACACCGACGTGATAGCAGCATGCAAACAAAGGGATGACGAGCCCGTGGCTGATTTCCTCGTCCGTTTGACACGCGTCCATACTGATCATTGTGGAACTGATGCATCAGCACAACGTGCAGCGGGCCCCGGAGAAGTGGGGGCGTGGGAAGCTCATCTGAGAAACATCTTCCTTATGAATATGAGAGGACATTAGCGACCTCATCAGAAAAAAACTGCATCGGCTATAGTCGAGCCCCTTTGTCAACTATTGAAGAACACGCCAAGCATCATGAAACTATTCTGGGCAAGAAGGATGCTAGACGGGAGCGCCAGCGGGCCGACACCACCCACCAGGCGATGCTGACCATGCTCCAAACAGTAGGAGACAGAGGAAGAGGTCACGGACATGGCAGAGGACGTGGACGCGGATGAGGGAGAGGAAGAGGTCGAGGAAAAGAGTCTGGAGGAAGGGAATGCTACAATTGTGGAAAATTCGGACACTTTGCAAGAGACTGTCCTGAAGAAGAAGGGGAAGATAGTGACAGCATGGCTGTGGAAGTCAAAAAAGATTGACGGGTGGCGGAGAGGCAGGACAGCGACAGGCCACTGAAGGATGACGACAAAAGGGAAGTAACAAATTTAAAGGACCAATTATTACAGCAGATTAGTAAAGGGTCAAGAGGCCTCCCTGAAGTAACTGTGAATGTAGAAGGGGAAAAATGTTAAGTTTTTGGTTGACAGTGGTGCCACCCACTCGGTGATGAAAGAAGGTTTAATAGAATGTAGAATGAAACCAGGGTATGGGATAACAGTAACTGGAGTGGGAGACCATCCCATCGATGAAAGGATGTCCAAGCCTCTCCAATGTAGTTTAGGAAATAGCCAATTCAAACATAGATTTTTGTGTCCAATTAATTTGTTAGCTAGAGACCTGATGTGTAAACTTGGATGCACAATTAGCAGCAACCCAGAGGGGTTATTTGTCATGTGGGAAACACCCACACAGGGAGTCCAGTTAGAAGTGGGAGTCCCCTTGTATGTTTATGAATTGCTGTGCACTGCTGGGGAAGTACTAACACATTTTATGACTGAAGTTACTAATACACTACCTGGTGAGCTGACGGTTAAACAAAGTGACTCTATTCACTGTACGATGGAGGTCCATGAGGGACCAGACGTTGATTTTGAGCAGAAATTTGACATAGGGGGCAGCGACAGTTTGATTATCACAGCTATAGCTTGGGACTGCGAGTGGGCTGCGGGAGTGGTGCAGCTCTCAGCTAAACAAAAACCTTTATATTCGGTCTCGCATGCAGCGCCTCATGTGTCGCTGGCTAGCACACATGCTGACCCAGACTGGCAGAGAGTAGGATTATGGACTAAACGTGTGTTGAGCGCAACTGACTGGGTAAAAGAACCCCAGTGTGAAATTATGTACAGCCCGAGCATAAAAGCGTGGAAAATGCCAGCCCCATATAGGTTAAATTGCAAAAGGGGGGTCGAGCTTGTGAGTCCAAATATGACGATTATGGCAGCCTCTGTTACCCTCTCAGAGGAAGAGGAAGAGGAACTGAAAACAGTTCCTGCAGGGTTATGGGCACAGGGAAAAATGATGTGGGTTTAATAAAAGGATGCGAGCCTGTCCACATCACCCCAAAATCTGATTATAGACCACACCAACACCAATACCCTCTGAAACCAGAGGCAGCAGAGGGTATTAGGCCGGTGTTCAAATCATTAAAGCAAGTAGGAGTAATTGTGCCATGCCCAGACTCACCGGTATGTACTCCAATCTTCCCAGTTAAGAAACCAGGGAAAGATGATTGGAGATTTGTGCAGGATTTGCAGGCTGTCAATGCGGCAGTACACCCTAGAGCCCCAGAAGTTCCAAATCCGCACACCATTCTCTCTCAGATCCCACCAGACAGCAAGTGGTTCAGTGTAGCTGACTTGGCCAATGCTTTTTTCAGTGTACCTGTGCACAAGGATAGCCAATTTTGGTTTGCTTTCACTTTTGAAGGAAAGCCATACACCTTCACGAGGTTGTGTCAGGGGTATTGTGAATCACCAACTATTTACAATGCCGCCTTACACCGAAGCCTAGAGGCTTTAGCGCTCCCTGAAGGAACAGCTCTGCTGCAATATGTTGATGATCTTTCAGTTTGTGGAAAAACACGAGAAGCGTGTAAACAAGCCACGGTGGCACTGCTACATCATTTAGCAGGGGAAGGCCACAAGGCATCCAAATCTAAATTACAGTTTTGCAAGCTGCAAGTGCATTTTTTAGGACATGACATTACCGAACAAACGTGCATGCTGACTAAAGACCGGGTGAATGCTATTTTGACTATACCGAAGCCTACGACGAAAAAACAGCTGCTGTCCTTCTTGGGCATGTGCTCCTATTGTAGAACGTTCATACCATCTTATGCAGAGCATGAGGGGCCACTCAGGAATATAATACCGACCAAGGGGTCGAATTCCTCCCAGTTAGAGTGGCCAGAGGCTGAAGCGGCCTTTACAGCATTGAAGCAATTACTACAGGTCATGCCCACCTTAGGCATCCCAGACCTCAGTAAATCATTCGAACAGACAGTGGATGTGAAAGGACAATACATGACAAGCGTATTAACGCAAAAACACGGGGACAAACAGAGGCCAGTAGCCTACTTCTCAGGAAAGCTGGATGCAGTCGCAGCAGGCCTGCCATTGTGCATAAGAGCAGTAGCCGCAGCAAAAAAGGCCCTAGTAGCATCCAGAGATATAGTAGGATATGCTAATCTGACCCTACATGTTCCCCATGCAGTATCGCGAATATTGCAGGATCAAAAGGTGGCACATTTATCCACTCAGCGATGGCTCAGGTACCACACTGCTTTATTGGATATGCCAAATGTTACTGTGAAACGATGCACAACCTTGAACCCCTCCACTCCATTGCCTACAGAGGAGGAGGGGGAACCCCATGACTGCCAACAAGTGTTAGAAATTGCAACATCTTCTAGAATAGATTTAATGGAGGAACCGATACTTAATGCGGACCTGGAATTGTTTGCGGATGGTTCAGCCAAACGTGACTCTCAAGGCACTAATCGAGCAGCATATTCTGTCGTGTCACACACAGAAGTGGTGAAAGCAGAACCACTCCCATCTAACTACTCAGCGCAGGCTGCTGAGCTTGCCGCACTCATACAGGCTTGTAAGATAGCACGGGATAAGACTGTGAATGTTTGGACTGATTCCCGATATGCTTGGGGAGTGGCACATGACTTTGGGGCCATTTGGAAACATTGCAACTTTCTCACCAGCTCAGGAGCAAAGCTAAAAAATCACCGCCTGGTAGCAGAACTGTTGGAAGCAATCCAACTGCCAAAGGAAGTAGCAATTATAAAGTGTGCCGCACACACAAAGGCAGATGATGCTGTGTCAAAAGGAAATGCTTATGCAGATAAAGTAGCTCAACTCACAGCGTTACAGCTGCTCAATCCACAAATGGCATAAGCAGATACTGAAACCAGAATAACTACCAAAGATATCCAAAAACAAGCCACTCCACAGGACTATGCAAAATGGAAAAAAGGGGGGTGTAAACAAATAGGCGGGATATGGGTACACCCAGATATGAACAAACCATGTCTCCCCACAGCTTAAATGAAAGGACTAATTGAGATTGCTCATGGAAGGAGTCACATGAGCAAAGGGGGGATAGTGGAGAGTATAATGAGACATTGGTATGCACCAGGAATAAACAGACATACCCAAAATTTTTGTTCCCGATGCCTGGTATGTGCACAAAATACACCGCATGGAGACAATCATACCAAACATGCACCCTCTGGACACCCGCCGCCTAGTGAACCATTTCAACATTGGCAAATAGATTTTGTAGAACTAACACCAGCAGAAGGGAAGAGATACATGCTTGTGTGTGTGTGTGTGTGCATGTTTAGTAAGTGGGTGGAGGCCTTCCCAACAGGAAAACAAGATAGTGATGCAGTAGCAAAAGCGCTACTGAGAGAAATTATTCCCCGGTGGGGGTTGCCGCAATGAGTGTCCAGTGACAACGGAACACCCTTCGTACACGAAGGGTTAAAAGCTCTGACTAAATACCTAGGAGTGGATATGAGAAAACACTGCAGCTATCACCCTGCTAGCGCAGGGGCAGTAGAACGGGCAAACGGTACCATTAAAGGGGGTCTAGCTAAATTAATACAGGAAACAGGCATGAATTGGGTAAAATGCCTTCCCCTCGTCCTGTGGCAATGTCAAACCAGGCCACAGGCACGAACAGGCTTATCAGCTTTTGAGATAGTGTTTGGACGGCCTCCGAACACGGGGATAGGTCCGCCCAACTGGGATACTAACCTGATCAATGAATCGCTTTTGCAGTATTGTGTGTCTCTGCACAAATCTCTCTCCCATGTGTCTAAGCAGGTGAAGGCAGTCCTTCCCGAGGTGACAGACAATCCCCTCCACACGCATCAGCCAGGCGATTGGGTGCTGATAAAAGACTTCAGGAGGAAGCGGTGGAGCCAACCCAGGTGGAGAGGACCATTCCAAGTACTACTGACGACACAAAACCGCATGGCCTTGGACATGCTCCTCGCTAAGGAAAGGGGAGTGTGCTCAATGATAGGCGACCATTGTTGCACGTACTTACCACCCAATGATGCACCTGGAGGTAATGTCTCCATGGCCTTGGACCACATGAGTAAGATTGCTGACCAACTTCGTGCTGAAGAAGCCGGAGTGAGACCTTGGGACTGGAAACAGGGATCTCTATTCTCAATGTGGAAATGTATTGCAATTATGATTCTCCCATCCATTTTACTACTTGCCTTGATTATATGTTGTGGACCCTTGTTATGCCAGTGTATACTTAGTACTATTTGCATGAATATGGATACCAGATATCAACTTATTCAGGTCACTAAAGAAGACCTGGATGAGGATAACACCCTGTACCTGCACACTGTATTCTCTGATAATTAACAAATGATTGTATAAGAATCAAAGGGGGGAAATGTGATGGAAAATGATACGAAACTATGTATTATGTTATTCATATAAAATCACACTGATCCTTTTGTTCTTAAATTAATAATGCTGTTTGCACATTTGTATCCGCCTGTTGCTGATTAAGTTGAACATGTATCAGGAACTGTTAACATCAAGGTCAACTTGACATACAACCCACACTGTTTGGAGTCAGTTTGGGTTGGTTTGTGGGAAAAACCAAGCCGAGAGCTGATTGGCTTATAGCCACAGCAACAAAGGGAAGAAGAGCTGCTTAAGAAAAGATGATGGGTTAAAGACAGCACAGGAGTAGTATAACTAGCCATGCTTTTGTATACTCGGGGTTCCCTATCTGAGGCGAGCCAAACATTTATTTTATTCTTTTTCTTATTAAATTACTCTCTTAATCACGTCTGACTTGCTGTTTGTTCAAAATTCCACAACAGTCCATCATCTAGCAATGGAGGTAACATGCATTGGTTTAACGAGTGTGGGGTAGGATGCAAGTGTGAGTTATCTTTGATGTGGTTTTTAATGAAAATGAAAGCACACGTGAACATACGGTGTGAACGTTGCATACACAGAGTAATACATGCGATTAATGCAAAATAATTGACATTAGTGGTTGGAAAGGTTCCGGCTTTATATGGGAAATAATGAGGGTGAGACTAGACCCTATGGGCAGCTAAGTGAAAGGGGAGACACAGGACCCCTGTGTGATGGTGGTGAAGGGGTGTTACAGTAGCCCCCACCCCAACGTGCAGCTCCTGACATGCGTACCACATGACCCTTTTGGTTCCCCCAGTTAATGTGCAGTCTGTGAAAAACACTCGATGAAAACAGTTCAAAATTCCCAGGATGAGGGCCTCTGCCATCCTTTTTGAGTATCAAACAGGCCTTGACCTCCATAGTAACCCACAGTAACATGCACACTCTTTAGAAATATAGTCTACTGAATGTTCTACACTTACAGTGGAGAGGAAGTGTATTCAAATGAAATTTTGACAAACTTCTAACCCCAACAGACACACCAAATATTTTTACTACCCTGTTTGGTCAGTTCATTTCACTATCAGTTCAAAGGGATCTTTTCTTCTTATTAATGAAAATAGCAGGTGGAACTAAAGCAGCTAAAGAATTGGCTACCTGAGACTTTTAAAAATTGTTGAACAGATGTTAAGGAGCATTTTAATTTCAGAGCATTCTTATTACCCTCAAAGCAGTTTGTTAAGCATCTGGATGGTCAACCCTCAGTGAGGAGTCCGGTTTCATCTTTGTGAACCTCAGGTTCCTGGAGGGAAGTCCTGAGCTGCACACAGGACACTGGAACCATTTGTCAGAGGATATTTGAAGAGTACCGACAATGGTGTGCAGCTTAGCATTGAAAAGTCATGGAAATACCTACCTGTTCATTGAACAGTTGTGGCATCCTCCAGTGTTGTTAATTGAGGTGATGTTGGTTAAGTAACGGGTGGCTTGCAACGGCAGTTCACGGCTACCAGAGCGAAGCCACAAGCCGGGAGCTAATCAAGGTTGGTTAGCCTGATCTTCTTCAGGTGGCATCACCCTACATATCAGCTTCACAAAAGCCCCTCTTAAAAAAAGTCTTGTTGTGACACACGTGTGTTACGTCTGTCAGGGTGCCTCACCCCTGATCAACCTGACAGTCACAGGTTACATGTTGAAATTCTGATTGGTGGGTTGTGCGAGTTGTGGATGCAGACAAAACCACACCGGGGCACTTGGTGTATTGCATTGCTCCTCCATGTTTTCCTCAGTGTCGGTTAGGAGTTGGTTTATAGGGCAGAGTTGGTGGCTCTTAATGAGGGCACAACCTGATCAGAGTGTGCCAAACAGCTAGCAGGAGGTTGGCTCAAATGGTCTTCCCATCAAAACTTTGAAAGGGGACACTTTTGTGGTTGCACTAGGAATCATATGCATTTCACAAAGAACTGCAGCTAGCAGATTTTTGATCATGTAGTCTGTGATTTCCACTATGCCTGATGACTGATGGTAATAGCGGATGTGAAACTTTGATGCTCAGATATTTACAGAGCTGATGAGTCATGCAAAACCTCAAAGCACTGAAACAGGCAATGAGAGTCAACGTTCAGGATGGTAGATAAAAACAGATGTATTTATTGACACCAGTATGGTTTACAACAAAGGAGTTGCCTCCACCACCACCAAAATATAGTGTCACCCTCCAAGGATGCCATTTTTTATTTTCTTATGCCTCAGTGAAATGTCGTCTCTCCAGTCTGAGCTCTACATTACCTTTTCACACTTATCTGCACCATCTTTGCATTGGCAAAAGCACCATTGTGTGTTAATATCTGCTTTGGTCATTATTTACATTCCAGCATTTAGCCCATATGTGTCATATCGCCCGATTCCTCATCACATTATAACACTCAGCAGGCTGTTCGTCACCCAACCCAGGACTCCACCAATCGTGAACTTCACGTCAGATCGTCATCACCGGAATATTGAACTCCCCTATGTACTTGATTATTTAAGCCTGTCTCGAACATTAGGACACTGCGAAGTATTGCGTCTAGAGTCCTGTGCATACCGAACGCTCTTGTGGATTGTTTTTCTGTGTACCGAACATTGACTTAATGTTTCCCGTTTCTGATTTTTGCCTGCCCCTTTTGGAGTCTGATGCCTGGATTATTTGATGGTCTTTATGGTTTTTTGACACAGGCTGTTTTCCCTACTTTTGAGTTAGTAATTTTTTTGCGACTGTTTCCATTACCTGTTACTTGTTTATCCGTGAGCGTCTGATTTTGCCTGCTCCGCATAAAACAGAATACTTCGCCTCCATGCAGACCGCAGCCTCAGATGCTTTGAAGGAAGCTTTGACCAACCAGGGTCAACTAATCCACCAACACCACCAGTTGCTTGAGGGTTTCACACAGTCAATGGATACTATAGGCAAGCAACAAGCAGACCAACAAACTCAAATATTGGAACTAGGACAAAGTCCCAGAGAACTTACATCCCAGCTACAAATGATGACTACTCCTTCTTAGTTCAGTCCCACGCCTGCACCTACTACCGCCATGAGCAGTATCCAACCAACCCTCCCTGTGAGTAAACCCAAAAATTATGGCTCCCCAGACAAGTGGTTTCGTGTTGCAATATTCATTGTATTTCAATATCCTTCCAACCTGTTCCAATCAAGATAAAATTATCTTCATTACCTCTCGTCTAACTGACAAAGCTCTTACCTGGCCGACTACCATCTGGGCTAACGTATAACTGGCATCTTATGACGATTTTATTGAGCAATTCAAGGCTGTGTTCGATCACCCACACGAGGAAAGAGCCTGTGGGGAGATACTTACCAAATTACACCAAGGCAATCATTCTGTGGCCAACTACGGATGAAAATTCCGTAGAGTCGCTGCTGGCAATGGATGGAATGAGGCGGCGTTGATCGTCACTTTCCGTAACAGTCTCAGTGTAGAGGTTTTACATGAACTGGCTTGCTGAGATGAAAAGTTAGATTTAAGTTGGCTTATACCTCTTTCTATACATCTGGATCATTTCATCCAAGAACAAAAACCATGTAGAACTAGTAGTTCTCGCCATACCTATCCCTCTCCCAGTTATAGACCAGAGCTCAGACGAGAGCAGACAGCGGAACCAATGCGATGTGATTCCAAGACGGTCTCTGTTTTTACTGCGGCTACTTAGAACATGTTATCAGGGATTGTAGTCTTCGACCTAATCGAGCATCACTGAGCCATAGACGCACCAGGCAACCCACCTCAGAAAACAAGATAGAGATCTTGCCACCAAGAAAGATGATTGTTAAGTGATTTTTTAAAACTGTTTAAGTTGGGCCTCCTGCACCATCTTCTGTGTTTGCCGACTTAGTTGATTCAGGAGCTGATGGAAACTTCATACACACACATGTTGTATGGGAATTGGGACATCCCCTCTGGCCACCAGAGGGAGGCCCTGAGTCAGACACGCTACTAATCAGGCTTGATGCCCAACAGCTGGTGAGAGATCTATATAAGCCCAGTAATTCAGTGCTGTGTGTTTGCTAAAGTTTTGAGCCAAGCTCCTAGCCTGTAACTATGGGTATCGATGTCTGTGAGCCCTTGTGCTACACTGCTCTTCTACTGTGGGTGTCTGTGTTTTTACACGTCCCCTCCCTTCTGCAGTTTTCCCCTCTCGAGTCTGTCTCTCTCCCGAGGCTCCCCTTAGCCACTAAATTACCGCTCTGTTTTCTGTTTTTGTTTGGGAAGATTCAGAGTTTGGTTTTTCCCCAGTGCATCGGGGCTGCCATTCTATCCATGACATCCTTTGTTTTCCCTTTTTCCACACTCAGCCCCGAACTTGCAACTGATTTTGGGGTACCCCTGGCTTCAGCGACATAATCCTCATGTAGACTGGCTGAGCTGGTCAGTGCTGTCTTGGGGTTTGACATGTTTTGTTATCTTCCATTGCTTTAAAGTGCAATATAAGGGGAGGAAAGTTTATGTCTGCTGTAGTCTAGCGGGAGCTTGTTTGCCTCGCAACAAAGCGGTTTGCTTCCCCACCATTGGGTTTTTACTTTTCTTGTTTTCTGTTCTAAGATCTAATTGTTTTGCTCATGGGCCCACCTTCATTAAAGTGTGGTAGCTCACCCAGCCGAGTGTTGGGGTCGTTAGCTATCTGTCCTGGATTTGAGCCCCATTACAGATTATCTCATTTCTCATCATAGAAGATGCCTCATTTCCAGTCATTTTAGGTCTACATTGGCTAGAACAACATGACCCAATTATATCATGGTCACGTAAGGAAATCACTCAGTGGTCATCTCAATGCCTAAGAAATTGTTTGACATTACCAGTTGTCCAGTTATATTCCACCACTGTTGAGAGCCCTGCTGATACACAAGCCTTTTCCCTCGCTCTGTAATATCAGGATATCTCTTTGGTCTTTAGTAAGAAAAAAGCAACCCTGTTACCTCCCCATCTTCCCTACGACTGTGCTATTGAGCTCCTGGAGGTAGCCGTGTTTCCCAAGGCTCGTATTTATCCTCTCTCCCAAGAAGAAGAGAGGATCAAGGAGGAATATATAGATGAAGTATTAAGTCAAGGCTTTATTCAGCAATCCACTTCCCCCATGGTATCAGGATTTTTCTTTGCAAAAAAGAAGGACGGAGGTCTTCGTCCCTGTATTGACTACCGAAATCACATTTTCAAGAAATATTCATACCCGTTACCTCTCATTCCCGTCACTCTGGAACTACTACAAGAAGCCAAGATCTTCACCCAATTAGACCTCCGTAATGCATTTAATTTGATAAAGATCAAGAAAGGTGATGAATGAAAAATTGCCTTTATCACCACCAGAGGTTACTATGAGTACAAAGTCATGCCATATGGTTTCAGTGTGGCTCCATCTGTCTTTCAGGCTTTTATCAATGATATCCTCTGTGAATACATCGGAAAATTCGTTATCGCTTATATTGATGACATCCTAATCTATTCACCCATTAAAAGCCAACACGTACGAAAAGTATTGAAGACTCCTCTAGATAACGTGTTATATGTCAAGGGAGAGAAATGTGAATTCCACCTTCCAACCACGACTTTTTTAGGATATGTGATTAGCCATAGTGGAATCACCATGGATGACAAGACGATCGAAGTTTTCATTCAGTGGCCCGTTCCGGTCACCGTTAAAAAGCTCCAGAGTTTCTTGGGGTTTGCAAACTTTTACCGACGATTCTTACGGAACTTAGTAGTATTGCAGCCCCTCTCACAGTCCTCCTGAAGGGAGCAACAACCAAGTTATTGTGGAATCAGGAGGCTGACCAAGCATTCAGAAAACTGAAAGAAGCTTTTACCACGGCTCCTATACTTAGGCATCCAGATGCTTCCGTTCCCTTTGTCGTGGAGGTTGATGCTTCTAACATCGGGGTAGGAGCTGTACTTTCTCAATGACAAGATAAGTCCAAGTTACACCAAGTAGCTTATTGTTCCCGTAAGTTATCACCAGTGGAACATAATTACGGAATAGGAGAACGTGAACTGTTGGCCATTAAACAGGCCTTAGAAGAGTGAAGGTATTGGTTAGAGGGGCAAATCATCCCTTTCTTGTTATCACCGACCACAGGAATCTGGAATACATGCCTACAGCTAAACAACTCTGTTCTTTTCAAGATTTGATTTTAAGATCGTGTACCATCCTGGGACCTGGAATACTAAAGCTAATCCCTTATCCTGTGTTTTCTTGGAGGAGACAGGAGATGGAAACCATCCTTCCTAGCTGGAAACACCTGTCATCTATACAATGGGAAATAGATGATGAAACAGAACAGGCCATGCAAGACACAGTCATCCCAAAGGTGTGTCTGTCAGGGAAACAATATGTTCCTACCTCGTGCCGTGACCGCCTATTGACGTGGGCTCATTCCTCGCTGGTTTCAGGGCATGCTGGGAAGACATGTACTCGACGGCTTCTGGCTAACTGGTACTGGTGGGAGACCATGACCGGCGATGTTCATAAATATGTTTCTTCATGTTCAGTTTGCAGTCAGAGTAAAACACCTAAGACCCTACCCACAGGAAAGCTCATGCCACTTCCCATACCAGACAGACCTTGGTCTCACATTGCTTTAGATTTCCTTACAGACCTCCCATGTTCTGAAGGTAACACTATGGTCCTCACTGTAGTTGAAAAAGTATGGGAGGAGACACACCTGTGTATCGAACAGAACCGTAGATATAAGGAGGTGGTGGACAGACATGGGAGGGAGACCCTGCTGCACCAACCTGGTGGCAGAGTGTGGCTCTACGCGTGACTTCCGCAAGCCAGGGTCATGTCGCAAGCTGGGTCCCAAATTTATAGGTCCGAATTAAATTACAAAGCGCATGAATTAAGTCACATATCAACTCAACTTACCTGCTCACTTTTGTGTTTCAAGGTCGTTTCATTTGGCCCTTCTGAAGCCTGTGATTCCAGGGCCCTTGGATGAGGTCTCTCCTGAGGCCACTCCTCCACAGCTCTGACTGTGCCCCGATCTATGAAGTGCGCCATATTCTGGACTCTAGGAGGCAGGGTGGAGTAGTACTTCCTGTGAGAGGCATCTTGGGAAATATTGCCACTTGTATTGCATTCAGTGTGTTATGCAGTGGTAGTTCAGTGTTTAAAGTATTTGACTAGTAATCAGAAGGTTGCCCATTCAAACCCCACTGCTGCCAAGTTGCCACTGTTGGGCCTCTGAACAAGACCCTTAATTCTCAATGGATCTAATTGTATTTGGTCATAATTGTAAGTTGCTTCAGAAAAAAAGTGTTAGATGAATGTTATATATTGTATTTCTTATTTCTGTTTTTTGCCCATCTTGTATTTGTCTGCCTGAATATTTTGTCTCTCTAGATTTCGACCTGGACTGTAGCTCATCTCTGTGATGCTCCCTGGCTCTGTTTATCCTATAGTACTGGTTCTGTCCCTTGCCTGTGTTTCGACCGTGTTGGATTATCCTTTTCAGATTAAAACCACGTTTAATTTTATCCTCGAGCATCTGGCTTTCTCTGAAACATCAGTGTCACTGGAGTGAATGTGACATTGTTCCTCAAAATCCCTACTGAGTCAGTTAGTGATTTATTGATTAAACCATGAAGTTCAGAGCTGGATCACAGCAGAACCTAAAGCCCATGAATCTCCAAAAGTAGCATCGTCATGTGTGTGTGTGTGTGTGTGTGTGTGTGTGTGTGTGTGTGTGTGTGTGTGTGTGTGCGCGCGCATAGGTGTGCCTGTGTGGGTGGGTGTGTGTTTGTGTGTATTTGCATGAGCTGTCCAGTCTGCCTGACAAAGTGGACAGTGACCAACAGCTGCATCATATACAGAATGAACAACTGAGGAATAAATAACACAAACAGAAATAAACAAGTGTGCACATTTCACACATTGCACCCAGTGCACCCAGATTAGCAATACATATATGAGGAGGAAGAGATGCATGCTGGGAACTGTCATATCTGTAAACCGGTAGCTGTTGCCACAGTGACATCAGTGATAGTGTGTGCACGGGAGCATGCATGTATTTGTGAGTGTGGGAGCATGTGTATTTTGGGGTGGGTGGTGGTGTATCACTTTAGCAGATTTTTATCACTTTGAATGTACGTTTAGGGTGTGTATAATGATGTCTTTCTCCAGGTCCTTCAAATGTGGGTCTGGCCATATTGCAGCAGTCGTGTGTGTGTACGTTTGTGTGCGTGTGTGTGTGCATGTGTGCCAATTTCCCCCCAGCTAGACACATTACAAATTCAGTAATGCTAAACTAATTATAATTGTAATATAAGTTCATTTTAACAAGAGTTACAAGTTTGTAGTAAGAATGATCTAAGGATTACTAATAACCGCCTGAGAAATAAATATATCTGAAGAAGATTCCAAGTTCCACTTCACCAGAAGGACTTTGATTGTAAGATATCCATCACATCCCAGTTTAGATATCACTGTGTGGTACAACAGGACAAAAGCAACAAACACATCTGGGTGATGCTGTTGAATGTGCATGTTCATGTGTTTTAGCCCACAGACTCTACAACACCAACACACTGTCCTCGTCCACCACTCAGGTCACTGGGAAACTTTCCCACACAGGTGATTTGAAAGAAACAGCTCATAGTGTTAATGATTCAGTAAATGTCGCTAACGAGCTTAAGTTAAATCCAGCCTAGCGTGTTGATAGCTTTTTTTGGCGGCGAATTTGCGAGTGTGAAATTTGATTCCACATTACGTTCATCAGCTTTCACATTTAGACTACCACATACTCTCCATATGACTGCATACACAGAACCGTAATGTGTATGTGGTGATTTGGGATGAATACATGTACCATTACACTCCTAATATTTATATTTTAGTATAACTATTTAGTTAATATGTCAACAGCAAAATATATTCACTTTGCAGAACCTTTTCAATGCTGCTCTACCGCCCTAAGCAACCACCTTCTATGACCAGCCTACATATGAACCCTTTCACACCAAACACTGGACCAGAGTTGTCCGTTTGGGATACAAGGTGATTTTCACATTTGGTGTTTTTTCTTGAGTCTGAGTGAGACTGTTTCCATGTCACTGATCTGGTTTCATATTGTGTACAAATCTGCAGAACCATCTGCTCTACTTTGGTGTTCAACCCTCCTGATCAAGCTTGTCTGTCCAGTGCACTGAATTTGTACACCAGTAATGTGTACATGTGAACCAAACCACAGCTCAGAATGGCTTCCACTCTAAGGTCCTAAAGAGAAAGTAACAGACAGTGGCGTCCAACTGCTGTCAGTGAACTGCACTCTACACACATTCTGCTGTCAAACTGCACCACGCACACCTTCATGATGTATGTGGTTATCAGTGGGTGTAAACAGAAACCACAACTCTCTGTCCTGCTTTGGCTCTTTATTTATGAAACAGCAATAGACTCTCACAGTGGAAGTGATGCATACAGCCAACTTTGGCATTTGACCTTAAAAGACATGATTAATAACAGAAAAAATATGCTGCTATTTAAAGGCCAAATATCTTCAATAGAGATATACACATAAAATGCAGAAAAAATTATTCCTTAGGAAAAATAGCATAATGTATTAATAAAATTTTTTACAGAATCATAGAGCAAAATGATGGTTGTTGGAGTTAGAATTTAGTTCTAGATTGACAATATTTAAATTGACATTTACAGCATTTAACATTTTGATTTAGTTAGCCTCTTTTCTCAAGTGTACCAAAAACAAACAAAAAACCCCACATGTACTCTGGTTCTATATTTTGTCAGTCTTAGTCTTGTCCCTACAATTTCTACTTTATGCTAGTATCTAATTAGCAATTAGCAAATAATTAGCACTGCTTCCTATTTTCTGGACTGAACCACAGTGCAGATTTCAGTGCCACTTAACGGGACAGGTCGGCAAAGAAGCAAATTTACTTTATTTTCCCTTAACCCAGGTGGACAGGACATGTTTGGAGTCTAAACTGAAGGAGCACATTTTGGTCATTTAATTTAGAACAAAAGCTGCTAATGTTGCTAACAGACCATGCTTTTACTCAATAAATGTACACAATGTCATTTTAGACATTTCTTAGACATTTCAATATTACTTTATTCATGTATTTCATTACTTTGGTAAACCTATTTCAATCACCAAACAGGTCCACATGAGTAAAGGTATTTTTTCATGAGATGAAAAATTTCCATATTCCATAATATTACTTTATACAGTGATCTATGTCAAATTCTACCTCATTAGGAAGATAGCTGAGATTGTTCTGAACACTGTGATATCAAACATGTAAGTACCTTTAAGGTGAATTTAAGAATATATGCAGAAACGGACATTGCTCTGAGCCATCAGATGGTTAAATGATGGTGTTACACCATAATCTGTGACCACCAAATTCTGTCACTGTACAACCTGCAGCACACAGATCACCATTTCTGATGCCTGTGACTGCACTGTACCATCATAATAAATGAGTTAAACACCAATCCAAATGTTTTTTAGGTGTTGTGATTTCAGATGGCTGGGTGCTGCTGCTCTCTGCTGATCCCAGATATAAATACCTTTGTGTAAATTAATATATGAGGATAACAACACCTGTAGAGAGAAGGTAACACTCACCATCAGCAGCGTGGAGCACAAGGAGCAGATAAACACACACCTGCATTCTTACTGAGTTACATACACACACACACACACACACACACACACACACACACACACACACACACACACACACACACACACACACACACACACACACACACACACACACACACACACACACACACACACACACACACACACACAGCAGGGCTACTGCTACACACCATACACACACTCTTCAAAACTACAGACTAGTGAATGACCTGACAGTTACACTTACAGTGGAGAGGAAGTGTATTCAAATGAAGACATTCTGATGACTCTCTAACTCCAACACACAAACACACAAACTTGTTCAAGTCAGTGGGTACAGCTGATCAGATGTGTGTGGCAGGTCTGTTAAACAGGTGTGTAGGTCTGTAGCTGATCTGTTGATTTCTCTTGGTTTTCTTCTCTACTGCAGACTAGCTGTTTCATCTCCACCAGCAGTGTTATAGTGAACTCTGCTCATTTCTGACACTGAAGCAGGTCACATGAACAAGAACAACTCAGTTCATTCAGGATCTGACTCACACATGGTAAAATGGATGTTAATGGACACAATGAGAAAACAATCTGATTATAACAGATTGGTAATGAGATTTTTACCTTTGTTTCTCTTGGTGTAATAAACCACAGCCACGATAATGTGGAGGAAGATCACAGTGACCAAAGCAAAGGGGATGTAGGGCAGAGTCTGAGGAGAGACTGTAACAACACAACAAACACTGACCCCAGTCTTACACAGCAGCAGAATACATTTATTTAGCACAGCTGTGAACTGTTTCCTCTTCCAAACACTCCCTCTTAATCTAAACGTTAAACTAAACTAAATGTCATTTACTACTATTATTATTATTATTAGTTTAATTCATCATGTGCTTTTGTTTGTTTGTTTAATATGTATTCCCAAACTCTTTATGTTGGCTCTATGACCCTGCAACGTGACTATGACTCTGATTATGGATTTGCCCTTAATATATTTCGCTCTTCTCAACTCATGCATCCGCCTCATGATCGCTCCATGTTACACACTGTATGGATAGTGTCATAGTCAGGACACATGACTCTTAAGAAAAATGCCATTTTCAGGTAAAATATGTCTTTGGCAACTGGGAGCACATGTAGTACTAGGTGAAATGAGTCAAAAACAGGTCATTTCTGTTATTGTGGGTGTAGCCTAGTTTTATGCTGGGAATTTGTCAGGATGCATCATAGTCAGGACGCAGGATTTTTGACTCATGCAAATTTATGAAAAATACAAATTTGAAGTAAAATATGGGTATTTGGACAACTGGGAGCATATCTTGTACAAGGTTATAAGTCAAAAACAGTGGATTTCTGTCATTTTGCAATTTTCTTAAAGTATTGTGAAGTAAAACATTTTACATCAAAATGATATTTTTCATAAATGTTGACATGTCCTGACTATCACAATATCAAAGTGCCAGTGCAGAACAGTATTTACCCAACCACTGTAGTTTTAGGTTTCAGCTCACACGGTTCCTACTTACTCTTTGTGGATGGTCATAGTTAGGACGCATGACTATTTAAGAAAAATGTCATCATGAGGTAAAATAGATAAAATAGTTATTTGGACAACTGAACACATCTAGTACTAAGCAATGAATCAAAAACAGGACATTTCTGTCACTTTGGGTGTATAAGATGTAGTGTGGCTGGGAAACAATTTTACACTGGCAGTTTATTATTGATACTGTCATAGTCCACCTATAGACTTTAGAAATAACATGAAAGACAAAATGAGGGTCAGTGACATTATGGATTGTTTCCAGAAGATTAAGTCATGATTTAAATCCCAGTCAAGTATTTTTAAAGTACAAGAGCACTTTAACCACAAATACACCCTTATAAAAATGGATGAAATGTATATTTACCCTGGACTTGTTTTAGCTGTCCTTTTGCAAACAAACACCTACCAAGCCACATCAGTGAGAAAACACCACTCCAGTGATCTGTAGCATTCATCCTATCTCCAGTATAATAGCCTTTGATAGTCTAAGAGTGCTCTATAGGTGTAACTGGTGCTACAGGTATAATGTAACATTATGCAAATGTTATGTGTATTTGTGTGCGTGTTAGTGTTTGTGTTTTTACACAGCATGCATTTTAATTGCTTTTTAAGATATTAGGAGACCATGTTGATATGCAGTAAATGCATGTTACCGTCAGTCAGAGTCTTTGCACTGTCAGTAGTGGAAGCGTCAGCTGGAGCCTTTGCACTTGTTGTGCCATCAAATCTTGATGTAAATTCTGTTGTTGAGATTCCTGGAGAGGAACATGTGTTTGTTAGCATAAGATGGTGTACTGCTTTAGTACTACTTGTGTTTGCAAGTTTGGCTACAGTACTGACCCATTATAAATGTGTATAGGAACATTCAGGGTGGTTTACATTTATGACACTAGTAGTACAAGACCACTTTAACCACAAATACACCCCTATAAAAATGGATGAAATGTATATTTACCCTGGACTTGTTTTAGCTGTGCTTTTGCAAACAAACACCTAGCAAGCCATATCAGTGAGAAAACACCACTCCAGTGATCTGTAGCATTCATCCTATCTCCAGTATAATAGCCTTTGATAGTCTAAGAGTGCTCTATAGGTGTAACAGGTGCTACAGGTATAATGTAACACTAGTTTGCTAAAGTTCAGTTTATTTGTGAGTTATCAATGCACAAAGAATACGGAGTGAGTCTGATGTATAGTTCTTCATATTCCTTATGTATACAATTGTAATCTCGCTCATCTTCCTCAGTCAGATGTGATATGAGTAGAGAGAGATTTCCTGGAGAGTGAACAATACCCAGCTGAACTCTGTTTCTGTACTCTTCACTCTCACTGGAGATCACTTCCCATGTTTTACTGTTTGGGTTGTATTTCTTCCAGGTGAAATGTGCAGGTTTGGCGTGTAGGTCTGTGCAGCTGCAGGGTAGCAGTACTGAGTCTCCTGTGTGTGCAGTGATGTGTTTTGTCTCCCAGTTGTATTCTAATACTCAACCTGTAGAAACACACCCTACTGTCAGACTCCACCACATTTGCTTCTTAGATTAATAAATATTTACTTTAATATTATATGATTTTTAGCATTGTTCTAATGACATTGACTATCCTTATAACAATGATAGTTATAAGGTGTAACTGAGCAAATTGGTTGCTCCATTTAGGTAACAATTTGAGCTTTGTTTGTTTGTTATTAAGTACCAATGTAACAATTTTTTAATATTTGATCAAAATCTACATTTCACATTTACTAACATGTTTCTTAAGAGTGGTCTTCATAAGTCCTTCATAACAGACACCGCCCGTCCAGATCCTGATCCTGTTCCCGGCGTGAGAGACGCTGCCCGTCCTGATACCGAGCCTGTTCCCAGCACGAGAGATGCCGCCCGTCCTGATCCCAAGCCTGTTCCCAGCACGAAAGACGCTGCCCGTCCTGATCCCGAGCCTGTTCCCGGCGCGAGAGACACCGCCCAACTTGATCCCGAGCCTGTTCCCGGCGCGAGAGACACCGCCCATCTTGATCCCGAGCCTGTTCCCGGCGCGAGAGATGACTCCATCAGTTCAGTTCCCTTTTCAGTCCCTGGTGCGAGAGATGCCGCTCATCTCATTCCTGGCCTAGTGGTGTCCGCCTGGCCTGTTCTCGCCGCTGAAGAGGTCTCTCAACCTGTTCCTGTGTCCTGTGTTAAGTCAGTGCCTGTAGGTGCACCTCCGGACCTCGCTGCAGTGCCACTGACTGGCGCAGCCGTGCCTCCGGACCCGACGCTGCTGAACACCGCAGCCACACCTCCGGACATACCCCTGGTCCCGCCGCTGGCCGCCGCAGTCAAGTCCGCAGACCCGCCGGTGACTGCTGCGCCCCTGGACCCACCACTAACCGGCACAGCCTTGCCTCTGGACCCGCTGCCGGTGACCGCTGCAGCCACACCTCTGGCACTGAGCAGAGCAGCCCCGTCTTCGGGCCTTCCGGACCCGTCGCTGACCGGCGCAGCCGCACCTCCGGATCTGCCGCTGCCGACCGCCTTAGCTGCGTCTCCGGACCTCCCTGCAATGCTGCTTACAGCCACAGCCGTGCCTCAGGACCTCCCGGACTCGCCGCTGAATACCACAGCCCTGCCCTCAGGCCTGCCACCGCTGAACATCACATCACTGGACCCGTCTGTTCATAGAGTGGAGGAGGCCACTCCACAAGTCCCAGTGCCATGTGCCAGGCCTGTCCCCAGGGTCGCTCCTCGAGACTCCCCTGTGGCCCCTGTAGCTGCAGTAGGTGTGCCCCTATTTGGTACTCCCTCAGTCATGCCTCGTGGTGAGCCAGTGACCCTTGAGGTCCCTCTGTCGACCTCCTGGACCCATACTAACTCCTTGTTTATGCTGGGTGTCGCTCCTCGGCTCCCTAAGGCTGCTGTGCCAGCACCCATTAATGTCTGGGTGCTTCAGTGTCTCCAGTTCCTGTGTTGCCTAATCCTGTTCCTGGTTTCGTCTATGTTTCTGTTCATGTATCCATGCCTGTTTGTGTATCGGTACTTAAACCTGTTGCCCTGCCTCGTGGACTCGGCATACCCCTGCCTGTCCCTGTCTCTGTAACCATGCCCGTTATAAATGTTGCTCCTGTTCCTATGTCTGTAGTGGTTAATATAATCTCATCTGTCATTACTTCTGCCCCTGCCCCCGTTCCCATAACCATGCCAAAGTCCGGCGTTGCTCACCTTTCCTCGTCTCTGTACCCGTCCCCTGTCCCGGCCATGTTTCAGATCCCACTCCTTTTCCCATTGTGTTTCAGTCCCTCAGTCGGTCCCTGCCCCTGTGCCTGTCGGTGACATAACCCCTGGTCTCGTACCTGCTCCTGGACCCATCTTGGCTTCTTTACTTGCTCCTGGTACCCTGGATTCTGTGTCGGCTTTTGAGTCTCCTGTTCCTTTGTCTTGTCTGGTTCCTGTCCCTGCTCCTTATCTGGCCTGTTCTGTTCCTGTTAGTGTCCCTTGTCCTGCTGTTCCAACTCCTGTTTTTTTTTGGGGGGGGGTACTGTCACATCCACAAACCTGAGCATTCCCCATTGTGAAGGCAACCAAATCACTTCTGGGTTTTCATTCGTCTCCATGGTTCCCTGTCTCCTCCCCTTTCATGCCAGCTGTTCCTGGTTTATCCCTGATTGTAGTGTTATAAAAACCCCATCCCTACGTATTTTGTTTGTCGGTCATTGTCTTTGTCTTAGAGTGGCTTTCATGGTTTCTGGTCAGTTCTCGTTTGGTCGCTATCATTGCATTTCTAGTTCGATCTCATTTGTTCTCCGTGTTTAGTCTGATCTGCTGCATGTTGCTTTCCTTGTTTAGTTCTGTATCTTCGTCGTCAATATTGTTTGTGCATCTTATGTAGCCCGGTTCTGTGTTGTTCCCGTTTGCCTGTCTTTATGCTCACTGTTATGTTTCATTATTGTTGTTCTCCGTTAGTCTTCCCTTAATGTTGTATTCCCTTGTTGCTCATTTCTCGCCCTCACCCTGTTCTCATATTATTCTTCTGTTAGCCTGTTTGTTCTTCATTCTATTCTGTGTTGTTAGTCTGTGTCGATTATTAAACTTATTTATTTCTTCTATTCAATCAGTTTGGTTCGTTATGGCATCGTCACTTCGCATGAGTGTTCGCTCTCCACCCCTCCCGCGTTACAATTAGTTGTTGCTTACCAAGTGAGGGGTGACATCTTAGAACAGGCCAGATGCTTGCGGACAGCCGAGTTTTATTTGTAGCGGAATAAGCAACAATTGTAAAGTGAAAGAGGCGAGAGTAATGGCCAGATATACACACACCAGGGAATTGCTCAGTACATGCTGATAGACCAGCGATAATACTTTGCAGGGAGTGAACGGAACCAGAGAGAATAAATAGTGTAGCAAAGATGAGACACAGGTGATACTAGTAAACTGGTGATGAGGATCTGGTGAGGTTGTGCCGGGGAAGACGGGAGTTGCAATCACAGATTGAGCGCAGTTGCGGAACATGAGGTTACTAGGAAAACTGAGCAGATGTGAACACCTCAAACCACGTAGTACCTTCCTGTTCTTGACACTGGCTGGAGAGGCTGAAATGAAAACTCCCATATGACTCTGTTATAAATGAACGCTTTGACAATGATTGTCCTGACACTGTATTGAAAGTGTTCTGGCCTGGTCTATAAATAAGGTGTTTTATTTTATTACTAATAAAATGTTGATTGATCTCTAATGCCACGCCATTCTACCAGTCAAAGAAAGATCAGACAATATATGTATAACTCCATGATAGAGCGTCAGTGTGGAAGCACTAGAATTCTTTATATCAAGGCAAGTGCCACATACAACACATGCTAGTGATCACATTCTTGCAGTGCTCGTCTTTGTTCAGTTTTCCACCTCATCTCATTGAGTATGTCTGTGTTTAGTGAGGGGTTTGGTGTTGTGTCTATACAGGCAAAGGTCTGAGTAGGATCCATTCTAACAGAAATGGAAATTTATAGAGATGATCCAGTTAGATTCCCATTCTAATTAGATTCCTGTTCCCATCTTTTTGAAGACTTAAACGTCTGCCACATCTAACTGCCACATCACTCCTTTTTCGCCTGAGTGGAGCAAAATCAGGTGTTTATGGGCGGTCTTGATATTGTTTAATTTTGTAGGTAATGTAGTACTACAGAAATCAGCTAACACTATCTGACTTGTTAATCTGGTTTTTGTGACTTTGTGTTAACGGATGAGAAAAAAAATAACTAGTAAAATGATTGCAGCTGTTTTTTTCTCTCAGAAAGAAGCAAGTACAGCACCATCCTCTGGTTTTATATTAGCTCTCACTTCCAAACTGCATTAATTAGAAGGTTTCAGCTAGATGAACTCAGCACGAACATTGATCTTTAATATAAATATATAGGCCTCCATTATAGATAATTGGGCGTGAAGCGAAATTACTCGCTACCAGAAGCGAATTCATTACCTTCATAGACATTCCATACATTTCTTTACGAATTTAAAGGCTCAATCAAACCAGCTACAAGATTAAGAAAAAAGAAAATTGGAAAGAAAGCAAAATTACAAGACTTTGTATATAAATGCTTCATTAGAATTATAAATTCTATAATGCCCTCATACAGGTAGCTGGCTATACACTGAAATACACTGAGCTACAAAGTAAGTTGTCATGACTGTCATTTAACCAAGAAAGTCAGAACATATTCCTACTTGTAGGCCAAACTCTCATCTATACATTTTTTGTTCTTGTGTAAACCAAATCCTGTGGTCATCTCTGGTCTCTTGCAGAGATGTTGTTATTAAAGCTACATAACACACCTAACAGCTCCGAATGTGCCCACACACACAAACTGCATAATACACACAGGTAAAAGATACAGATCACAAAATTAATGAAATATTGAATTATTTGGATGAAATTCATTAGACAAATATTCACAAGTTTATGTTAATGTGTTACATTTACAGGAAACTGGTGTCAGCAGTTTATAAAAAATAACTGGTTCTTCACTCTAGTTAGGTAGTAGTTTTACATGATATAATACTACATAAAGAGCCGAGTTTCATATAAGTTCAAGGCAACAAAGGGTTAATTTACATACTACAAGCCAGTTAGATACACATTACACTAGGACAGATATTGTAATGAAACTATACACATGATATAAATAACAAAAATATGGCACAGGAAATACTCTCTAAATGTTTCTAGAGAGAGAGCCCGAGAGAGAGAGACAGCAAGAGACAGAGAGCGAGAGAGCCCAAGAGAGAGGTTTCCCCCAATGTACCACCTCAGGCCACGAGCTCTGCTCCAGCACTGTAACCTTCAACCCAGCATTAACTCCCCATGCTTTAGAATTTCTTTAGCCTTAATTTCGATATGCTATGGTGCATTATTGTTGTGAGTGGTAGCTCAGTGGTTGAATTACTTGATTTTTAATCGAAAGGTTGCTGGTTCAAGGCCCTTAACCCTCAATTGCTCAAGTTATACTCAGTCATAATTGTAAGTCGCTTTGTATAAAACTGTCAGGTAAATTTAAGTTTGTCTAAATGTTTATTCCAATTGTAATCAATTTGTTATTTTAAATATTTTTAACATTCTGTTTCTAATGTTTGATCATTCATGATCACATATGTAATTTTTACATTAGGCTACTTATGTTTATCACAGTAAAGGATCCAATACTCCCTCTTGCATTGCGATTTTAACACTGTCAGAACACAATGTAGACAGAATAGGTGGGTTACATAAAGTATCCAGTCTCTGCACCGCACATTTAGTAGGTTAAACCCAAAGTTAGGCTGACTGAATGGTAAAGCTCTGAGAAAGCAGGATATATTATGACTAAGGAACCTAGTCACACATTTTCTCTTAACACATGCTCGGTTTTGCATAACACATGTTAAATTGTAATTACAGGCATACTTTGGAATCAGATCATTTCTTAAAAGTTTTATGTGCATTAAACCTTTGCCTGCACCTCTGCCATTGGTTGTAGGTAAGTGGGACAGGGATAAATAATTACAGTAACAGAAACTTCAAATATATCACTTTTATTGTCAAACTGACCAACATTGACTAAATCAACTTTTATGACTGTGTGTTTACATTTATTTGCAACTTGTCATAGCAAAGCATTACCTCTTATTTTAGATGTTTTAAATCAAAAATCTAAAATAAGAACACATTAGTGATTGTGATCCAGCTGGTCCACCTACATTAATGATCTGCACACTGTGCAGTTTTCAGAACGATAATGTAACGCGGAGGCAGACAGGACTTGACGCACATGTGTAAACAAAAGTTCTTCATTTCCAAAACAGGTAAACACAACGTCAGAAGTAACAAAATGATGCAAACTAAACACTGACAAGGGAGAAGAACGATATAGGAACTGCGCAGAAACAATAAAATTGTGATGGAACATTTGATATTAAGACATCAAAGCTCTTAACACTTGAAAAAGCTTGAATTAGTTACTCTTACCACTAATATTACCAATAAAGTTACTAATAACACGTGACTAATGATATTTGAAGCTTCAAACGTCACCGAACCACAGGATGAGGGTGAGACTGTTATAAGTTTGGTGCTGTCCTATAATGTATCTTTTTACTAAAAAATTGGAAATGTGCAAATTATAGAAGCCAAAAGAGAGAGTAAACATTTCATAACATCACCCTGTTGTCTGACAGTAAGGTTTTGTATCAAGTTTTCACATAAAAAAGGAAACAATGATTTTAAACAAATTATTGCAGAATTTAATTACTAAACATCATTACTGATCATCCATTTTTTTTAATGACATATGAAGGCGGTGCAGTGTTGTATTGTTTATAGTGCTGCGCAGTTTTGAATCTATGGCTGCTATAATTTCTGAGAACCACCAGGTCTCGCTGTTTTGTCACCAGCTTCCAATGCTCCAAAGCTTTGAATCCTTCAGCAGTACAATAAGGAAGAACCTCAAACGCTTCACAGGACTTCGTTTGCACATCATTACCAAGAAGGAAGTTAAACAGTAAACACTAGAATAACGAGCAGGCTAATAACGTTACCAAACAACAATAAACTCACGGAAGGACGAGAGAGCGCACATTCAAAGACCCACAACCAAGACGCTAAAACAAGGGATATTTTTACAAAGATTAACGAATGCAAACTAGACAAAGATGAAAACAGTGACAGAAAAATCAAACGAGGGGTTGGAACAGAAAAACAAAACAAAGAAGCATGTGTGTTAAAAACCTGAGACATTCTTACTTGAACTGCACAAGATATTTGTTACAATTAAAGGAGTATTTGACCATCACTGAACTAAACGTTACTGGTAATGTGCACAGATGACAGCACAACAACAAATATGACAGCAGAAAGTCTACAAGTAACTCAGACAACCAAGACTTTGCTAGTGTGGATACATAAGAAAACCTTAAAGCTGGATTTATCATTTGCAGTTGGATTCGGATCAAAAACAGTGTTTTACCTTTAACGGTGAGTCTGATGTCTTTATATTTCTGGTTTGTAAGATAACAGCTGTAGTCTCCCTCATCCTCTTCAGTCAGGTGTGATATGAGTAGAGAGAGATTTCCTGGAGAGTGAGCAGTACCCATCTGAACTCTGTTGCTGTACTGTTCACTCTCACTGGTGATCACGTCCCATGTTTGTCTTCTTGTGTTGTATTTCTGCCAGATGAAACTCTCAGGTTTGGCGTGTGGGTCAGTACAGGAGCAGGGCAGCAGTACTGAGTCTCCTGTGTATGCAGTGATGTCGTCTGTCCTCAGATTCCCTACCAACATGCAGCCTGCAGAAACACACAGGATAAAGGCCTTCACTATTAAACATGGTTGCATATGTACATGTAAAATGGCTGTTTTTACATATGACATGATTAATTATTATTACATATGGCATAATTAATTATTATTATTATTAAATATGACATACTTAACTATTATATATGACATACTTAATTTCTCCAGGTCCAGTCACCTGATGGTACTGATGGTACCAGCCAACTGATGATGGTACTGGAAATCACTGAGAGATTTCCCAATAGAAGTTGGTATGATGGCTGCATGACCATCAAGTTATAAGATGTAAATGTCTGATTATAATGATTATAGATTGCCTCTCTCCCTCCCTCCATCCATCCCTCCCACCATCTCCCTCGTTCCCTCTCTGCCTCTCTCCCTCTCCATGCCTCCCTCAATCTCTCTCCCTCTTTCCCTCTCCGCCTCCCTCGGGCAGGTGTGTGTGAGAGAAAGAGAGAGAGAGAGAGAGTTAGTTATGTATTGTTAAATTGTTAAAAAGTGCTACAGGTTTGCTAGGAGGAAGAGGTGCTTGCTGGGAAACTGGACTGTCTTTGTGATATTACAGTTTTTTGCAAGACACAAAAACAGGGACATGTGAAACAATAATTGAAACCACTAACTCATGTAGCCCATCTCCTGACCTGTTATACTAAACCAAAAGCACCTTCTCTGATTTACACTCATTTTGTATTTCTAAAACACATTTTTTTCAATACGCTAAACACAATTCTCTATATTGGACACATCGTTCAACAGAAATACGTGTTTCTTATAGAAAACCCTCAAATGCAAATGATACATCCATTTAACAATTAACCAAACCCAGTACTCATAGGTGAAGACAATTATGACTAATTTGTACATGGAGCACTATACTATTTGTAGAGCCTGAGCACTATAAAGAGGCCACAGGCTCGATGTCTTGGTTGGATATCAATGGAGGCCAATATTAGAAAGAGGGGATGAAGATGAGGAAGAGCAACCATCACAGATGCGCTTTGGGCCACTTTGGTTGACCATATAGTTAAGCATGTGCTGTGTTTCAGGAAAGCTGAGCAGGGGTCCAGCCTAATCTGAGTCACTACACTGTATGAAGTGTCAGGAAGTACTATAGTCAGTGTCCCTGAGCAGCATGGGGGTAAACCATATAAATAGGTTAAAAACAAACAAACAAACAAACACTGTCTTCACAGTGGGAGACAGCTGTCTGGCTGAAAACCTCTGGGAAGTCCTGTTAGCTGAGACCTCCTGATTGAAATGGATTTATTCAGTACCAGTACAGCTCTTTAACCCACAGGTAGTGAGCTCTGCCCCTCCTCTGGTCTCCATGGTAATATAGAGTAGTACCATCTTGTTTGACTGCTAGCTCAGTAAGGGATATGATGGGCATGTCAAAATTCATGAGATCAGAATCCTCTGTAGTCTCTCCCCCAAACCCACCCACACTCGGGAAAACACACAGAAGCACCAAACACATACACCATATACCACATGTACAGGACTGTACCACATATACAGTCAACCACAATGAGGTGTGACCTCTGTCACAGGCAGCTGGATACAGAAGTGGGTAGTGGACAAGAGCTGCATCATACACAGAATGAACAAGTGAGGAATAAATAACACAAACAATAAATAAACAAGTGAGCACATTTCACATACCACACCATAATAAAAAACGTTTTTTTTTTATAAATGTACAGATTTATAGAGCAAAATGATCCTTGTAAGAGTCACATTACTCTTGTACTCTTCCTGTTTCTCAATTCCATCAGTCTTACTAATGTCCCTACAATTCCTACCTTATGCTGGTCTTAAGTAACTAATCAGCAATTAGCAAGTAATTAGCAGCGGTTCCTCTCTACCGGACCGAACCACAGCGCAGATTTCAGTGCCACTTAACGGAACAAGTCGGCGAAGAAGCAAATTTACTTTATTCTCCCTTAACCTGGGTGGACAAGACATGTTTGGAGTCCATATTTCGCTCCTTTAGAACAAAAAGCTGCTAACATTGCTAACAAACACCGGAAGCCAACAGCAACGATAGCTAATAGGATTTGTAAATAAGTCAGATATCGAGCTACATGTCCTCAAACCTCATGCAGGTCGCTTCCCGGTGACGTGTTTCTTTACTTGTCTAGTTCACAGTGAGTTATACGACACACCGACTAGTCTGGGAGGCATTTATTAACACTTGGATGCGGTTTGACCGGCTTGAGAGAAGTTTGTGGGCATGTATTTACGAAGGCTATATTTGAGTTGAGTTTGTTCTAAACTAAAGAGCTCAAAATTTGGACTTCAAACATTTCTTGGTAGATAGACCGAATCTGGGGTAAGTGGTAAGATGCTGCTCTCTGCTTATCCCAGATATAAATACCTTTGTGCAAATGAATGTATGAGGATGACAACACCTGTAGAGAGAAGGTAACACTCACCATCAGCAGTGTGGAGGAGAAGGCGCAGATAAACAGAGATGGTTTGTTAGTGAGTTAGACACACTACACACAGCTACAGCAGGACTGCTGATACACACCATACACACTCTTCAATACGGTCTACTGAATGATCTGCCAGCTACACGTATAGTGGAGAGGAAGTGCATTCAAATGAAACTGACTAACTAACCTCAACACAACACACACACCAAATATAGAGATGCGGTAGGTTTTGTAAGTTGTCATGTGGTACCTCCTCTTTCTTCCTTATCAGTCAGTGATCCATCAGATATTCTCACATTGTCAGTGAGGACGGTCTCATTCTTAGTTAAGTGGCTCCGTCCTTTCTCACAGAGACACGATGTAGAAGCTCGGGGTGAGACCCAACATAACCTCCCTCACTGCTGTTTGGTCAGTTCATTTCACTACGACACCCAAAGTACTTCAAAGACTTATTAATGAAAACAGTGTAACGCTTCTTACCTGGAGTGAGGAACAGGTGCTACGGGGTAACCGCGATGCGTGGAGTTAACATGGAGTGACACACACACTGGTGTGGGCAATCTGAAAGACTTTTATTGTCTCCTGGACCACTTCAACCCAGGTCACACGGCTACCATCACTGTATTTATACGTAAAGGAAAAAGTAAAAAGCACCGTACAGCGTTACCAAAGAAAAACAAGTGTTGAGAAGGCGGGCAGAAGGGTGGCGGCTCTCTCTCTCTCTCTCTCTCTCTCTCTCTCTCTCTCTCTCTCTCTCTCTCTCTCTCTCTCTCTCTCTCTCTCTCTGTCTGTCTGTCTGTCTGTCTGTCTGTGTTACTCAATCTACATTACCATAAAGCTCCCTCTTAAAGGCGCAGTACAACTGTGTCTGTTACAACAGCTGGTGGAATTACGGCAGCCACAGAACTGGCTACCTAACACTTTAAAAAAGTTTGAACAGATGTTTAAAGGAGTATTTAATTTCAAAACATTATTTTTTATTTATTTATACATAATGCAGTGCATCAAACATAAGTCAGGGTGTATTTTAAATTGCACATGTTCAGTTTGAGTAGTGTGGTTAAATTTCAAATTTGATATGGAATTTGTTTGCAGGAGTAACGTGTTTGTTGGCCAAAAAACTGGTCCTCTTTCTGTAAGAATGTCACTCCACCACTAGAGATGTGAACTCTACTCACACCACAAATGTACTGTTGCTTTCAGACTGGACCGTCCAATTAAAATGAAAGCTAAAATAACCAAGTTGACAGTCTATAGACTATTAAATAAATGTCTACAATCATGGACTTAATTCTCCAAATAAAGTGAAAGCTGCACTATGTAGAATGTATGTTGTCCACTACACTATCCGACAGAAACCTTGGCCTCACCATTAAGAAGCAATGTCATCGTGAGGACTTACTGTGCCCTGGGCCTACGTGGCACTGTGTTTACCGTCCCCTCTGCCCTGGTGGCACAATGTTTACCATGCCCTGGGCCCTGGGTGGTGCTGTGTTTACTGTGCACAAACTCAGGCATCTGAATGGTAATAAAGGTTTTCAGTGAGACCTGAATGGGTCTTCATTTGTTTTGACAGACCAATCATAGCAGTCTCTAACACACCAGTCAGGGGCAGTTATAACATTAGGCATGTTGGTGATATTTGTCATTGTTTCATACACATATTACTTATGTTATGGAAACTATGTCATTCTAAAACAGATGTGGCAATGTGACAAATATACATTGACCTCGAAACTCTCTGACTGACCTGTGACTCATTTATAAATGAGTTCTTTCAAATCAAAGTGTATTTATATAACACTTTTTACAACAGATGTTGTCACAAAACAGCTTTACAAATGATCAAGTCCAAGCTCTCAGTGAGCAAGCCAAGGGCAACAGTTCTAGAGAAATCTCCTTAGAGGAAGAAGTAAGAGGAAGAAACTTTGAGAGGAAGCAAGACTCAAAAGGGGGGCCCATCCTCCTCTGCTCAACAATGGTCACCACTATAATAACAATTTAAAAAGAAAAATAAATTTAACAAATTAAAAACTAAGCAATTAATGTCTAGTCCAACTTTCTAGAGGTCCTATTCTTGTCCTGATTTGTGCATTCCCGGTGTGTTGTCTTGTATGTTGATTCACTATGATGATCTGATCACAGCAATTGGTGCATCATCCAGACCCCTCTGAGTCTGTCAGGGATCAAAATCAGATTGATCACCTCTGGATTGGTGTCAGATAAAGTAAAAAGAATCACAGTAACACTGCTTCTAAGCCAGTAAGTGGAGCGGCCATAATTGTAAAAATATGTATACAGTTCTGGTTTGACCATTTGAGCAGTGACTGAGTCAGAAATCAGACTTCAAAATGCTGTTCTCAATTTAAAGAATGTACGATGTATGGTAGCTAGGTCTGACATTGAGGATTTTAGAGGGGATCTCTTTTTTTAAAGCTGGTGAATTAGAGAGTAAGAATTTTAGTTCTTTTTTTCAAATGTATTTGATCTTATAGGATTTAATGTCTGTACTGGATCTGAAAACTCCCTTGTCCTGTAACAGATAACTTTATTATATATCTCTAGGATTAGGTAAAACCATGCATATTAAATGTAATATGTTTTAAACCATTTTATTCTTAGATTTAGTGCTTAGATTTTTGCCAAGGCCCAATCCCCTCTCATTTTTCCTCCTACCCCTTGTTTTCAAGTGTCATCTTGCCCCTTGGGACTGAGTTACAAAGGGTAGTGGTTGAAATCTTCCCCCTTGCTTCTGCATCCATTTATCAATGATTCACAAGGGATTCTGAGAAATTTCACACTCAATTTGGAGTGTGACTCTGAAAATCTTCAGTTTGGAGGGCCATTTAGCACTAACAGTGCACCCTAGCCCTCTATCAGACACCCAACCCTTATTTATGAACACCGCATATGGAGGGCCAGGGTTAAGTGGTAGGGTCAAGGGGTGAAATGTGATTGGGCCCAAGTGATGGTTTAGAACATCTGTGCTAGCTGAGCTGTTTTTAAAAAGAAACACACGTGGCCTGAGCGAGCTGTTAGTCGTGGTTTTGGTCCTTGTGGTTTTAACCAGCGCTTTTTAGTATTAAGTGTAACGGCTCCTAGCAAAGGCAGAGTCTAATTATAACTGATCACCCAGGCTCTGTTTAACTGGCTTGTCAAATGTCTTTCAAATATATAATAAATAGAATAATACAAATATTTACACTTTATTACAAGAAAAAAGGATTTGTGCTGGAGGGGACATCCGTAGTTTAAAACACCATTCATTACAAAAAAAACAACCCACTCTATTGCTGATTTTATGTATTTATGCTGTATGATGTTTGCTGTATTTATGTATTTTATGTTTATAAAGTGTTATGGCTACACTATAAGTAGTGTATTCAGTTTTTGTCCATCAGTAGACTGACTGTGTTACATGGCTGCTTTAACGGCAAGTTGTCAACAAGGAGGCTTTTTCAGCCTTCAGGTGGCTTCTCAAGCCTCCTCTTTCTTCCTCCACAGACACCCCCACACTGAAACCACAACATGCATGTCTGGTTCACAGCGGAACCAGGGGCCCTGTGGGCTCAGCATGGTGACAATGCTGCTGAGTTTGTGTATTCTCTTCACTGAAAGTGAGTGTAAAATTCTCTTTTAATGCTGAATTGCATGAAATTGTACATTTATTTGTTAATATAAAAATGTTATTTAAGCGAGCTGACTTTTCAGGGAACTGGAAAAATATTTTACTTAACAAATAATTATTAAATATTTCTGCATATCTTATGAGTCCATCTTATGAAGTCTGTGTACTTTTTAATATAGTTAAAATATAATTATACATTTTCTGGTATACGTTTCTATAGACTACACTGTAGTAAAGTGTAGAAGACAATTACATGTTATTGCTTTAGTATGTCTTTGTCTCCATGTGCTTTTGTATGTTTTAGTTTGTAGCTCCTCCCCTGCTCTGCCCCTTGACATGTGTCTCATGTGAGTTTTGTCTCTTACCCCTCCCACTAATTGTTCCCAGATATTCTCTGTTTGTCTCCTGCTGGATAAATATCCTAATGCAGTCTGCAGTCATGGTCAGTGTATGACCCTACTTTCATGTAAATACTTGTGTCATGAAATAACTCAGCTCAGTGAATACATCAAATATAACATACAAGCAGTGTTCTTAATTTTAGTGGTGTGAGAAAAATATGGTTTGTGGACTAAATCGTGGTAGAAATGTATTTGATAAGTGTATGGCATCTTAATGTGAATATGTGCAGTTTTTAAAATCAGTAAACATTTTGCTCTCCATACACCTTATGAACGCCCCAGAAGAAGGAGGAGACTGTTCTGGTCTGAGAGCTCAGGATGTCTGACGTCTGCTGTGGTTTCATTTCTCACAGTTCCAAGCAGTGGGCAGTGGGTACCAGAGCAGAATCTAAAGCCCATTTTAGACCAGAAGTGACAACTGTGCTGCTTCTGCACCTCTGCAGCTAAGCTGTGGTCACACACTCACAAGCTCAATTTTGTTCTAGTGTATTTCTTGCCTTATACCATGACAGGCTTATCAGTGGCTTCTAGCTAGAAATAATACGAAATACTACATTTATTCTGTAATGTGTAGTTTAATAATCAAAACAGCACAACTCTGACTGCTGGGTCTATACTAGTGTAAAATTGGGATAAAGGATTATGAAACACAGACTAAAACTAGGACTAGGCTCCAATGGCAGGTCCAGTTTGACTGTAATTTAGTACAAAATAGGTTTAGTATGAGTAGGACTGGTATGGTTACTGATAATTTGGGGAATATTGTGTACTGTGAGGAGAGATGTCAGTACTTCACTGAGAAAAGGGACTGATCATGTACTACCCAAACCATGTCTATGTTCAAAGGGTGATTAATAGAGTTTATCAAAATTCAAATAGGTTCTTATTGTGAGTAATGCAGGTTTTTGTTGTTTGTTTTCGACTCATTCAGTAAATCCAGAACTTCATATTACTCACAAAATATCTTAAAGAACCTTTCTACATAAGCAATGGTCCACAACAAATTATTGTGAAGCAGAAACTGAAAAATCACCAAACAAAAAGCAGGTCTGTAAACTACATTTTAAAACTATAAACTTAGAAATAGGAGTTTGAGAGTAGAGTGACAGGATAATACTGTTTGTTTCTCTCCTCTACATCAGACTCCACCCCCTTTGCTTTATAATGAGCATGTGTGTCTCCTATATGGTTTCACAGATGCAGCATCATAGTCAATGTGGGGTTGCAAGTAAGTAAGTAAAGCACATTTCACACATTGCACCCAGTGTACCCAGATTAGCAATACATATGTGAGGAGGAAGAGATGTATGCTGGGAACTCTCACATCTGTAAACTGGTAGCTGTTTCCACAGTGACATCAGTGACAGTGTGTGTGTGTGTGTGTGTATGAGAGCATGTATTTGTGAGTGTGGGTGCATGTGTGTGTGTTTTGGGGTGGGCAGGGGTGTATCACTTTTGCAGGTTTATCACTTTGTACATTTACTATGTTTGTAAAATTATGGCTTTCTCCAAGTCCTTCAAATGTGGTTCTGGCCATCACACACAGCAGTGTGTGTGTGTGTGTTGCGGATAGAAGTTTGTCAGAGTTTCATCTGAATACACTTCCTCTCCACTATAAGTGTTCTTGTGAAGTCATTCAGTAGACTGTATTGAAGAGTGTGTATGGTGTGTATCAGCAGTCCTGTTGTAGCCGTGTGTAGTGTGTGTAACTCAGTAAGAATGCAGGTGTGTGTTTATCTGCTCCTTGTGCTCCACGCTGCTGATGGTGAGTGTTACCTTCTCTCTACAGGTGTTGTCATCCTCATACATTCATTTGCTCAAAGGAATGTATATCTGGGATCAGCAGAGAGCAATAGCTCACCACTTATCCCTGATTCGGTCTATCGACCAAGATATGTTTGAAGTCCAAATTTTGCCTCTTTAGTTTAGAACAAAAGCTGTAAAATGTTAACGTTGCTAACAAACACTGGAAGTCAACAGCAGCTCAAATATAGCCTTCGTAAATACATGCCCATAGACTTCTCTCGAGCCGGTCAAACCGCACCCAAGTGTTAATAAATGTCTCCCAGACTAGTCGGTGTGTCGTATAACTCACTGTGAACTAAACAAGTGAAGAAACACGTCACCGGGAAACGACCTGGATGAGGTTTGAGGACATGTAGCTCGATATCTGACTTATTTACAAATCCTATTAGCTATCGTTGTGTTTGTTAGTAATGTTAGCAGCTTTTGTTCTAAACTAAAGGAGCAAAATACCGTCTCCAAACATGTTTTGTCCACCCGGGTTAAGGGAGAATAAAGTAAATTTGATTATTCGCCGACCTGACCCGTTAAGTGGCACTGAAATCTGCGCTGTGGTTCGGTCCGGTACAGAGTAACCGGTGCTAATTACTTGCTAATTGCTAATTAGTTACTTCAGACCAGCATAAGGTAGGAATTGTAGGGACATTACTAAGACTGACAAAATTAAGAAACAGAGTACAGAGTATTGTCACTCTTACAATAATTATTTTGCTCTATAAGACTATACATTTATAAAAACAATGTATTAGTTTTTTTCTTTTTCTTTTTTTTTTGTAATGATGTGGTATGTGAAATGTTCTGTTTGTGTTATTTATTCCTCACTTGTTCATTCTGTGTACGATGCAGCTCTTGTCCACTACCCACTTCTGTATCCAGCTGCCTGTGACAGAGGTCACACCTCATTGTGGTTGATTGTATATGTGGTGCAGTCCTTTCCATGTGGTGTATGATGTGTGTGTTTGGTGCCTCTGTTTGTTTGCCAAAGGTGGGGGGTGGGGGTGGATTTGGGGGAGACAGTGAGTTTTGATCTCATGAATTTTGACATACAAAATGTCACATGCTTCCTGAAAAAGCAAACACTTCATCCAAACGATTTCAACTCTTTCCAAAATGATATTTTTGCGACAAGCATTTACACTAATATAACTTTAATGGCTTTTTGTACATGGCAACAAGCTAGAGTTTTTTTGTTTCCAGTGTGCAGAGCACAGCAGTCTGCTGTAAAGACCTGTCATAGTATTCATACATACATGTATTTTCACAAATATACAGACTATGTATGCATATTCAGTACACATACAACATAAAGTAAAACACAATTACAAGGGGAAAGTTTAATTTTTTGCATGATCATTACTGCAAGACACATGCTGTGTATACTGTAATACATAGAAGATAACAAAATAGGCTTGTAACAATGAAACAAAAATTAGGTTGCATCTTGTCTCCATCATGCTCCATCATCAATGTCACCACAAGCTTCCTCCGTCACCTGGAGAAGGCATATGTGTGGTTGGTGATCATGGACCTTCCATGCTGAAAAGGAACTCCTCAATAGAATTTAGGAATGGAGGGTGTGGTGGAGCGTGATGCACAACAAATCAGGAGTGTTCAGTGTGGAGCAGAGCAGCCTGGTGGAAACTTACCTTGTTGCAGATGACAACAAACCTGGACTGCTCTGGTGCAGTCCCCTAGTGATGGGGAAAGAGTCTGTTGTGTAGTGTGTGGAGGAAGGTGATCATGTGGGCAGTGTTGTAGGGACCAAGAGTGACATGATAATGAATGCCATCACTCTGGCTAATGGCTGCACACATTGTGATATCACTCCCACGCTGCTCAGGGACCCTGACTATAGTTGAGTGACTCAGGTTAGGCTGGACCCCTGCTGAGCTTTCCTGAAACACAACACATGCATGCTTAACCATATGATCAACCAAAGTGGCCCAGATCTCATCCGTGATGGTTCCTTGTCTTCATCCGCTTCCTCATCCTCTCTGTCAAATACTGGCCTCCATTGATATCCAACCAATATAGCTAACCTGTGGCCTCTTTATATTGCTCAGGCTCTGATGTCTAATGGTACAAATCAATCATAAGTGTCTTCACTTATGAGTCCTGGGTTTGGTTAATTGATACATCCATTTATCATTTGCATTTGAGGCTTTTCTATAAGAAACAGGTATTTCTGTTTTAAAGTAGGTGTTTAATATAGAGAATTGTGTTTAGCATATTGGAAAAACATGTGTTTTAGAATTACAAAATGAATGTAAATCAGAGAAGGTGCTTGTTTTTGTATAGCAGGTCAGTAGACAGGCTACATGAATTATTGGTTTGTGTCTTGCAAAAAACTATAATACCATAAAGACAGTGCAGTTTCCCAGCATGTATGTCTTCCTCCTCGCATATGTACTGCTACACTTGGTGCGCTGTTTAACAATTTAGCAATACATAACTAACACACCTAACACAAACATGCGCACACACACACACATACACACACACACGCATTTGCGTGCACACACACACACAAACATGCACTGCTGCTGCAGGATGGCCAGACCCACATATGAAGGACTTGGAAAAAGACATCATTTTACACACACAGTAAATGTCCATTCAAAATAATACTTGTAAATACAAGAACCCCCACCCACATACACACTCTCACACACGCATGCACATGCTTCCTTTTTGGGTTAGTAGGCTTACAATTCTGCTGTTTTGATCCTCTCTAAGCATGTGAACAACATGAACGCCCATGAAGACACATCTCACGCCCATGAAGACACACATCCATGTGTTATTTATTCCTCACTTGTTCATTCTGTGTACGATGCAGCTCTTGTCCACTACCCACTTCTGTATCCAGCTGCCTGTGTCAGAGGTCACACCTCATTGTGGTTGATTGTATATGTGGTACAGTCCTTTACATGTGGTGTATGATGTATGTGTTTGGTGCTTCTGTGCGTTTTCCCAAATACGGAGTGGGTGTGGGTTTGGGGGAGAGACTACAGTGAGTTCTGATCTCATGAATTCTGACATACCCATCAAATCCAAGACAGTACTACGCTATACTACCATGGAGACCTCAGGAGGGGCGGAGCTCACTACCTAAAGGATAAAGAGTTGGATTAGTTTTGAATAAATACATTTGGCAAGACAAGTGGTCCAGGTCCCATTCCTTATGGTCCATATTTGGAATCTAATCTATAAAATATCCCATTTTGAAATCACCGTTTCTCTGATGTCATGAGAACCAGCTCATTTACATATCTCCACCTCTTCGGCCTACAGCAGTTTAACCCCTACCGCCTACATTGCAGTTCTCAGACATATTTCAGATCTTAGTGCTTTTTAAATGAAGCACAGGGTAGCCAATCAGAACAGAGCTCATTTATCTTGCATTCTAAAGGTACAGCAACATAAATGGGCTGTTTAATTCTTAGGGATAAGGAGATGTTAGAAAATAGTTGTGTAAAGCTGAATTATTATCTGACTTTTGCTGAAAGATCAAGCCACACAAACATTGTAAGAGGACACCAAAGAAAACTATAAAAGAAAGGATAAATGGAGGATATGCGCCCCCTCTAAAGACGTTTAGTATTTGGTGAGATGGGAAGGTGAGTGGCTACAGCGACAGCTGAGGAAGCACCAGGGGCTCCTGTCTGGGTCTCACTGGGCAGCCATATACAGGGCAGCTGTGTACAGCACAAACTCTGAACTTGGCTGAAGGGTGCAGTTTCAGTACCTTGGACAGCAGTCAGACTGTCTTGGAGCTGAAAGATGTTTGGTCTGTGGTATTGGTCTACAACTCTGAACACGTTTTACTAAAGTCCGTCCTTATTCAATCCTTTTATGAAATCTGCATCTCTAATTACAAACCCCATCTCTAGGGAAACATTGAAACAAAAAATGACAAAAAAAAATTAGCAAACCATTAGTCATTAGATTAGAACATATTCCATCACTGACACACCCTGATCAAACTGGTTTCATCAAAGGTGACACTCAACCATTAACATGCGTAGACTACTTTACCAAATGCATTAACCTTCACTCCACATATTACAAACTGCTATAGTCACACTGGACGCAGAGAAGGCTTTTGATAAAGGAAACGAAGTTTTTTTCTCCTCACATTGTGTAAAATCCTTTATACCACACCAAAGGTCAGTACTAATGCAATAACATCAAATGTCACAGAGGCACTAGGCAAGGAAGCCCACTCTCTCTATTCCTGTTTTCAAAAAAAAAAAAAAGTATAAATGTAAAAATTATTAGTATGTTTGCTGTTTTTGGCCCTTTTCTCAGTTTTTATTTTATTTTGTTGTTGTTACATTGTAGTGCACACTAGCCCACAGCCTAAATTAGTTATGTTACAGATATTCATCATCAAACAGTCTACCTCTAAAGTGATCTTTAGATGGTTGCCATTATCAGAAACTCTTGTAATTAGCCAATGTGTTTAGTGATGGTCCAAACAGTCACAAAGGAGCCACAGAGCCACCCTGGACATGGAGCACAAGGAGCACAACCCCCTGCTGACAGCTTTAGTGATTCTGTCTCAATGGTAGATCTCTGAGCTTCTCTTAAGTAGTTTTTACTTCATCGTATGACAAATTACAACATGATCATAGATGGCTGCATTCCACCTGTACTTTATGAATAATATGAAAGTTATCAGACAATCCTCAGGTTTACCTGATTAAATGATGAATGTTTATTTTGATCAGCATGTAGTCTAGAGACCTTCTTGTCTGATCTCTCTAATATTTGCTAAGCTATACATTGTTTGGCCTTCTGATAACTAAGTGCAGGGATGAAATGATGTGACCAAACAGTGCTGAGGGGGATCGCTGTGTAGCACTACTTCTTACTGCAGGATCACTTTACTGAGGATGGGGACTGAACACTGGGCAGCTCAGGAGGAAGTGATGACACTAGAAAGACACTGTTTCACTGTTACATTTAGTCTGTATGTGTCAGAGAGAACTGAAGGAATAATTTATTTTGCACTTAAACGCATGTCCCCTCTACTGTGGATATTGGTGGGTGGTGAATTATAGTGGAATTCTACTGAGAGGGTTTTAGAGTTCCAGGTGATAGTTGTGTGTTGGTTCTCACAGATAGGCTGTAGTCTGGGCTGCAGTTTTCATTGTGTTCAATACACTAGTTTTGTAGAGTGTCTAAGATGTGTAGCAGCATTACTGCTGTAGCTGTGTGTGGTGTGTTGTGGAATGCAGGTGTGTGTTTATCTGTAAATGTGTTTTAACTTCCTTTTTGGTAATGATGTGCAGACGAAGTCCTGTGAAGCGTTTGAGGTTCTTCCTTATTGTACTGCTGAAGGATTCGAAGCATTGGAGAATTGAAAGCTTTTGACAAAACAGCGACACCTGGTGGTTTTCAGAAATTATAGCAGCCATAGATTCAAAACTGCGCAGCTCTATAATTAACACTGCACCGCCATCATATTTAATTTTTTTATAGGTTTTTTGATGATCAGTAATGATGTTTAGACATTAAATTTCTGAATTAACTTATTTAAAATCATTTTTCCTTTTTATATGAAAACGCAGCACAGTAAAATGTTGCAAACTACACAGGGAGAGAACGGGTTGACGGTATGAAACATTTGTTCTCCCTTTTGGCCTCTATATTTTCCACATTTCCAATTTGTTTTATAGCTTATAGGACAGTTCCAAACTTAGGAAACAGTCTCACCCTCATCCTGTGCTTCGGTGACGTTTGAAGCTTCGACCATCATTAGTCACGTGTTGTTAGTACCTTTAGTGGTAATGTTGGTGGTATTAGTAACTGTAGCGCGGAAGGGGCGCTGAGCGAGAGCGAACACACCTGTGAAGTGCCGACGCCTTGCATGTTACGCGAAACGGAACTAACGAGGGAAACCATTACGATCGTGACAAACTGAATAAAGAAACACTGAACAAAACAGGAGTAAGGAGCAACACAGGTTATCACAAACTAAATGAAAGACAGAAACACTCTTACCAAGACAAAGCGCAACTAACACCGTCGCGAACTAACCAACAACCGAGAGCACCATATTAACGACGGTGCCATGAGAAACAATAACAGACAAACACGATACGTAGGGACGGGGTTTTATAAGACTATAATCAGTGATAAATTAAAACAACTGGAGACAAAGGGGAGGAGACAGGGACCCATAGAGAATGAGGAAAACCCGGAAGTTACTAGGTTGCCTGGGAAACGGGGAATGCTCCGGTCTGTAGACGCGACAAACTGATACAAGCTCCGCGACGCTGTGTGATCTGAGTTTAGATGCCTTAGTATCAAACGTTACATCACTTTTTGGTTTCTGCACAGTTCTTAGATCGTTCGTCTGCCATTTTTTGGTGTTCCGTTTAGTTTGCATCATTTAGTAACTTTTGACGTTATGTCTACCTGTTTTAGAAATAAAGAATTTCGTTTACACATGTGCGTCAAGTCCTGCCTCCGCTTCACATTATCGTTCTGAAAACCGCACAGTGTGCAGATCATTAAGAGAGAGAGAGCGAGAGAGAGAGAGAGAGAGAAAGAGAGAGGGAGAATACATGAATATGATAGAAGATGAAGTGGGTGGCCAGGGCAGGAATGGGAGGGAGGGAGAGAGAGAACAAGAACAAGCCTAAGGGAGAGATTTCTCCAAATGTACCTCTTCAGCCCATCAACTCTGCTCCAGCTCCACTCTCAGCTCTGCTCCAGCATTAACGCCACACGGTTCAGAATTTCTTTAGTCTGATCTTGATTGTTCAACAGCAGAGTTTGTCCACCACTGACCAATCAAAGAGTGACCATATACGAGCAGCATCCCTGTCATACCACATCCAAGAGGAACCCACAGCTCATAGAAGAGTGATTTGCAGTCCTGAATAACAATTGATGAATAACAATATGTATGCAAGAGACCACAGATGACCACAGCAGTTGGGGCAAACAAGAACAAGACTTCATAGATGAGAGTTTGGCCTACATATATGAATATGTTATACTATGTCATTTCAACCAAGAAAATCATGTCATGATAAATGAAGTTGTAGCTCAGTCTCTCTCAGTGTGTACATTTCTCAGCTACCTTTATGAGTGCGTTATGGAATTTGTAGTTCATGAAGCATTTATGTACAAAGTCTTGTAAGTTTGCTTTTAAATTAGAATTTTCTGTAATGTCTATGGAAGTGCTGACCAATATGCTTCCAGATCCAAGACCACTGAATAAATGTGTGGTTACTGTTCATCCCCTATTTAGGTTAAATTTAAAGGCAGCATCAGACACTGAATTTTCAGTGTAAAGTGTCAGTCACACCGCACATGAGTAAAATCTGCCTGGCAAAAAAGTTCATTCACTTGAACAGACAAGAATGCAAAAAATGTGGAAATTTGCTTCCGGTAGTGAGTAATCAGGAGGCAGACAGATAGACTATTAGACACAATTTACCTGCCATTGACTAATTAGATTAGATTAAGAGTGAACTCATGCAAGATGTTTCTTTTCACATTTTAAGAGTAAAACTAACAGGAACAGGCCTTTGGTAATATGTAGATGCTGAAAGCAACAGTACATCTGTGGTGTGAGTAGAGTTCACATTCCTAGAGGTGGAATGATATTCTTACAATGCCGGCTCCAGTTTTGGCTACTAAGCACAAGACATCAATCATGCAGACAAATTGCCCACCAAATATGGAAAGATCCAGTACTCAATTTGAACATGAATGGAACAAATCCTCACTAAGTTCTCATAGACTGCATTGTGGGTAATAAAAATGCTCTGAAAGTAAAATACTCCTTTAATCATCTGTTAAAGTCTTCTTGTTCTAAAGCCTCATGCAGCCTGTTTTAGGCCCCTCTCCACTGCAGTCTAGCTCTTCAGTCTCCACCAGCAGGGCTTTAGTGAACTCTGCTCATAATATGGCAGGTTTAGCTTCACCTGCTATTTTCATTAGTAATAGAAAAGATCCCTTTGACCCGTTGAAGTAGTTTGGGTGTTATAGAGAAATGAACTGACCAAACAGCACTGAGGGAGGTCATTTTAGGTCACTCCCACTGGCAATCACATTTTGTCTCTATGACAACGGACTGAAACGTTCAAGTTACAATGATGACGTTCTCACTGATGATGTGAAACTATCTGCTAGATCACTGACTGATAAAGAAGAAAGAGGACATACCAAATGACAATGTATTAAACCCTACAGGATCACTATATATGTGAGTGAGAATGTTGTCATTCTTACTTATGTGTGTCTGTGTTGGGGATAGACGTTGGTCAGAACTTCATCTGAATGCACTTCCTCTCCACTATAACTGTAGTTGTCATATTATTCAGTAGAGTGTAGTTCTGAAGAGTGTGTGTATGGTGTGTATCAGCAGTCCTGCTGTAGCTGTGTGTAGTGTGTGTGTAACTCAGTAAGAATGCAGGTGTGTGTTTATCTGCTCCTTGTGCTCCATGCTGCTGATGGTGAGTGTTACCTTCTCTCTACTTCTGTAGATCATCAAATATCTACTCAGTAGCTACTTTATAAGAAACACTGAAAACATCTATAGGAGTTCAGTTAGAGACGACATCTCTGACCACGTATAAAAGGCACTTTAAAGGCACATGTGGACACTAGTGCCAATGGGTGATGTTACTGTTTCTAATAAAGTAGGTGGTGAGAATAAAATTGTGCGTGTGTATGTGTGTGTGTGTGTGTGTGCGCGTGTGTGTGTTGTATATTACCTGAACATGTAAGGTAGAATTTAAGATTTGGTTATTGGGCTGCTTTCAGTTGTAAACCAAACCTTGAACACAATGTGTCATTGTGGTGCAGTTATATCTAATTACATATAACCCATGCATATCGGATTCAGTGCTCAGACTAGAGCATAATAATCAGAGTAAAGTAAGTAGTCAGTACATGGTTGTATAGTAAATGTTACTCTGAACAATCACAAATCTCTGTGTGCTTGAGATAGTTAAGCCATGTTAAAGAGAAAAGAGATGAAAAGAGTAAAGAGATGAAACTCAAATGTTGGGACATGCACATGAGGGGATTGATGGTGAAGGTCTTCTACTGGTGTGTTTCTGCAGGCTGTACACTGGAACATCAGAAGATCACAGAGATCACTGCATACGCAGGAGACTCAGTACTACTGCCCTGTTCCTGCACAGACCCACAAATCAGACCTGAGAGTTTCACCTGGCAGAAACACCAAAACTCCAGTTATACAGACCTCTCCAGTGAGAGTGAACAGTACAGAAACAGACTTCAGCTGGGTACTGCTCACGCTCCAGGAAATCTCTCTCTACTCATGTCACACCTGACTGAGGAGGATGAGGGAGACTACAGGTGTCAATCTAAAGGGAATAAACACAAAGACATCAAACTTTATGTTTCAGGTAAAATATTATTCAGAAACACAGACAAATTAAAATCTCCTAAGTAGATTTCGCCTGGTGGATCTCCATCATGAACTTCGCTTTTCAAACATACATATAAATGTAATATAAATACATTCACCACACACTTTATTAGACACACATACATCACATTTTACTAAAATTCAAAAACAGGACATTTAAAAATAGAGAAACACCATTACATATTTATCTATCTAACATGTGGACCACATTATCCTCAGATATTAGTCACCAGACATCCTCTGTCACCAGTCTAGAAGAGTTAAACACAACTAACATACATTTCACCTGCCCTCACTGAACACTTTCAGTACCTCTAATAAGTGAATGTGTAGGTATAATTACAGACTGTGTCCACCTGGTGTCTTACACAGTTTGTGTGTCACCCTGCACCCAGGACATCACTGGTCAGTTTCTGACCACAGATGTCCCATTATATGTGGATACTGAACCATTCTCCACACGTCAATCCCACTACAGTGCTGGAGGCTTGGTAGTGGGTGTTGTACTGGTATGAGTGGTTCAGGTACAGCAGTGTTACTGGATTCAGTGCTATGGGTAGGTTGAGAGTGTTCTGACAGTGAAAGATATCCAGCCAGCAGTGGTTCAGTGGTCAGACACTGACCATGACTGGAGTTGGAGGATGGTTAACACTAACTGTGTATTACACCAGATGGGCTAGAACCACTGACTCTACAAGATTCTTCTAATCCATTTATATTTTAATGCATGTGACAGAGAGCATAAACTTGCATAAATTCTGTAACAAAAGGATGTTAAACATTTCACAAATGGATTTGTTTTGTCTTCATATGATGGTTCACAGAATAATGTCACTGGTTGTACAGGTTACTTCATAACAGTAGTGTAACATGTCAGTGTTTCTGCTCTCTCTAGTCTGCAAGGATGTTGTGAATCCTCCCATAGTGCTGAGTGGATACGTGGGAGGGTCTGTCCTGCTGCCCTGTTACTGCACTGAACTGCTGGCCAAGCCAAAAACCGTCAGATGGAGTTTTATAGAAGAATCTAATGTCATCTACCCAACTGACCAGACAAACCATTACACTGATAGAATTAAGCTGGTTGCTGCTCCAGGAAATTTCTCTCTATTCATATCTGGTCTGACTAAAGAGGACGGGGGACAGTACAGGTGTCGCATCAGCAGTCATCATCTTGTAGAGGTCAAACTCCAAGTAACAGGTTAACCAACCTCTTGTATATTTAATGTATGAAATGTTGTTGACTGCATATAGCGACTGGTCTGTATCAATAACTACTGTACTACATAAAACAAAAAATCTATCCAGCAGCAGGATCTGCAGTTCTACTTCTGTCTGTTTCTAGTTACAGCTTCTGTTTGTATTTGTATTTCATGCCTGTAGTTAATGACTCTTGTCTTCTGTCCTGTTTAGATTCTAGTCAGTTATATACCCATATTACACACGACTTGTTTAGTTTCCTTATTTAGTTACTACTGTTCTCATTTGCTCTAGAGAGAGGGGGAGAAAGAGAAAGAGGGAGAGAGAGAGGGAGAGAGAGAGAGAGAGAGAGAGAGAAAGAGGGAGAGAGAGAGTGAGAGAGAGAGAGAGAGAGAGAGAGAGAGAGAGAGAGAGAGAGAGAGAGGAAGAGACTCGACCCAGGAGCCCCTAATTCATTCACTCCCAAAAAGAGAGAGAGAGAGAGAGAGAAAGGGATAAATGGAGAGAGAAGGAGGGAGGGGGAGAGGGAGAGATAGAAAGAAAAAGAAAAATAAGAGCAGAGAAGAGTCTCCTCTCACAGCTGGTGCTGTTCATTAACACACACTAACACTAACACATCAGGACCAGTCCGAAGTACAAACAGACCAAACCAAATTATTACACTTCACAAACTAAACTACATCACCCACTGGAACACAAACACAAGCACAAAGCAAAATGCAACGTTATCTGGCCCTAAAACGTCAGTACACTGTAGCAGACGACCTGTACACAGTGACTGACATTAAACACAGAACCACGTTGACAAAGTCCAGACTCAGAGAACACAGCCTGGCCGTCCAAACCAGCCGATATAAATGTCATGGCTGCCCAGAGAACAGAGACTCTGTCAGCAATGTAAATATGACACTGTAGAGACAGAGCTGCACTTCCTCACTGAATGTGAAAAATTCATCCAAATATGGCAAATTTACTTTACAAAATCTGAGACGATCCACCCCAACTTTAAGTGTCTGTCTAACACTGACAAACTGCCCATCCTACTGGGCGAAAAGAAGGAAAGCAGCGCTTTAGCTGGGTGATGCATATCTGCCTCCCATAAGATGAGGGACAGTGATTAACCCACCCAAACACACACACACACACACACACACACACACACACACACACACACACACACACAGTTTATAAAAGTTACCTAACTATTTATTTTTAATAAGTATTTATTATTTTCCATCCTTATTAGTTTTTTTTTCCTTTCTTTTCACTTCTTCCCTTTTACTTCTTCCAATTATTATTATTTCAGAACAATTACAGTTCTTCAAGTTCTTTATCGTAACAGAATTCTTAATTTCCATAATTGCAAAGGTTGTAATGTTGTGTAATGTTCATGTTGTAATACCGCTTTGGCAATACTAGAATACTATAGTGGTATATGGTCATGCCAATAAATCATACTGAAATGAAATGAACACAGAGAGAGAGAGAGAGAGAGAGAGAGAGAGAGAGAGAGAGAGAGAGAGAGAGAGAGAGAGACTCGACCCAGGAGCCCCTAATTCATTCACTCTCAGAAAATGACTGAAGGACACACTGCACCTACAGAGCCCTGCAGCTTCAGACTTAGTCAACGTATCACCACCACTGACACACAGAGAACTGAACACGTCTGCTTGGCCAAACTGTACATACATCAGTTCTGTAGTACAAAATCTAAACATGTTAAATACATAACAGCCCTGAACCCTCATTACTTATAATTGATCACACTTTTCTATTCTTGCAGAGGCTCCATATAAACCTGTAAATCCTTCTCCAGTGGACACTGACACATCAAGTCCAACAGCTTCAACTAAACCTACTACTGCAATGACGTCTCCAAAAGGTTATAAGACATTCAGTCCATCAACTACCAATGGAGGTAACACGCATTGGTTTAACGAGTGTGGGGCAGGATGCAAGCGTGACTTAGCCTGGTTTGATGCGTTTTTGTTTTTAATGAAAATGAAAGCGCACATGAACGTACTGTGCTAATGTTGCATACACAATGTCATACAAGCGATTAAGGCAAAATAACACTTTAGGGGTTGTACTGGATTGGGCTTTATAGGGTAAATAATGAGGGTGAGACTAGACCCAGGCGACGGGGGTAAGTGAAAGGGGAAACACAGGACCCCTGTGTGAGGGCATGAACCACACAAAGCATGTGGAGGAATAAAAACAAACAAAGGAGCACATGGGGAGGAGGATGGTGGTGAGAGGTGTTACAGAAGCACCCACACCCCCCTTAACACGGGGCTCCTGTGTGATGGTGGTGAGAGGTGTTACAGTAGCACCCACACCCTCCTTAACACGGGGCTCCTGTGTGATGGTGGTGAGGGGTGTTACAGTAGCACCCACACCCTCCTTAACACGGGGCTCCTGTGTGATGGTGGTGAGAGGTGTTACAGTAGCACCCACACCCCCCTTAACACGGGGCTCCTGTGTGATGGTGGTGAGGGGTGTTACAGTAGCACCCACACCCTCCTTAACACGGGGCTCCTGACGTGCATAACAGTTGACAAGGGAGCCCGAGCCCGGCGTCACACAGCAGGGTCTGGAGAACCTGGACAAGGACAGGTGGGAAAGGAGGAAAAAAAGGGGCAAGTCCATCGGGTGAGGGGTGGAAACAGGACTTTGTACCACAACCAGAGACCTGACAGTAGGCAGGACAGGAGACGACTGGGTTCCAGCTTGGGCAGTGGGATGGACGGGAGCCCGGCTGAGAGTAGGAGCACGGGATACGGGATAACAGGAACCCGAACCACAGCTGGGATTGGGACAGTTACAAAGACAGGAATGGGGACAGACAAAGGCAGACACTGGGATAGGTAGGACAAGAAAGAAAGATTGTCAGTTCCAGTACAACAGAGATGTTACAGGAGGTGAAGTGGGCGGCTATGCCGGGAATGAGGGAAAGAGAGAGAGAGAGAGAGAGAGAGAGAGAGAGAGAGAGAGAGAGAGAGAGAGAGAGAAAGAGGGAGAGAGAGAGGGAGAGAGAGAGAGAGAGAGAGAGAGAGAGAGAGAGAGAGGAAGAGACTCGACCCAGGAGCCCCTAATTCATTCACTCCCAAAAAGAGAGAGAGAGAGAGAGAGAAAGGGATAAATGGAGAGAGAAGGAGGGAGGGGGAGAGGGAGAGATAGAAAGAAAAAGAAAAATAAGAGCAGAGAAGAGTCTCCTCTCACAGCTGGTGCTGTTCATTAACAGACACTAACACTAACACATCAGGACCAGTCCGAAGTACAAACAGACCAAACCAAATTATTACACTTCACAAACTAAACTACATCACCCACTGGAACACAAACACAAGCACAAAGCAAAATGCAACGTTATCTGGCCCTAAAACGTCAGTACACTGTAGCAGACGACCTGTACACAGTGACTGACATTAAACACAGAACCACGTTGACAAAGTCCAGACTCAGAGAACACAGCCTGGCCGTCCAAACCAGCCGATATAAATGTCATGGCTGCCCAGAGAACAGAGACTCTGTCAGCAATGTAAATATGACACTGTAGAGACAGAGCTGCACTTCCTCACTGAATGTGAAAAATTCATCCAAATATGGCAAATTTACTTTACAAAATCTGAGACGATCCACCCCAACTTTAAGTGTCTGTCTAACACTGACAAACTGCCCATCCTACTGGGCGAAAAGAAGGAAAGGAGCGCTTTAGCTGGGTGATGCATATCTGCCTCCCATAAGATGAGGGACAGTGATTAACCCACCCAAACACACACACACACACACACACACACACACACACACACACACACACACAGTTTATAAAAGTTACCTAACTATTTATTTTTAATAAGTATTTATTATTTTCCATCCTTATTAGTTTTTTTTTTCCTTTCTTTTCACTTCTTCCCTTTTACTTCTTCCAATTATTATTATTTCAGAACAATTACAGTTCTTCAAGTTCTTTATCGTAACAGAATTCTTAATTTCCATAATTGCAAAGGTTGTAATGTTGTGTAATGTTCATGTTGTAATACCGCTTTGACAATACTAGAATACTATAGTGGTATATGGTCATGCCAATAAAGCTTACTGAACTGAAATGAACACAGAGAGAGAGAGAGAGAGAGAGAGAGAGAGAGAGAGAGAGAGAGAGAGAGAGAGAGAGAGAGAGAGAGAGAGAGACTCGACCCAGGAGCCCCTAATTCATTCACTCTCAGAAAATGACTGAAGGACACACTGCACCTACAGAGCCCTGCAGCTTCAGACTTAGTCAACGTATCACCACCACTGACACACAGAGAACTGAACACGTCTGCTTGGCCAAACTGTACATACATCAGTTCTGTAGTACAAAATCTAAACATGTTAAATACATAACAGCCCTGAACCCTCATTACTTATAATTGATCACACTTTTCTATTCTTGCAGAGGCTCCATATAAACCTGTAAATCCTTCTCCAGTGGACACTGACACATCAAGTCCAACAGCTTCAACTAAACCTACTACTGCAATGACGTCTCCAAAAGGTTATAAGACATTCAGTCCATCAACTACCAATGGAGGTAACACGCATTGGTTTAACGAGTGTGGGGCAGGATGCAAGCGTGACTTAGCCTGGTTTGATGCGTTTTTGTTTTTAATGAAAATGAAAGCGCACATGAACGTACTGTGCTAATGTTGCATACACAATGTCATACAAGCGATTAAGGCAAAATAACACTTTAGGGGTTGTACTGGATTGGGCTTTATAGGGTAAATAATGAGGGTGAGACTAGACCCAGGTGACGGGGGTAAGTGAAAGGGGAAACACAGGACCCCTGTGTGAGGGCATGAACCACACAAAGCATGTGGAGGAATAAAAACAAACAAAGGAGCACATGGGGAGGAGGATGGTGGTGAGAGGTGTTACAGTAGCACCCACACCCCCCTTAACACGGGGCTCCTGTGTGATGGTGGTGAGGGGTGTTACAGTAGCACCCACACCCTCCTTAACACGGGGCTCCTGTGTGATGGTGGTGAGGGGTGTTACAGTAGCACCCACACCCTCCTTAACACGGGGCTCCTGTGTGATGGTGGTGAGAGGTGTTACAGTAGCACCCACACCCCCCTTAACACGGGGCTCCTGTGTGATGGTGGTGAGGGGTGTTACAGTAGCACCCACACCACCCTTAACACGGGGTTCCTGTGTGATGGTGGTGAGGGGTGTTACAGTAGCACCCACACCCCCCTTAACACGGGGCTCCTGTGTGATGGTGGTGAGGGGTGTTACAGTAGCACCCACACCCCCCTTAACACGGGGCTCCTGTGTGATGGTGGTGAGGGGTGTTACAGTAGCACCCACACCCCCCTTAACACGGGGCTCCTGTGTGATGGTGGTGAGGGGTGTTATAGTAGCACCCACACCCTCCTTAACACGGGGCTCCTGACGTGCATAACAGTTGACAAGGGAGCCCGAGCCCGGCGTCACACAGCAGGGTCTGGAGAACCTGGACAAGGACAGGTGGGAAAGGAGGAAAAAAAGGGGAAAGTCCATCGGGTGAGGGGTGGAAACAGGACTTTGTACCACAACCAGAGACCTGACAGCAGGCTGGACAAGGGACGAGTGGGTTCCAGCTTGGGCAGCGGGATGGACGGGAGCCCGGCTGAGAGTAGGAGCACAGGATACGGGATAACAGGAACCCAAACCACAGCTGGGATTGGGACAGTTACAAAGACAGGAATGGGGACAGACAAAGGCAGACACTGGGATTGGTAGAATAACAATGAAAGATTGTCAATTCCAGTACAACAGAGATGTTACAGGAGGTGAAGTGGGTGGCTAGGCCGGGAATGAGGGAAAGAGAGAGAGAGAGAGAGAGAGAGATAGAGATAGATAGAGAGAGAGAGAGAGAGAGAGAGAGAGAGAGAGAGACACTAACAAATGCCTGGAACTCAAGCGCACACTGACAAAACAAGTCCAACAGCTTCATTCTAAACCTACTACTACAATAACATTTGAAAATGGTTAAAGGTTTTTTTCCGAGAACAAATGTAGTCTTAATGACATTGACAATGTCAACTTTTATTAATTACTAATAATATTATCAATATTAATCAATATCAATATTGTCAACTCTCAGTCAAGTATAATGCCAAAATTTGTAATTTCAGATTGTAGCAATACAGAGACTCATTCATGCTCCATCCTCTTTGTTTTTGTGCCAAAAAAACATTTGCATTGAATGCTTGTTATGAAATTCATACAATATAATATTAAAAGTGACAAATAACACATCAAATTTTAATTCTGCTTCCTACATTCCCACATGCAGGAAATGCAGACAATTCTCCAGTATACACACGTCATGTCATCTTAGCTGGTGTGGGGGGTTTACTGCTGTTGATGGGATTAGGAGGAGTTATCTGCTGGAGATACAGAGGTATACACACACACACACACACACACACACACACACACACACACACACACATACACATACATATATACATACATACATACATACATACTTACATACATACATACATACATACATATCTATCCACATCCATCTCACACTGAGTTCATTTTGTAGTTCAGAGATGTGAACAGACGGTGAGCAGAGAGGGACAAACAGGACAGAGGAGAGATCAGCAGACACAGGTGAGTGTCACACATCCATGTTATAATATCAGTGAACTCTGATTCAGTACACAGATCTGTTCTACAGTGCCAAAGCTTGGATCAGGAATCTGACTGTTTCTGCATGAATGTTAAACCCAATGAAAAAGTCATGCAGGTACTGGTGAGAGGTTGTGTGTATCTGAGAGTATGGAAGAACTTTAAGGGTTCTTGTGTACACAGAGAACTTCACTACAGTCTCTTTGCACACAGTTGATTCCGAATACTAAATTGTGATGAACAGTTTGACATCATCCAATATGCAGTAGTTCAGCAGAGCAGTTATTATTTGTTTAATATTCTGTAGTTTAACAGAGCAGTTATTATTTGTTTAATATTCTGTAGTTTAACTGTTATTTGTCTAATGTGCTGTGGTTCACCAGCATGACAGTTATTCACTTAAGACTTTTGCAGCATGTGGCTCTGCTAGAGATGATGGGCACTGCATCATTCAAACAGGGTTATCCTGGCCATCTGGTATAAGGGAAAATAATGAACATTTTATTTTGTGCCGACCCATCCCTTTAAGTGGCACCAGAACGAGGCAAGAAACCTTCGGTCTGACTAATTTTCGAGATCTCGCCAGTAAAAACTCATTAATTAAAGAAAAAGTGATCCACGTACATTTATCATTTGTATTTAAAAAGGGCAGGTGATGTATGTAGGTGGTTACTCTCCTCAGCCACTTTATTAGGATCACCTTTACACTACATCATTATCTTCTAGCTGCGTGTAGTTCCTCAGGCTTGTTTAAAAACTCCAGACACACTGCTGTTCTTGTTACACACTCATACATGCCCTAAAGACACTACCACTGCAGAGACACTTGTTTCTTGACAGTGGTCCACCATCCAGGTAGGATCCACTCAGCAGTGCTCCAGTGGTCACCCAATAAACAGTGGTGCACACCTGTAAGATAGGTGCACATATTACAGTAAAGACTGACTTCAGGTGAATGCTGGTTATTCCTTTTTATAGTGGCTAGTGATTGATTACATGTTTGTGAATGAATATAAATCAGATTAAATGGAAGCCTATTATGTGTAGGTATAGAGCAGGGGTCTAGGTGTAAACACATTTGCATATGTGGATGTGTTTTAATGTGTACATAAGTTGTCTCATTTGCCTTGTTTGGTTTTCTACAGGAACACTGTAATGTAGTTTATTATAAACCCAAGTATTGTATTATAATGTATTTTACTGTTGTATAAATGCAACATATTTTTTCAATATGTTATGTATTAATAACCACACAACAGTGTGTGCATTATTCTGTATGTATGTGTGTTAACATTTTGTAATTGTGATATTTTCTGCAGGATGATGTGATGTATTCTACTGTAGCCCATATTAACACCACCAGACCAGCACCCAGAGAAATGGATAATGGAGATAATACAGAATACGCCAGGATCAAACTAAATTAACAAACTTAAATTCACACACGAGTATACGTGCACACACACACACACACACACACACACACACACACACACACACACACACACACACACACACACACACACACACACACACACATACATATATACATACATACATACATACATATCTATCCACATCCACACACACAGGGACTTTTATTGTATGGTATCTAGCCAATGAATTGTTATGTTCTTCTGTCTTGGTTTCAGTGCTGTCTTTGTATAATTTGCTGTATCTATTGGTAATTGCTAATTAACTGCTAATTAGTTACTCCAGGTGTGGTTTCAGACTGGCATAAGTTAGGAATTGTAGGGGGAGGACTAACAGTGACAGGGGCAGGACTAAGACTGATAACATTACAGTGTAGCCACTCCAAGAACCAGAGTACTTGGGTTTTATTCCTCTTGATTTCATCTTCTACTTGGGAAAGGAGGCTAACTACTAAATCTAAATGTTAAACGCTATAAACATCAATTAAAATTTTCTCAGTCTGCAACTATAATTGTGACTCCTACAAGTATCATTTCCTACAAGTATCATATGTCTGTACAATAATAAAAACAATTTATTATGTTTTATTACATTATAGATTTTTTCAGCAGAATGCTTTTTCTTCATTTTATTTGTGTATCTCTGTTGAAGCATTTTTGGATATTTAATCTTTAAATTGTAGCACATTTTTATGTTAAGCAGGTCATTTTATAATCAAATGTCGTCCGTTGTCTGTACGCATCACTTCCACTGTGAGAGTCTATTGCTGTTTCGTAAATAAAGAGCCAAAGCAGGACAGAGAGTTGTGGTTTCTGTTTATACCCACTGATAACCATATACATCATGAAGTTGTGTGTGGTGCAGTTCACTGACAGCAGTTGGATGTCACTGTCTGTTAGTTTCTCTTTAGGACCGGGGTTGAACTCCAAAGTAAAGCAGATGGTTCTGCAGAATTGTACAGTGTGAAACCAGATCAGTGACATGGATACGGTCTCACTCAGACTTGAGCAAAAACACCAAATGTGAAAATCACCTTTTATTCCAAACAGGTGACTCTGGTCCAGTTCTTGGTGTGAAAGGGTTCATATGTAGGCTGGTCATAGAAGGTGGTTGCTTAGGGCAGTAGAGCTGCGTTGAAAAGGTTCTGCAAAGTGAATTTTTTTTGCTGTTGTAGCTGAGGCAGTTGGCTTGCTACAGCTTTATATGACATTATTACCAATATAGTTATACTAAAATATAAATATTAGGAGTGTAATGGTATGTGTTTTCATCCCAAATCACCCCATACACATTACAGTTCACTGTACGCAGTCATACGGAGAGTACACGGTAGCCTAAGTGTGAAGGCTGATGAACATAATGTGCAATCAAACTTCACATCTGCGATTTCCACTCCAAACCTTAAGATGTAAGCTATTAGCAAGGTAGCAACATGCTAGGCTAAATGTAGCTCAAGCTTGTTAGTGAAATTTACTGAATCATTAACACTATGACCTGTTTCTTTCAAATCACCTGTGTGGGAAAGTTTCCCAGTGACCTGAATGGTGGACGAGGACAGTTTGTTGGTGTTGTAGAGTGTGTGTGCTAAAACACATGAACTTGCAAATTCAGCAGCATCGCCCAGATGTGGTGATGTCATTGGTGGGCGGAGTTTGATAAATGCTAATGTATTATCTGCACACTGCTTATGTCTGTTTAAGATGGAGATTATGTAGGTATGGCAGGTGCTGGAGTCTCAGTTAGAAACTCCATAAGTTTATAGCTAAATTTATGTACGCTTGTTTTGTGAAATTCATAGAATGGTGAATGATTAGTTTTCTTTGAGCTGTTAGTCACAGTTTCAGTTCACACTGCTTCAACAAGTGATGGCTGCAGAGCTCCATTTTTTAAGGCCTGCTTTTGTGATGCGAGGAGGTAAAGCAGGATGCGAGGAAGAGTCATGTTACACACAACAAACATTTATTGTGATACACAAAAGACATCTAAGTGGTTAGCAGGCTAACCGGGTTTAAACATCGACAATACTTATACTCAGACACAAGACTTATATACATGCATACTAATGACACACAATAAGGAGCAGGTGTGAAACACAGGGAGGGCATAGCCATACGGATAAACACACACACACACACACACACACACACACACACACACACACACACACACACACACACACACACACGGGGGCGAACAAAGGTTCACCAACCCCAGGAAAGAGGCAGGACGCAGGAAGTGTTTATCTGGGCAAACCAAGAATTAGAGTTATAACATTAGTGTAGTTCAAATCACTTGCAGATTTACAATGAACCCACTTACACAAATATGGTAGTCAGAAAATGCAAACTGTGCACAAAAACTGTAAACTGTAAACTTGTACAGCACTTTCTTAAACCCAGTTTATAAAGAGCTTTACAGGGAATAGAATGAATAATAAAGCTTATTACATCCTGAGATCTCTCATCTTATTTGCAAAAATGAAAAAGGAAAATAAATGAAAGTTGAACAATTTAAATAATACAATGCAAAATTAAATTAGGAATTAATAATTTAAAGTAAAAGGCAATTTACATGATTAAGTGATTATAAATAGACATAGCACATTATAAATAAGAAAAGGGAAGACCTTACACACAAAGCACTTAACGCATTATGAATGTTCAGAACATTTTGCATCCATCAAGTCTTTATGGGCACTTGTAATACCTTATAGCATTATTTAAAAAAGATTTTATAGTCTACTTTGAGTACATGATTTAAAGGATTAAAGGGTTAAAGGTTCTGATTTGAAGCTTCAGTGTCTCACTCTGTCTGGGTCAGAGCTGCTCTTTAAGGATAAACCCTGCATGAGTTCACATACCAGCGTTTCTCCAGGATCGCTCTGATGTGCTGCACTCGTCTGTAATATTAAAACCCAGTGACAGAGCAGTGCAAGAACAGGTGACTCGAGCACTAGATAATGCTTCATATCAAAAAGTCAAAGATGAATGCTCATTGGTGGTGTGATTTTGTGCAGTAATACATTTAATCTGTTTTGTGAAAATAAGATAAGGCATTAAAAAACAAAAGTAATAAATCAGCGAAGGTTTAACAAGGATACACATTGTCACTGATGCAAAATGCCACCGTCACAGTATCCCTACTGTATTTCTTTCTCAGTAGCTCCACCTAGTGGAGACTTTAGTGCTGGGTAACCTTGAATGAGTACGTGCAAATACAAATACAAGATTTTTATAATCCATTCATATTTTAATAAAACTGATGAAGATCTTAAACTGAACTGCTGGCCGAGCCAAAGACTGTCAGATGGAGTTTTTAAAAAATGTTTTTTATAAAGAATCTAAAGTCATCTAGTCAACTGACCAGACAAACCGTTACACTGATAGAATTCAGCTGGTTACTGCTCCAGGAAATTTTTCTCTGTTCATATCTGGTCTGACTAAAGAGGACTGGGGACAGTACAGGTGTTGCATTAGCAGTCATCATCTTATAGAGGTCCAACTCAAAGTAACAGGTAAACCAACCTCTTGTATATTTATAGTATGCATGAAATGTTGACTACCCTTAGTGGCTGGTCTGTACCAATAACTATCATACTATGAATAAAAATACAGTCAACTAGTCAAATATGGAATGCTATTCTCATCTAAAATATGAATCTGAACCCACTGATGCAACACTAATAGATCACAGACCTAAAATATGACGTTCTGTTTATGCTTTATTTTAATCTCCCCATATTTAGTCCAAGGTGCCTGGGTCATGTGGTCAGAAACTGACCAGTGATAAAATAGTGGATCTCTAACACAAAATATTCATCGCCACAGATAGGCTGTACTTTCTAACTGTGGACATACTAGGTGTTTCTATTAGAATATAAACACCCTGGAATTGTGGCTGACATGAGGCATATAAAGACATTTAGATTTCAGCTCTGGTTGTTTGAGCACCAAGTTTCAAGAATCATTGAGAAAATACACTGCCTGACCAAAAAAAAGGTCACACACTCTAATATTTCATTGGGCCGCCTTTAGCTTTGATTATGGCATGCGTTCGCTGTGACATCATTTCCACAAGCAAGTCACAACATTTATTTCTGTCCAGAGTTGCATCAATTTTTCCCCAAGATCTTGTATTGATGATGTGAGATTTGGACCACTGTGCAAAGTCTTCTCCAGCACATCCCAAAAATTCTCAATGGGGTTCAGGTCTGGACTCTGTGGTGGCCAATCCATGTGTGAAAATGATGTCTCATGCTGGTGAACCACTCTTTCACAATTTGAGCCTGATGAATCCTGGCATTGTCATCTTGGAATATGCCCATGCCATCAGGGAAGAAAAAAATCCATTGATGGAATAACCTGGTCATTCAGTATATTCAGATAGTCAGCTGACCTCATTCTTTGGGCACATAACGTTGTTGAACCTAGACCTGACCAACTGCAGCAACCCCAGATCATAGCTCTGCCCCCATAGGCTTATACGGTAGGCAATAGGCATGATGGATGCATCATTTCAGCCGCCTCTCTTCTTATCCTGATGCACCCATCACTCTGGAACAGGGTAAATCTAGACTCATCAGACCAAATGACCTTCTTCCATTGCTCCAGAGTCCAATATTTATGCTCCCTAGCAAACTGAAGCCATTTTTGCCGGTTAGCCTCACTGACAAGTGGTTTTCTTAAGGCTACACAGCTGTTTAGTCCCAATCCCTTGAGTTCACTTCGCATTGTGTGTGTGTAAATGCTCCTACTTTCACTATTAAACATATCCATGAGTTCTACTGTTGTTTTTCTATGATTTGATTTCACTACACATTTAAGTGATCGCCGAGCATGATCATTCAAGATTTCTTTCTGACCACATTCCTTCTTCGAAGATGATGTTTCCCCACTGTCCTTTCACTTTTTAATAAGGCATTGGCCAATTCTTAACCTGATTCTAGTAGTTTCAGCATCTCCTTAGATGTTTTCTCTGCTTGATGTATGCCAATAATTTGACACTTCTGAAACAGATTAACATCTTTTCCACGACCACAGGATGTGTCTTTCGACATGGTTGTTTAACAACTGAGAAGGTACTCACTGCATCAGTTAGGATTAAATAACTTGTTTCCAGCTGAAACATAATCACCTATGCAGTAATTATCCAATGGGAGGCTCTTACCTATTTGCTTAGTTAAATCCAGGTGGTGACCTTTTTTTTTTTGGACATGATTCACAGTATTAAGTCCCACCTCTTTGTATCTGCAATTATTTGATTATCTCACAGAAAATGATTGATTTGTATTTAAAAGAAAAGGCAATTTGCTTGCTTCAGAAAGGAAACACTGCACCTACAGAGCCCTGTAGCCTCAGACTAAGCTGTTGTATTACCACCACTGACACACAGCAAACTGACACACAGGAAACTGAACATTTCTGCTTGTACAAATTGTAAATCCATCAGTTCTGTAGTATAAAATCTAAAGCTAAATGTACAAAATACATAACAGCCCTGAACCCTCATTACTTATAACTGATCACACTTAGCTATTCTTGCAGAGCCACCATATAAACCTAGAAACCCTAAGAGAGAGTAATGGAATTTACAATATGTCAAAAAAATGATTTATTGCTTGATTTGTTTTGACCCTCCATATATATATATATATATATATATATATATATATATATATATATATATAATTATTATTATTGTTATTATTATTATTATTATATGATTTCTGATGTGACAATATTATATGAAAATAAATTAAAACACAATGAGGGATCCTCAAAATACTTTTATTGACTTAAAAAAAATATGTAATTGTGAAATATTCAAGTGATTAAAGTAAATAAAACTTCCGAGTCTTAAACGAATACGTACCACCCATACGTGTGTGTGTGTGTGTGTGTGTGTGTGTGTGTGTCTCTCTCTCTCTCTCTCACTCACCCACTCATTCACCCCTCCCGCTCCCTCCCATTGGTTGATTCTCTAGAGGTTACACCTCCTCACCCCCCCTCCCCCCAACATGCAGGAAAAACTTTCTGACAAAATATGATATAAGGTGAAAAAAAAAAACCTCCTCCCAGGGTCAGAAATACACTCCTCATTTGACTCCTCAATTTTGCCGCCTTTTCTTTCTACCCAACCACCCGGTCTGACCAATCCCGTGCAGCGTGCAACTCCTCCCACAAAACCAGACCCTCGTACCCGCTCATTTAAATTTAGTTGTACCCCAGATGTTTGAGTAGGAATCATTGAAATAATTATTTAATAGTGAAATAATGTGATTAAAGAAAATAACATTTTTTAGTCTCATACTACACCAGTTTGTCTCCACTTTCTCTATCTGTTCAGTGTCCTCTCTGACACACACTCTGCAGTCAGAGGTCATTGACTCTCTCACACACACACACACACACACACACACACACACACACACACACACACACACACCTCTCCCACGACACCTCTTCACATCTTATTTGCCAGATGTATTCAAACAAGGCAATAAGCAAACTTTTCAGAAAACATCACAAAGTTTTAATTAATTTATTTTTTGTCTGATCTCTAACCATTGTGGTTACTCTATAAGTTTTATCACACAAGGTTTTTGTCCGTTATCACACGTTGTACTCTTACCACTTTCAGTGCATTCCACAACTGAGAGCGGTGTTGGGGGAGGGACGTAATTTACAACTTCTATCCGAAAACCATTTCTATCCCCACCGACTTTTTCTTAAAGCCGTGTTTTCGGTATTTCACTCCTTTAGTTCACAACAGGTAAGCAATTCAGTAATGCTTAACTAATTCATGCTATACCTTATATTAGTATAAGTTACTAAAAAGGCTGACGTGTATTTAGCTATTTATTTAGCTAATGGATGAAATACTTTATCGTGCGTTGTATGATTTAACTCAGTGGGGCTTAGCGTCGTAATTAATTTCAGGTCTAGACAAAACATACATTTTAACAATCAATGCGTAGTATCTACAAGCTATCGTAAGTATTCTTTTGCGAGCTATCTAGGAAAGGATATTGTCAATGTCTTTATTCTGATGATTAATGGTCAATATGTAATATGTCCGCTATGCCATAGAGTACGTGAAACATTTTGATCGACTAAAACTCTTTTGATCGACGGCTATTCTTATTCTCAGGGCTAGCTAAATAGAAAAAACTTTAGCTTCGAAGTGGGTGAATCTATTTACTTAAATTAACCAGTACATGACCTGACATAAATGCGGTTTTGGTATAAAGGATATCATTATGGTGATCTTTTCTACTCATGGTCTATAATTCTGTTCTATGTATTTCCATAGTTTCCGACGTTCACGACTTCTTTGACTCTGTGGAGAGAATTGCCGCCCAAGGTAATTTCTTATTTGTGAACTTTTATAAATTTTAATTGTATGTATTTGTTTTGTTTACATTTTTGTTACTTTTATTTGCAGATATAAGGACACAAGCTGATGAAACAGTTCATATATTGAATGAGTTGTTACAAGGTAATCTTTTCTAGAGTGCGTCTACCATATGTTAAAAGATCGCTTTATGTCTAAAAGTTTATGCAGTGCGTTAATTTGTCACACAGGCAGAGGGGGTGAATCCCTCTACTGTCATCCACTATTCATCGAGCCCTCTGGCGGAGCTCACAAATATTTCACCTCTTACAACCGACAACGTCTACAGAAACGTATACAGAGGTCACTGTGGCTTATAACATACATCTAAATAATTCTAGGCCTATTCACGCTGTTCAACCACACTAACCTGTAGGCCACCATCTCCACGTAAGTATAATTTTAAAAGCATGTTTATTAATCACATTTATACTAGAATAATTGGATCAACTTTCTTTTCTAAGATGACTCGGACGACGAGGATGATTAACAGCTGTCAAATCAACCAATCAAATCAAGCAATAAATCATTTTGACAGTTAGTAAATACCATTACTCTCTCTGTTCACAAATAGCTGCCATTTTATGCAAATGTCGTGGGTATGTTGGATGGCCTAAAATGTGTTTTACGAGCAGATGTACCTAAAATTTAAATGGTTTACAATTCTAATTTTTCAGAAATATCTGATTCAAAGTTGCAGAAAAAAATGCTGCTTTCCAGCATTTGCTCATTTTTGGGGCTTGAAAATCATAGTTTTAAATCTGGCTAAGCAGTATGATTTCTCAAGCATTAGGATGCAAAATTCAGACAACCCCACCAAAGTTCTCTTGTTGCTTACCCTTCGAGAAACAGACTGTTGCTAACTGGGCATAATATGAAGAGTTTTACTTTATCTCTGTAGTTCTCTCATTGGCATTTAGAGCATAACTTATTGCACAAATTCTGTATGCTTGACATTGCCTTGCAAGGATTTTTTCTTTGCCATAGACTTGAAGAAAGTAACTTTTAAAATTGAGCTAATTAGCATAAACCTTTTTAGGAAACAAAATAAGGACACACTCACTAAAGTTTATACTTCCTGTACTAATGTTTGAAAGTCTTGAATTAGCATAGACATTATGCTACGAGTTTTAATTCATCAGTTTGGTGATTAGTTAAGGAGCCTGACTTTGCTCTGTGAAGAACAGCCCTCCATTCAACTGTAAGGACAGCAGTTACACATTTACCAAGAAAAGTGTTTTAGCCTGGTATTGAACCAGGTACTTTCTGCTTGTAAAGCAAACATGATAACCACTACACTACAGAAACCATACAGCAAGGGGACTTCTGGATCCTTCCAGCATTTCCTCCTTTTTGGTGCCTGAAAGGCATAGTTTACAAACTGGCTTGAATTGTCTTCTCCCCATTAGGATGCAAAATTCAATCCCACCAACCAACGTTTTCTTGTTTCATTGCCTTTGAGGGAGAGAATGTTACTCTCTAGGAATAATATGATGAGCTTTACGTGATCACTGTAGGCTGTTGCCTGCAGTGTTTACTCTGCTCACTAAAGCCATACATTTCTAGCTGCATGCGACTCCCATCTTGCCTGCTTCTCAAAACTAACATTATGGTTTAATATATATTAGAAGTACAGTTGTTTTCTATTGATTTTGATTAATCAGCATTTCAAGAATGCTGTTGTACTGCGTTTATTTCACCATCGTCTCAACAACATATCAGCAAGAATGTGTTCTGATTGTCATTAAGAACATAATATGATTAGATTTATAGATCAAAACAACAATTAATCAAATTATATTTATCAAATGGAGCAAAATGAAGCTTGTGAAGAAAATACTAATATTTTCTTAATACACTTTGAAGAAGTAGTGGGGACAATGTAACGCAGTTCAGAAATTGATGGGGACAGGGTAAATTGCATCTGGCAGTTGTCTCGGGTATTTCCAATGCTGTGCCTCATGAGCTGAAAACTAACTTTGTGGTGTACCATGTTACGCAGGTTTTAAACTAACATGGATTTTCGCTGAAACAGAATCCATCCTTATAACCAACGACATAGACATCGGCACCATTCCCCCACATCACAGTGTCACACCTTTCCACATGGACACCACAAGGCGGCAGATGAGGAGATGATGGGAGAGTGGCTGAGGAAGATGAGGGAGGAGCAGCAGACACTGAAGGAGGAGAGAGACATGGCAGGTTCTCCTGCAGATGTGAGTAAATGTATCTATTTTCATCCAGCATTCATTTTATGCATCATCTATAGGTTTTCTGTTTATCTGTCTGGAGTTGGTATTCTCAAAGCATTCCATTCTTAATATCATGGTAACCAGAATGAAGTCATTTTAATGACTTAAGATGTCAGAATAATCTTGGCTCTGCAATGGGAAGCACTAATTTTTGTGTTAGATATGCAGGTAGCAGTCTATAGCAGACTATAAACTTAAGAGAACTCGAATGAATAGTGAATCTGAGAAGATATGGTAGTAGGAATAACACACTTTAATAGCAAAAGCAAATCCATTCACAGCCACTTATAAAAACATCTGTTTTCCTCAACACACAATCAGCTTTTTCATTCAAAAGCAAAGTGATGGGAATCAGGAACCAGTTCCAAATTGCCCAATCCATCAGAATTATACGACTCCGAGATGAAGACTTTTTTTTAGCATTGCTTGTGCATTTTTCTGAATTAGGCATTGTGCAAAACTAACATTGAGTGTCATGATTTCAATCTCTTACAAACATGTGTCATGGAGGAGAGGCGTGGCTTCTTTTCATGAAAAAAAGATAACAGAGGTGCATGGATTGTCTGGAATATGACCATTTCAAGTAAGAGTGGAATCACAAGACGTATGTCGAAACATCTTTCGATGCAACTTGGTCCAACATTCCAGAAATACCATGTGCTGCTGCTTCCCAGTCGAGCAGGATGTCCCATCCCCCAGATAAATATGCTGCATTAGAATAAAGTTAACACTATGCTGCCAGGCTTAGCAGGTTATTTCTTTGATTAAATGAAAATGAACACTGTACAAACCTCCTCTACTTTCATGCATATTAGATGAGGATGGACAGACTGTTGCTCCAGCCAGCTGGAAGACTCAACATCAGCCCCCAGCTGAAAGCTCCATCTCATGCTTGCTGCACAGTGATGGAGAGTGAGCATAGCAGGGGTGAATGCATCACTGTGCCAGACAGGCAGGCAGGGAGGCAGACAGGCAAGTAAACTGGGCAGGCAGGTGGGCAGGTGGCAGGGTAAGCAGAGAGGCTGGGGAGGCAGGGAGGCAGGGAGGCAAGGAGGGTGCACAGGCAGGCAGGCAGGCAGGGAGGGTGGTAGGCTGGGGAGGCAGGGAGGGAGGGAGGGAGTCTGGGGAGACAAGCAGGCTGGCAGACGAGCAGGGAGAGATGGAGGGAGGGAGGGGGGTGAGGAGTGAGGGAGACAGGTAAACAGGGAGGGAGGCAGACTGGCACATAAGCTGGGCAGGCAGGCAAGTGGGTGGGCAGGAGGGTAAGCAGAGAGGCTGGGGAGGCAGGCAGGCAGGGAGGGAGAGAGAGGCACTGGGGAGGCAGGTGGGGAAGGCAGGAAGGGAGGGAGGCTTTGGAGGTAAGCAGGTAGGCAGGCAGGCAAGCTGGGTGGGCAGAGAGGCTGGAGTGAGGCTGGGGAGTCAGGCAAGCAGGCTTGGATGGAGGGAGGCAGGGAGGGTGGGGAGGCAAGCAGGCAGGGAGAGAGCAAGAACACTGGGTACACTGGGGAGGAAAGGAGGGAGGCAGGAAGGGAGGGAGGGAGTCTGGGGTTACATGTGGCCAGATGAACAGAATGTATTCCAAACCTCCCCCAGGAGTCTGCGTCTCCATTCAGATCTACCGGCCATGGGTAGCCCCAGCCTCCCCTCGGTGTCTGGGTCTCGATTCTAATCATGTGGCCACATGTATTCCCAGCCTCCCCTGGAGTATGGGTCACATGCTGCTTGTCTGGCCTCATGTATCCCCAGCCTCCCTCCCTCCCAGCCTGGCTGCCTACCTGCCTCACTGCCTCCTGAGCCTCCCTCACTCCCTCCCTCCCTGTCAGCCTCCCTGCCTCCTTCTCTCCCCAGCCTCCCTCCCTCCGTGCCTGCCTGCCTCCCCAGCCTTTTTCTCTCTGGCCTGCCTGCCTACGCTCCTCCCAGTGCCGCGCCTGCAAACCTCCCACGCCTTCCATCGCTGAGTGCAGCCGCACCTCCAGACCTCCTGAGCCTGCCATCGCTGAACGCAACCATGACTCGGCACCCACATCGGACATGCAGGTGGACGCTCAGGACACGTCAGACGTGCTCGTGAACGCTCAGCTCATGCTCCACTGGTGCCCACGCCCTACGACACTTCTGTAACTGCATCTACATAATGTATCTATACCTGTTTGTGTGAACTTGGTAAAAACCTGTTACCCTGCCTTGTGGCATCGGTGTTCCTTTACCTGTTCCAGTAGCTGCACTCATGCCTGTTGTTTATTTTGTTGCTGTGCCTGTCTCAGTTTTGTTTAACATAATTACGTCTGCCTTTGCTTCTGTGCCTGTCCCTGTCCCTGTTCCCGCAGCTATCCCAGTTTTTCTCCTCTCCTGTCTCTGTGCTCGCCTCCTGTTCTAGCCATGTTGCCAGTCCCACTCCTTTTCCCTCAGTCTGTCCCAATTCCTGTGCCTGTCCATGGTTTACAGTCTCGTCTAGCATAAGTAACCTGGTTCTGTGCTTCATCGTTGTTCTCCTGTTAGCCGTTCCTTAGTGTTAAGTTTCCTTAGTTGCCTTGTTATCAGCCTCGCCCTGTTAGCCTGCTTAGTCTTCTGATTCTTTCCCTCATTCTATTCTGTGTTGTTTTTCTTGTTCATTTTTTTATATTAAACTTCTTATTTATTTGTTAATCCTGTCTGTTCGTTTACTCATTCTCATTAGGGTTTGCCTAGTCATTGTTCCAGTTCACTCTCACATCCGAGGCATTGTTACTTTGTATATGTGTTCACCCTCAGCCTCCCAACCATTACACTCATGTGGTTCCTTATTTCCCAAAATCCAGATGTATTATTAAGTACATTTTAAATAGAAAAATAAAGATGCAGACTTGAGAATTAATTGAAGAGAATAGCAGGCCCTGTGTTTTTGCTGTTCAATATAACATACAAACAATATGGTAAATATGCTGCGTTAGAGTAATGTGAACACCACACAGGCAGGTTTAGCAGGTTATTTCTTTGACTAAATTAAAATGAACGCTGTGCAAACATTCTCTGCTTTCATCCATTTTAGATGAGGATGGACAGACGGTTGTTCCAGCCAGCTGCAAGACTCACCGTCCCCCCCCAGCTGAAAGCTCCATCTCATGCTTGCTGTGAGTGTGGCAACGGTGAACACGTCACTGTGCCCATCACTGCATCATGGAAGAGACACTGAGACACTGTGATGAAGAGGAGGAAGAGGACTACACTCAGATCATTATTATGATCATGTGGCATGGTTTAAAACATGAAGCTTCAATAAAGCCATTAAACTAAACCATTTGGTGGTACTAATATAATAATAATAATAGTAAACTTTAGTTGTATACAACTTTTTAAAATTGTAGTACAAGATAAGAGTACACACAATCAAGATTAAAAAAAAACAATGATAAAAACCTGGATAATAAAATCATAGAACATAAAATCTGTTCAATATAAACTGTATAATATAAACAGTGAAATAAATTTGGTAAGAGAGATAAAACTAGACAGATTTACAATATAATTTTTTTTTTACGTTCCATGTAATTTTCATACGCCCAAACTGTGATGGAGTTTGCAGATCGGTGCCCTTCAAAACTATTTAGAATGAAAGAGCTCAATAGCATTTATGGCAGACCCCAACCACCAGGCTCCACCCACCAGGCCCCACCCCACAATCTTTACATTCACTGTATATAAAAGATAAATATGTTTCTATGATTCTATGTTATATATGTTATATATGTAAAGTATAATAATGCTATAAGGATGGATTAAATGAAGGGTCAGTATCACTGCCCAGACAGAACACATATTGCATCTGAGAAAGAAAGGTCAGACTACATCAGGAATCCACCAGAGCCAAACTGTAATGTGGACATTGTGTGGTCCAGCTGTGGCCATGCAGATGATGGTCATGACTAAGGTAACTACTGTCATCCACTGCTTGAAGCTCACCTAACTTCGTGGTAAGCTACCATCAGACAGTATGCTCACAAATGTAAATACAGCAATAAGCACAATACCAACAACCTGTATAACTGAAACCAACAAACTGGTATATACCACTGTAGTAGTTAAGCTCAAGATCCTAGCATACAGAATGCAAGCAACAGGCCACTTCCACTATGCCCCCTGGAAACAGAGGCTTGAAACCAATATAAAGCCAACTTGAAGTCAGCTAATTGACAGATCTTCAGAAGGAGATAAAGACCAAATATGTGGCCTGGTTACAGAAGAAATACAATGGGTGGCCCATAACTTAGGATCTAGAGTCTGGTAAACAGAGGTCAAAAGAGTGGTCAAGAGGCTTTTTATTGTCTTTCTGTGACGGTGGCAGGTGAATGGAAGCGAGAGGCGGGTCAGCAGCGAGGTAATCTTTATTCTCCATAGGTTGTCCGTGATGGACGCATGGAACCTCAAATATAAATACAGAGGAGCTAGTCTTACTCTATACAATTGATCATGCATGGTTCGACTCAACGTAGTAGGACCACTAATGTGCAGCTCCATCTCCTTGGATCTGGGGGTTAAAATAGAGCAGGGAGTGAATGTGGAATGGGTGAAAGTAATTAGTAATCAGGGGATTGTGAACGGGGCAGGTGCAATGAGTAGTCCTTAGAAGGGGTGCGTGTGTCTCCCCTGCTAACTGGCTGACCAACTGTGACACTTTCTAGCTATAAACAGGTAATTAAATAATGCTCCTACAGTACCATGATGCAACACAAAAGGAGAACATGTGTAAACAATAAATATGAAATACAGCACAAATATTAACATATAGGCAACTTCAACCAGTGCACCATACTGTGACATATAAACAAATACGCTTATAGCATACAGCAGTTACTGAGGTAACAGTACCTAACTGCTGTTCTTACTATTCTCCTCAGGGTTTTGCGGTCTGAGTCAGTTCCTAAACCAGGCAGTGAAGCAGCTGCTCAGGATGCTGTCTATTGTGGAACATGGTGAGGATATTGGCAGGGGATGAGCTAGAAGTAGAAGTTACTGCTGGGCTTTCTTGGCTATGGAGCTGGTATTGAGGGTCCAGGTGAGGTTCTCTGCTAGGTGGACACCAAAGAACTTGGTGCTTGTAATGATTTTTCACAGAGGAGCTGTCGATATTGATCGGAGAGTGAAAACTACATACTTTCCTGAAGTCAACCACCATCTTTTTTGTTTTTTTCCACATTTAGTGACTGACAGGTTCTGAGACATCCTCTCTGAACGCTGACTCATCATCACTGCTGATGAGACCCCACAGTCTTGCCATTAGTGAATTTGATGTGGTTCAAGCTGTGCATTGCTGCACAATTTAGGGTCAGCAATGTGAACAACAGTGGACTGAGCACACAACACTGGGGAAGCTCAGTGCTCAGTGTGGTGGTGCTGGAGACAGTGATCCTGATCCAGACTGATGGGGCTTTCCCACCAAGAAAGTCCTGGATCCAGCTGCAGAGAGAGGAGTTCAGACCCAGCAGTCTCTTTTCAACCAGACACTGAGGAATGATGGTGTTGAATTCTGAGCTGCAGTCTATGAACAGAATTCTATCGTATGCGTCTTTGTTCAGCTGGATAAGGGTCAGATGAAGAGTGGGGGCAATTGCATCATCTATTGAATGGTTGGGACGATATGTGAACTGTAGGTAAAAAGCACTGGTGTCCAGTCTGCAGAGCTACACAAAAGAAGAAGCAGCCAAAAGTAATGCCTTTGTTTGTAACCACACCCACCTTGATTTCATCATAAGTCATCACACCTGATCCTTGTTACACACATCGTTTATGTATATATGTATTTAAACCCCTGTGTTTGAGAGTTAGTTGTCGGTCATTGTTAGTGTTAATATTCATGCGTATTTTCAGAGTTCATAGTATTTGATCCTGTCATTAATTGTGTTTATGTCTATGTGTTAATATCGTGCTGCCCTGTTTGTTATGCGTGAGTGCCTTTAGTGTTTATTGTTAATCCATGTTTCATCTTATTTAATAAATGTCTGCCTGCAGTTGCCACTGCAGGTGAGATAGCAGAGCATGATGAGATTTCGATCAATGTAACACTCTGCATGTCATCTGTTAAAGAGATAAGTTAAGATGTTTGTAAAACATTTTATATAATAACAATACTATTTATGATTTATTTAATAACGATATGCCCACAGTCCTCCTTGCCAAATCCTCTGTGTGAACACTGATTTATATATTTCTCAGTTCCTAAACACTGAACATCTTCCAGCCATGCTGGTTCTTGTCCCTGACCACAGTGGCCAGTGAGAGCTGGGCCACATCGCAGATGTCTCCACACCACCTCTTCATGTCCCAGTGATCATCACACACTGTTCCCCACTGACCATTACGGTAGATCTCCACTCTACCACAGCAGGCGTTACTGCCCCCAATGTTAAGGCCCTCTATTAGGAAAGAAACATAATAAACAGTTTTATTAACTATAGGCTACTAATAGTCACATATTTCTGTAGAACTAAGCAAAGCATTTTCTGTGTATCCTAATGTGTCTTGCAAAACATTTCTCCAAAGGATGTCTGAAGAATAAAGATGCATGTTGATATATAGGAGATACTATAGCCATTCATTGGCATATGAATTGGCTCATATCAAGCCAATATTTATATCTGAACCAGAAACGTACCAGCAAGCATGAAAACACTAAAGTTACTGGCTACTGAAAGAAAGATATTTGTTACTAAACCCATGATAAGTCACAGCTGTTCATGGTCACACTAACTTCACATGATTGGAGGATGTGTGGGAGCTGGCATGGCTGGATGCCTACCAGCACATGATATAGCTTAATTTCCAAGCCACAATCTCAATTAGTAATTAATTAATTATTATTCTTATTATTCAGATACTTGTGTTCAAAGATGCTTTCAGAAACAATGTTCCCCATATGGATTTGGGCAGAGATTTTAATTTTCTTCAATCAGGAAAACTGAAGAAAAGATTATGCATATTGAAATAATAAAACATTTGCAAATCATCAAGTGTTCTCATGAGTGGTCTAATATGAGCGTGGCGCTCCCAGCCTGCAGTTAGTACTGGTTCTATAAAAAAATATATTTAAAAAATAGGGTGGGGGGATGTTATGTGTGAATGTTAGGTATGAATGCTAAGTATGAAAATACATATGACTGTCACTTAAGCAGCAAGTGAACAGTCAGTTCTCTGAGTGACATGGGCCAAACTGAGATGGCAAGATGACTGAGTCAAAGCATTTGCCAAACAGCTGGTCTTGTAGAATTCATTTAGCACACACCAACAGGGGTTTAAATACATACTGACATAACGACACTAAATCAGGTGCAGGTGTGTGCTAAACAACATGGGTGTGGTTACAAACAAGTTAAGTCACAGTAAACGAGAAACGCCCACTGAACACAGTGGGCCGTAGCACGTGATCAGCAGGAAGGAGAGCGTTCCGTGACATCATTCCAAAGTACTGTATGGAAATCCAGAAAGGCCATATGTGACATCTGGGGTTGGTTGCGTGACATCATAAGTTAACTATTGTTTGTCTCGCCTTATGAACTATCTAACCTAGGTTAAAATTACTCTTAACTAAAATAAGTAATTAAAGACAAAGTACAGTACTTAATTAATTAAAGAAAAAATACTTTTGAATAAAATCAAGAAGTCAGACTTGATTATGGAAAAGTAATAAAAGATTACGGAAGAACTGAGTGATGGGAAATAAATAATGTTTAAACCAAGAATAGGCCTACATAAGTTTGTGTTCCATGTTCCTAAGTTGAAGTGGAGGAGACTGAAGAACAGAATACACATTTTGGCCATTAGGGTAAAAACAAAGGAACAGTTAGATAATGAAAGTAAAAAGGTGATTAGGAATGGTGTCCTAGCCCTACACATACTCGGCTGCAGTATATATGAAGCTAAAGTCATTAAATATATCTAAAAAAAAATGTTTTTCATAAATTACCCCTTTTAAGTTTCATCCATGCTTCAACAATTGCAATTGACTAATTCATTGTGTTGCTGTAGCTACAGGGGATGCATGTGCATATGTCTGTAATGTTTGTGAGCTTGAGGGCAAACACACGTGCGGAGTATAATTATCTCGTATGAGAGAGTATAGAAAGTCAGAGTCTGATATATGATATTGTATGATATATATAGAGTCTGATATATGACATTGGACAATTTTGGGGGGGTCCTGAGTGTGGTCCAGGATCGGACTCTGCGGAGTCCTATAGACCGCATCCGGACTCTGAGGATTGGCATGCGGAAGTGGACTTCTCTGGGTCCTACAACCCCTAGATGGACTTCTACGAGGGTTAGGCGGATTATGGAGACAACGGGGAGTGCAGCGACGTTAGTCTACAGTCAGACTTGGGTTTCGACTATGGGGAGGACCTGTCTATGGAGGTGGGGATCGTCCCAACATCAGTGACGTAGAGTCTGCAGACTCTGAGAGCGATGAGCCTCCAGCACTTAAGATACCGCCCAATGCTCCACCAAGGAGGTGCCACTCGGGATCGAGCAAACCATCCGGTGCGGCACAAAGAGGGGCGACCTCGTTCGAGGAGGAAACTCCCTCCACTAGGGCATACAGCCCCAGAATTCATGCGCTGGTACCTAAGTCTCGTAGAGGCAAGGGGGAGGTGTCACCAGTGCCCACCCCAGAGACAGGCAAAGCAACTTCTGTGCCTCCTGTATTCCCCATAGGGGAAGTGGATGGCTGAATAAAGCCTTGATTTAATGCTTCATCTATATATTCCTCTCTTCTTCTTGGGAGAGAGGATAAATACGATCCTTGGGAAACACGGATACCTCCAGGAGCTCAATAGCACAGTTGTAGGGATGATGGGGAGGTAACAGGGTTGCTTTTTTCTTACTAAAGACCAAAGTGAGATCCTGATATTCCGGATGGAGGGAAAAGGCTTGTGTATCAGCAGGGCTCTCAACAGTGGTGGAACATAACTGGACAACTGGTAATGTCAAACAATTTCTTAGGCATTGAGATGACCACTGAGTGATTTCCTTACGTGACCATGATATAATTGGGTCATGTTGTTCTAGCCAAGGTAGACTTAAAATGACTGGTAATGAGGCATCTTCTATGGCGAGAAATTAGATGATCTCTGAGTGGAGTGTGCTTGTGGTAAGTTTTATGAGTGTAGTGCGGAGTGTAATATAACCGGCTCCTACTGGTGATCCTTCCAGACCCGCCAGGTGAAGAGACTTGGTTAATAGCTGGGATGTCCATTTCCCATAAAAGATTCATGTATGAAGTGTCCCTCAGCTCCTGAATCAACTAAGGCTGTAAATGTAGAAGATGGTGTACGAGACCCAATAAAAACACTTTAAAATGTCTTAGTGATCATCTTTCTTTCTCTGGCAAGATCTCTACCTTGTTTTCTGACATGGGTGGCCTGATCTGTCTATGGCTCAGTGATGCTCGATTAGGTCGAAGACAACAATCCCTGATAAAATGTTCTGAGGATCCATAGTAAAAACAGAGACCATATTGGAATCGGTGCTGCCTCTCCTCTTCAGTGAAGCATGAAGAATCATATTGCACTGGTTCCACTGGTCTATAACTGGGAGAGGGATAGCTATGGTGAGAACTACTAGTTCTACGTGGTTTTCGTTCCTGGATGAAGTGATCCAGATGTATAGAAAGAGCTATAAGCCGATTCAAATATAACTTATCATCTCGGCAAGCCAGTTCATGTAAAATCTCTGCATTGAAACCATTCCAGAAAGTGACGATCAACGCCACCTAATTTCATCCACTGCCAGCAGTGACTGTACGGAATTCTCATGGGTAGTCGGCCACAGAATGATTGCATTGGTGTAATTTAGTAAGTATCTCCACACAGGCTCTTCCCTCATGTGGGTGATCGAACACAGCCTTGAATTGCTCAATAAAGTCGTCATAAGACGCCAGTTGTACGTTAGCCCAAATGGCTGTCGCCCAGTTAAGAGCTTTGTCAGTTAGACGAGAGGTAATGAAGGTAATTTTATCTTGATTGGGACAGGTTGGAAGACTATTGAAATACAATGAATATTGCAACAAAAAACGTTGACACTTGGGTAGCCATCATATTTTTCAGGTTTCTCAGAGGGAGGGTTGGTTGGATACTGCTTGTGGCGGTAGTAGGTGCAGGTGTGGGACTGAACTGAGAAGGAGTAGTCATCATTTATAGCTGGGATGTAAGTTCTCTGAGACTTTGTCCTAGTTCCAACATTTGAGTTTGTTGGTCTGCTTGTTGCTTGCCTATAGTATCCATTGACTGTGTGAAACCCTCAAGCAACTGGTGCTGTTGGTGGATTAGTTGACCCTGGTTGTTCAAAGCTTCCTTCAAAGCATCTGAGTCCACCATCTGCATGGAGGTGAAGTATGGGCCAGGCAAAAATCGCATGCAGATAAAAAAAATAGGGATTTATTGTAGTAACAGGTAGTGGAAACGGTCACAGAAATAAATGAGTAACTCGAAAGTAGGGAAAACAGTCCGTGTCAAAAAATCATAAAGACCAACCAATAATCCAGGCATCAGAATCCAAAAGGAGCAGGCAAAAATCCGAAACGGGAAACATTAAGTCAAAGTTCGGTACACAGGAAAACAATCCAAAGCACGTTCGGTATGCATAGGACTCTAGAGGCAATACTTCACAGTGTCCTAATGTTCGAGACAGGCTTAAATAATCAAGTACACAGGGGAGTTCAATATTCCGGTAATGACGATCTGACGTGAAGTTCATGATTGGTGGAGCCCTGGGTTGGGTGACAAACAGCCTGCTGGGTGCTGTACTGTGAGGAGGAATCGGGCGAAATGACACATATCGGCTGAATGCTGGAATATAAATAATGACCAAAGCAGATATTAACACACAACGATGATTTTTCTAATGCAAAGATGGTACAGATAAGTGTGAAAAAGTAATGGAGGGCTAAGACTGGAGAGACAACATTTCACTGAGACATAAGACAATAAGAAATGGCGTCCTTGGAGGGTGACACTCTACTTTGGTGGGGCGGTGTAGCAAGAAAGATAAAAGAAGATCCCAAATGTAAGGTCTGCAGTTGTTCTCGAGGCAACTCCTTTGTTGTAAACCATACTGGTGTCAATAAATACATCTTCTGTTTATCTCTACCATCCTGAACGTTGCCTGTTTGAGTGCTTTGATGTTTTGCATGACTCATCAGCTCTGTAAACATCTGAGCATCAAAGTTTCACATCCACTATTACCCTCGGTCGTCAGGCATAGTGGAATGAACAGACTACATGATCAAAAAACTGCTAGCTGCAGTTCTATGTGAAATGCATATGACTCCTAGTGCAACCACAAAAGTGGGAAGACCATTTGAGCCAACCAGGCCTCCTGCTAGCTGTTTGGCACACTCTGATTAGGTTGTACCCTCATTAAGAGCCACCAACTCTGCCCCATAAACCAACTGCCAACTGACACTGAGGAAAACATGGAGGAGCAATGCAATGCACCACATGCCCCGGTCTGGTTTTGTCTGCATGCACAACTCCCACAACCCACCAATCACAATTTCAATATGTAACCTGTGACGGTCAGGTTGATCAGGGGTGAGGCACCCTGACAGACGTAACACGTGTGTCACAACAAGATTTTCTAAGAGGGGCCTTTATGAAGCTGTTATGTAGGGTGATGCCACCTGAAGGAGATCAGGCTAACCAACCCTGACTAGCTCCCGGCTTGTGGCCTCCCTCTGGTAGCCGTGAACTTGCGTTATAAGCCACACGTTACTTAACCAACATCACCTCAATTATCAACACTGGTGGATGCCACAACTGTTCAATGAACAGGTTGGTATTTCCATGACTTTTCAATGCTAAGCTGCACACCGTTGTCAGCACTCTTCAAATATCCTCTGACAAACGGTTCCATTTAAAAACAGTATAATAGCTATTTTTAAATCATTTATCTTTGCTCTGTTGCCAAGCAGAGATTCTATAGTTGTTTTAGTCACTTTATATTGTTGCCAAGCAGGTTTTCTACGTTTGTTGTGATAGCAGTCTGCCAAAACTACATTCTTCCTCTTTTTTGTCACTCATGCTGTCTATATATTCTAAGCCCTGTGTGAGAATAAGCTGGAGCACTTCTGAGTGCTTGCTGACTCAGTGTCTTGTGTGCAGCTCAGGACTTCTTTCCAGGCACCTGAGGTTCACAAAGATGAAACCGGTCTCCTCACTGAGGGTTGACCATCCAAATACTTAACACACTGCATTGCGGGTAATAAGAATGTTCTGAATTTAAAATGCTCCTTAACATCCGTTCAACACTTTTTAAAAGTCTCAGCTAGCCAATTCTTTAGCTGCTCTAATTGCATGTGCTATCTTCATTAATAAGAAGAAAAGATCCCTTTGAACCGATAGTAAAATGAACTGACCACACATGGTGGTAAAAATATTTGGTGTGTGTGTTGGGGTTAGATGTTTGTCAAAAGTTCATTTGAATATATTTCCTCTCCACTGTAAGTGTAGAACATTCAGTAGACTATGTTTCTAAAGAGTGTTTATGTTACTGTGGGTTACTATGGAGGTCAAGGCCTGTTTGATACTCAAAAAGGATGGCAGAGATCCTCATCCTGGGAATTTTGAACTGTTTCCATCAGGTGTTTTTCACAGACTGCACATTAATTTGGGGAACCAAAAGGTTCATGTGGGAGGGTCTGTTCTACTGACCTGCTCCTAGACTGAACATCACATACCACACACTCTTAAATGAATCTTCAGAGAAAAAGAAATCGTCCCCACTGACCAGACTCAGGGTTACACAGGAAGAGTTCAGCATCTTAAAGATACTCCAGGAAATAACTCTCTACTCATATCACCCCCCACTGAGGAGGATGGGGGAGTGTCCACCATACCTGTGTAAACACTGCAGTCCACTTCCTCCCACTGTCTGGACTCTGGCTATCAGGTGTTTCCCTCTGACTCATGTTGCCTTTATCACTCCAGGACGGCACTGCCATCCTGTGGGAGAAACTGACTTGGAGAACCGAGATGGATGATGCTTGTCCACAAACTCTACTACACTGTGTAGTAGTGTTATATTCTGTGCAGATGACTTTTTGACTGGGACATATGTATAGAGAATAACATTTTTTTTTTTTAAATTTCCATCAGTCATTCAGTGTTTTTGTTTAAATCTTTCCAAGAGATGACATGGGGGTTTAATCATGAAGTTTGGGAATTTTCACATTTGTAAACTAATTGCTTTGAGCACAAAGACAAAAACAAACAAAAAAGACTAATTAAGAAAACCAGTCTTTAAACTGGAGTCACTGGAGTGAATGTGACAGAATCCATGCTGCCAGTCAGTTAGTGATTGACTGATTAAAACATGAAGTTGATATTTGGATCACAGCAGAACCTAAAGCCCACAAAACCAAAAAAGAAGCATGGACGCGCGTGTGTGTGTGTATGTGTGTGTGTGTGTGTGTGTGTGTGTGTGCGCGAGCAAGCATGCATGAATGTGTTAGTGTAGGCGTGAATGTGTGTATGTGTTTGTGTGCATCAGCATTGGCTGTCCTTTCTTCTTGACCAAGTGTGTAGCGACCAAAGAGCTGCATCACAAACAATAAAACAGTGAGGAATAAATAACACAAACAGAAATAAAGAAGTGAGTACAATTCTCACAACTGTAAACTGGTAGCTACATACGCATGTACGGGAGCAGGCATATATTTGTGAGTGTGTGTGTGTGTGTGGGGGGGGGGGGGAGGTGTGTATCACTTTGTACATTTAGTGTGTGTGTAAAATTATGTTTTTTTCTCCAGGTCCTTCAAATGTGGGTCTGGCCATCCTGAAGCAGCCGTATGTGTGTGTATGTATGTGTGTGTATGTTTTTGTTTGTATGAATGTGCATGGGTGTGGGTGCATGTGTTTTTATGTGTGTGTATGTATGTGTGTGCCAATTCCCCCCCAGCTAGACACATCACAGATAGTGATGTCCAACAGATAGTGGCATGTCCAACTGCTGTCAGTGAACTGCACTCTACACACATTCTGCTGTCAAACTGCACCACACACACCTTCATGATGTGTGTGGTTATCAGTGGGTGTAAACAGAAACCACAACTCTCTGTCCTGCTTTGGCTCTTTATTTATGAAACAACAATAGATACACAGTGGAAGTGATGCGTACAGCCAAAAGTTTGGCATTTGACTTTAAAAGACATGATTAAGAACAGAAAAAAAATATGATGCTATTTAAAATTCAAATTTCAAAAAATCCTTCAATAGAAATACACACATAAAATGCAGAAAAAAATATTCTTTGGGAAAAATACGATAATGTAATAATAAAACGCAATACATTTTTTACAGACGCAATACATTTTTTACAGACAAGCAAAAATGATGCTTGTTGGAGTCAGAATTTAGTTCTAGATTGTCCTGCCCCTACAAGTCCTACTTTATGCTAGTATCTAATTAGCAATTAGCAAGTAATTAGCACCGGTTCCTCTCTACCGGACCGAACCACAACGCAGATTTCAGTGCCACTTAACGCTGATCAGATGTGTGTGGCAGGTCTGTTAAACAGGTGTGTAGGTCTGTAGCTGGTCTGTTGATTTCTCTTGGTTTTCTTCTCTACTGCAGACTAGCTGTTCCATCTCCACCAGCAGTGTTATAGTGAACTCTGCTCATTTCTGACACTGAAGCAGGTCACATGAACAAGAACAACTCAGTTCATTCAGGATCTGACTCTGCACATGGTAAAATGGATGTTAATGGACACAATGAGAAAACAATCTGATTATAAAATCTTGCTAATGAGATTTTTACCTTTTTTTTTTTTAATCTTTTGGTGTAATAAACCATAGCCACGATAATGTGGAGGAAGATCACAGTGACCAAAGCAAAGGGGATGTAGGGCAGAGTCTGAGGAGAGACTGTAACAACACAACAAACACTGACCCCAGTCTTACACAGCAGCAGAATACATTTATTTAGCACAGCTGTGAACTGTTTACTCTTCCAAACACTCCCTCTTAAACTAAATGTTAAACTAAATGTCGTTTACTACTATTATTATTATTAGTATTCGTAGTAGTAGTATATAGTGGGGAATCATTTTATGGAGTTGATGGGAGAATATTATTAGACAAATGCATCTTAAATTCAGTGGTAGTTGATGAACAGAATGAATGTGGGGCCTCTGCAAGAATAGAAAATATGATGAGTTGAAAGTACTGAAGGTTCTGTGCTTTCATGCGTTTTACATGTTTACATTTATATTTTGTACTACAAAACTGATGTATGTACAGTTTGTAAAAGCAAAAGTCTTCGGTTCACTGTGTTACTGGTGGTTAATAGGATGGCTAAGTGTGAGGTTACAGGTTCTGTAGGTGCAGTGTGTCCTTCAGTCATTTTCTGTGAGTGAATGAAACAGGGACTGCTGGGTCAAGTCCTCATGGAGTGGATTAGTCTTCACCTGAGCAGAATAGCTGTCCCGGGGGGGGTCTCTCTCTCTCTCTCTCTCTCGCTCTCTCTCTCTCTGCAGACATGCTCCCGCATTCCTGGCCTGGCCACCTCCTGTCACATCTCTGTTGTGCTTTGACTGACACGACTTTTCATTGTTACCCTACCAGTCCCAGTGTCTGCCTTTGTCTGTTCCCATTCATATCTTTGTAACTGTCCCAATCCCAGCTGTGGTTCGGTTCCTGTTATCCCGTCTCCTGTCCTGCCTGTCTCCCGGTCCAGGCCTATGCAGGGTCCTGCTCCTACTCTCAGACGGGCTCCCGTCCATCCCACTGCCCAAGCTGGAACCCAGTCGTCTCCTGTCCAGCCTGCTGTCAGGTCTCTGGTTGTGGTACAAAGTCCTGTTTCCACCCCTCACCCGATGGACTTGCCCCTTTTTTTCCTCCTTTCCCACCTGTCCTTGTCCAGGTTCTCCAGACCCTGCTGTGTGACGCCGGGCTCGGGCTCCCTTGTCAACTGTTATGCACGTCAGGAGCCCCGTGTTAAGGAGGGTGTGGGTGCTACCGTAACACCCCTCACCACCATCACACAGGAGCCCCGTGTTAAGGGGGGTGTGGGTGCTACTGTAACACCCCTCACCACCATCACACAGGAGCCCCGTGTTAAGGGGGGTGTGGGTGCTACTGTAACACCCCTCACCACCATCACACAGGAGCCCCGTGTTAAGGGGGGTGTGGGTGCTACTGTAACACCCCTCACCACCATCACACAGGAGCCCCGTGTTAAGGAGGGTGTGGGTGCTACTGTAACACCCCTCACCACCATCACACAGGAGCCCCGTGTTAAGGGGGGTGTGGGTGCTACCGTAATACCCCTCACCACCATCACACAGGGGTCCTGTGTTTCCTCTTTCACTTAGCTGGCCATAGGGTCTAGTCTCACCCTCATTATTTCCCATATAAAGCCTGAACCTTTCCAAACACTAATATCAGTTATTTTGCATTAATCGCATGTATTACTCTGTGTATGCGACGTTCACACGGTATGTTCATGTGTGCTTTCATTTTCATTTAAAACCGCATCAAAGATAAATCACTCTTGCATCCTGCCCCACACTCGTTAAACCAATGTGTGTTACCTCCATTGGTAGATGATGGACTGAATGTCTTCTAACCTGTTGGAGACGTCATTGTAGTAGTAGGTTTAGTTGAAGCTGTTGGACTTGTTGTGTCAGTGTCCACTGCAGTAAGATTTACAGGTTTATATGGAGCCTCTGCAAGATTAGAAAAGTGTGATCAGTTATAATTAATGAGGGTTCAGGGCTGTTATGTATTTAACATGTTTAGATTTTGTACTACAGAACTGATGTATGTACAGTTTGGCCAAGCAGACGTGTTCAGTTGTCTGTGTGTCAGTGGTGGTGATACGTTGGCTACGTCTGAAGCTGCAGGGCTCTGTAGGTGCAGTGTGTCCTTCAGTCATTTTCTGAATGAATGAATTAGGGACTTCTGAGTCAAGTCTCTCTCTCTCTCTCTCTCTCTCTCTCTCTCTCAAACACACACACAACTCTCCTGGTGACACACCGAGGTCCTTCTCCTCTGAAGTACATGTAATCGGGCTTTTCGTTGTCTTTTAGCAACCAGTCTTTTCCTGCCAGCATTGTGAACCCAAGGTGGGGAAATGGGTTCTGATGTTTCCACTCCCAGCACGGTGGCGTGCGTTATGGCCCAAATATATATATATATATATCTATATCTCTCTCTCTCTCTCTCTCTCTCTCTCTCTCTCTCTGTGTTCATTTCAGTTCAGTAAGCTTTATTGGCATGAGCATATACCACTATAGTATTCTAGTATTGCCAAAGCAGTATTATAACATGAACATTACACAACATTACAACCTTTGCAATTATAGAAATTAAGAATTCTGTTATGATAAAGAACTTGAAGATACCCACAACCAAGAAGATAAAACAAGGGATATTTATACAAAGACTAACGAATGCAAACTAGACAAAGATGAAAACAGTGACAGGAAAACCAAACGAGGGGTCGGAACAGAAAAACCAAAACAAAGAATCATGTGTGTTAAAAACCTGAGAAATTCTTACTTGAACTGCACAAGATATTTGTTACAATTAAAGGAGTATTTGACCATCACTGAACTAAACGTTACTGGTAATGTGCACAGATGACAGCACAACAACAAATATGACAGCAGAAAGTCTACAAGTAACTCAGACAACCAAGACTTTGCTAGTGTGGATACATAAGAAAACCTTAAAGCTGGATTTATCATTTGCAGTTGGATTTGGATCAAAAACAGTGTTTTACCTTTAACGGTGAGTCTGATGTCTTTATATTTCTGGTTTGTAAGATAACACCTGTAGTCTCCCTTATGCTCCTCAGTCAGGTGTGATATCAGTAGAGAGAGATTTCCTGGAGCATGAACAGTACCCAGCTGATCTCTGTTTCTGTACTGTTCACTCTCACTGGTGATCATGTCCCATGAGTTTCTGTTTGTGTTGTATTTCTGCCAGGTGAAACTCTCAGGTTTGGCGTGTGGTTCAGTACAGGAGCAGGGCAGCAGTACTGAGTCTCCTGTGTATGCAGTGATGTAGTCTGTCTTCTGATTCTCTGCCAAACTGCAGCCTGCAGAAACACACAGGATAAAGGCCTAATTATTATTTAATATGACATACTCCGTTATTATTATTATATATGACATACTTAATTATTATATATGACATACTCCATTATTATTAAATATGACATACTTAACTATTATATATGACATACTTAATTGCTCCAGGTCCAGTCACCTGATGGTACTGATGGTACCAGCCAACTGATGATGGTACTGGAAATCACTAAGAGATTTCCCAATAGATGTTGGTATGATGGATGCATGACCATCAAGTTATATGATTTAAATGTCTGATTATATTGATTATAGATTGTGTCTCTCCCTCCCTCCTTCTCTCTGTGTACGTCTCCCCTCACCCCCTCTCTCTCTCCCCCTCTGCCCACCCTCGCTCCCTCCCTCCCCCCTTCTCTCCTTCTCTCTCCATCCCTCATTCTCTATTTCTTCCTTTCTCTCTCTCTCTCTCCCTCCCTCCCTCTCTGCCTTCCTCCCCTCCCTCCTTTTTCTCTCTCCTTCTTGCCCTCGCTTTCCCTCCCTCCTTCTCTCTTACTCCCTTTCTCTTTCTCCCCCTCTCTCTAGAGCAAATGAGAACAGTAGTAACTAAATAAGGAAACTAAACAAGTCGTGTGTAATATGGGTATATAACTGACTAGAACCTAAACAGGACAGAAGACAAGAGTCATTAACTACAGCCATGAAATACAAATACAAACAGAAGATGTAACTAGAAACAGACAGAAGTAGAACTGCAGATCCTGCCGCTGGATAGATTTTTTGTTTTATGTAGTACAGTAGTTATTGGTACAGACCAGTCGCTATATGCAGTACGGCCCACCGCCTGCAGTTGAAGTCACTTTTTGTTTTGTAACCACGCCCCCATGATGGCACACACCTGCCCCTGGTTTAATGTTGTGTGTGTCTGTGTGTATTTAAACCCCTGTTGGTGTGTGCATTAGTGTTGGTCATTGTTTGTGTTGCTAGTCCTACGTGTATTCATGTTAAACGTATATGTTTGTGTTGCCGTCGTTAGTGTTCCTGCAGTGTTACGTGTATTCGTGTTATCCGTTTATGTTGTGTGAGTGCCGTCGTCGTAAGCGTTAAGTATCAATAAATGTCTGTCAAAGTCGAGGGAGTCTGTGCGTCCTGCTCCGCGCCCTGCGGCACTCCAGCTGTTACAGCAATCAAGTGGCACATACAACAAATGCTACAGAATCTTGAAGTGCTGATGTTTGTTCAGTTTTCCACCTGATCTCACTGAGTTTGTCTGTGTGTCTAGTGAGGGGTCTGGTGTTGTCTGTACAGGCAAAGGTCTGAGTAACAGAAATTATCCAGTTAGATTCCCATTCTAATTAGATTTCCATTCCTATCATGTATGAAGACTTAAGCGTCGGTCACATCTAACTGCCACCTCGCTCATGTTTTCACATGGGTGGAGCAAAATGAGGGGATTATGGGCGGTCTTGGTATCATGTAATTTTGGGGAACGTAGTCCTTCAGAAAACAGCTAACACTACTTGTGACATTGTTTTAATAATTAGTATAAGAATAGCAGCTGCTTTTCTTTCAGAAAGAAGCAAGTAAAGCTCTTGCCCCTTCAAGTGAATGAGGTTTTTCACCAGGCAGATTTTTCTCGTGTTCGGTGTGAAAGATTATTTATACTGCAGATTTAGTGTCTGATGCTGCCTTTAAATTTAACCTAAATAAGATGCCTTAGCAGGCAGCATATGTCATAGGGAGTGATCTGGAAGCATATTGCTCAGTATTTCCATAGACATTCCAGAAAATTCTAATTTAAAGCCTCAACCCAACCAGCTACAAAATTAAGATAAAAAAAAAGAGCAAAATTACAAGACTTTGTACATAAATGCTTCATGAACTACAAATTCCATAATGCCCTCATACAGGTAGCTGAGATATGTGTACACTGAGAGAGACTGAGCTACAACGTCATTTGTCATGGCATACTATGTCATTTCAACCAAGAAAATCATAACATATTCATATGTGTAGGCCAAACTCTCGACTATGAAGTCTTGTTCTTGTTTGCCCCAACTGTTGTGGTCATCTGTGGTCTCTTACAGAGATATTGTTCTTCATCAATTGTTATTCAGGACAGTAAATCACTCTACCAGCTGTGGGTACCTCTTGGATGTGCTATGACAGGGATGCTGCTCGTATGTGGTCACTCTTTGATTGGTCAGTGTTGGACAAACTCTGCTGTTGATCAATCAAGATAAGACTAAAGAAATTCTGAACCATACGGAGTTAATGCTGGAGCAGAGCTGAGAGTGCAGCTGGAGCAGAGTTGGTGGACTGAAGACGTACATTTGGAGAACTCTCTCCCTTGGGCTTGTGCTCTCTCTCTCTCTCTCTCTCTGTCATACTCTCTCTCAGTCACATTCTCTTTCTGTCTCTCCTTCTCTCTCTCTTTTTTCTGCCTGGAAGCCCCAGCAGACATGCTCTACTGTTCCTGGTCACCCACTTCACCTTCTTTAATGTTCATGTTGTCTTTCTCTCAATCCATCTAGCAGTTAGGTAACATTTAGAAAGTATTTTCTGTGCCACATTTCTGTAACTTATTTACAGAGTTTCATTATAATATCTATTTTATTCTAATTGGTTTCATTATAATATCTATTTTATTCTAATTGGTTTCATTATAATATCTATTCTATTCTATTGTGCATCTACTTCTCTTCTGTTATGCTAATTAACTCTTTGCTACATTGAACTCATGAAGCTCGGCTCTCCGTGTAGTATTTGTAATGAGACTGATGGAGTCCAGACACTCGCAGATGACGTTAATCACTTGATAATTTATTAAGAGAGGAAGTCCAAAGCTGTAGTCAAAATTCTCTGCACTGGTGGATTGAGGCTGAGTGAAGAGCCAGCTATATTTTTCTATATATTTAGACTGCTGACACCAGTTTCCTGTAAAGTATCCAATCTCTGCACTGTAAGTTTAGTAGATCAAACCCTATGTTAGGCTGGCTGAACCACTGACAAAGCAGGATGTATTAAGACTGAGGAATTATAGAAAGGTGGTTATGCATATTCTCATAACACATGCTAGACAATGCAGTAGAGCATTCTCTTCAGAATATAAATTATAATTATAGGCATAATTTGGAATCAGATACATTTTGTAGTTTTATGTGCATTAAACCTTTGCCTGCACCTCTGCCTTTGGTTGTAGGTAAGTGGGACAGGGGTAAATAATTACAGTAACAAGCTCCAAATATGTCACTTGTAATGTCAAACTGACATCAACATTGACTAAATAAACTTTTATGACTCTTTGTTTACGCCCATTTGCAACTTGCCATAGCAAAGCCTTGCTTCTTATTTTAGATGTTTCAAATCAAAAAGCTAAAATAAGAACACATTAGTGATTTTGATCCAGCTGGTCCACCTACATTAATGATCTGCACACTGTGCAGTTTTCAGAACGATAATGTAACGTGGAGGCAGACAGGACTTTACACACATGTGTAAACGAAAGTTCTTCATTTGCAAAACAGGTGGACACAACAGCAAAATTAACCAAATGATGCAAACTAAACACTGATTAAATGGAACACCAAAAAGGGAGAAAAACGATACAGGAACTGTGCAGAAACAATAAAATTGTGATGTAACATTTAATACTAAGGCATCAAAGCTCGTATCACACTGTGTACCGAAGCCTGTATCAGTTACTATTAGCACTAAAGTGAATAATACCATTAATATTACCACTAAAGTTACTAACAACACGTGACTAATGATGGTCAAAGCTTCAGACGTCACTGAAGCACAGGATGAGGGTGAGACTGTTTCATAAGTTTGGCACTGTCCTATAACTTGGAAGCTTTATCTTTTTACTAAAAAATTGGAAATGTGCAAATTATAGAACCCAAAAGGGAGGGTAAATGTTTCATTACATCAACCTGTTGTCTCCCAGTACAGTTTTGTATTATGTTTTCACATAAAAAGGGAAACAATGATTTTAAACAAATTACTGCAGAATTTAATTACTAAACATCATTACTGATCATCATTTTTTTGATGATGGAGTGTTGTATAGTTCATAGTTCTGCGCAGTTTTGAATCAATGGCTGCAGTAATTTCTGAGAACCACCAGGTGTCGTTGTTTTGTCACCAGCTTTCAATGCTCCAAAGCTTCGAATCCTTTAGCAGTACAATAAGGAAGAACCCCAAAGGCTTCACAGGACTTCATCTGCACATCATTACCAAAAAGGAAGTAAAGACACATCTGCAGATAAAAAAAACAGCTGCATTCCACAACACACTACACACAGCTACAGCAGTAACGCTGCTACACATCTTATACACTCTACAAAACTACAGTGTACTGAACGCTCCAAAAACTGCAGCCCAGACTACAGTCTGCCTGTGGGAATCACCACACAACTATGACCTGGAACTCTACAACTCTCTCAGTAGAACTCCACTGAAATTCTCCACCCACTAATGTCCACAGTACAGGGGAAGTGTGTTCAAGTGCAAACTAAATTATTCCTCCCCATCTTTCTCTCTCACATACAGACTAAATATAACAGTGAAACAGTGTCTTATATTTTTCCTTTATTTTATAATTTTCTTTGGTGTCCTCTTACAATGTTTTTGTGGCGTTATCTTCCAAAAAGAGTCATAATTCAGTTTTACACAGCTATTTTCCAACCTCTCTTTATCCCTTGGAATTAAACAGGCAGTTTCTGTAGCTGTTCCTTTAAGATGTAAGATAAATGAGCTCTGTTCTGATTGGCTGCCCTGTATTGTGCTTCATTTAAAAAGCACTAAGAGCTGAAATATGTCTGAGAACTGCAATGTAGGTGTTAGGGGTTAAACTGCTGTAGGCCAAAGAGGCAGAGATAAGTAAATGAGCTGGTTCTCATGACATCAGAGAAACAGTGATTTCAAAACAGGCTATTTTTACAGATTAGATTCCATATATGGACTGTAAGAAATGGGAGAGTAAACAATGTGTTTTAAAAATGTAACAATAATTACATATTACTTAAAAATTATTTATTTCAATAAAGTGAGTGACATTCAGTTTTTCATGGTAGGGGCCCAGATATGACTTTGGCAAAACCAATAAGCAGAGTCAGTCTGCACTGTTTGTATTTGGTATCTTTTGTGGTGCTGTGGTTGTTAAGGTGCAGTTCCATCTCTGAATCAGTGTCTCACCTACTTCACCTTCACTCTTGTTGCTACACTTGTATTCCACATTATGTTTGATTTACTGTTTCTTTTCAAGAACACAGAAGGTAAACACATGTGCTACAGTTTACAAACTTGATCCAAATTCATGAACGCTCTACAAATTCAGAAAACACTTTTCCAAAATATAGCACACATCATTTTGAATAATGTGATGCAACTTCAGAAAACAGTTCCATTGTGTTGTGACTGAGTTTGCAGCATTTCTGAAGTTGCACTTCATTTCGGAACTGTAGCACATGCGTTTCCATTCTAATGAATTTGCTTTTTTTTTTTAATTTTTGCATTTTCTGCACAATGGGTCTTCACACCCATCATAAAGCTGGACCTGGATACCTCACTTGTCTTGCCAAATGTATTTATTCATCACTAGTCCAGCTCTTTATCCTGTAGGTAGTGAGTTCTGCCCCTCCTCTGGTCTCCATGGTAACACAGAGTAGTATCGTCTTGGATATGATGAGCTTGTCAGAATTCATGAGATCAGAACTCACTGTAGCCTCTCCCTGAAACCCACCCCCACGCCCCACTTAGTAAAACACACAGAAGCACCAAACCGTTACATCATACACCACACGTAAAGGACTGTACCACATATACAATCAACCACAATGAGGTGTGACCTCTGTCACAGGCAGCTGGATACAGAAGTGGGTAGTGGACAAGAACTGCATCATACACAGAATGAACAAGTGAGGAAAAAATACCACTAACAGAAACAGTGTGTGTTTTGTGTGTGTGTGTGCAGCAGCAGCATGGGCTGTCCAAGCCTCCTGACCAATTGATGAACAAATGAGCAATAAATAACACAACCAGAAATAAACAAGTGAGCACATTTCACACGTAGCACCCAGTGTACACAGATTAGCAATACATATGTGAGGAGGAAGCGGTGCATGCTGGGAATTCTCACATCTGTAAACTGGTAGCTATGACTATGGTGACATCAGAACAACTTGGGACTAAATAAGAAAACAGTCACTGGAGTGAATTTATGCTGCCAGAGTCAGTTAGTGAGTGACTGATTAAACCATGAAGTTTAGAGCTGAATCTCTGTCACTGATGTGGATTTGATGACTTTGACCGTCTTCATGCGTGAGTGAAAGAAGTAAACATGTCGTTCACACACCACTCAGAGGAACAGCACAGCAGAATTTTAAGCTCACGAACCCAAAACGAAGCATGCGCATATGCATGTCTGTGTGTGTGTTATTTATGTATTGCTAAAGTGCACCAAGTTTAGTAATACATATGTGAGGAGGAAGAAGTGCATGCTGGGAAATTGTACTGTCTTTATGGTTTTAGTTTTTTTCTCATTTGTTCATTTTTTATTTGTAAATTTTTCTAAGCATCTAAGATAAGAGGAACAACATAGGAGAACTCGAAGCCCAAGCACCCAACAAGGAGAGAGAGTGTGTGTGTGTCTGTGTGTGTGTGTGTGTGTGTATGTGTGTGAGAGAGAGAGAACAGGGCAGGGTGGGGGAGGGGGTGTTTTTGCATCTACAAGTATCCCTTTGAATGTACATTTACTGTGTGGGTAAAATTGTCTCTTTCTCCAAGTACTTCAGATGTGGATCTGGCCATCATACAGCAGCTGTGCATGTTTTTGTTTGTGTGTGTGTGTGTGTGTGTGTGTGTGTTTGTGTGAGTTATGTATTGTTAAATTGTTAAACAGTGCTCAAAGGAGGAAGAGGTCCTTGCTGGGAAACGGTACTGTTTTTGTGATATTACAGGTTTTTTGCAAGACACAAAAACGGGGGCATGAGACACAATAATTGAAACCACTAACTCACGTAGCCCATTTCCTGACCTGTTATACTAAACCAAAAGCACCTTCTCTGATTTACACTCATTTTGTATATCTAAAACACATTTTTTTTCAATACGCTAAACACAATTCTCTATATTGGACACATCATTCAACAGAAATACGTGTTTCTTATGGAAAACCCTCAAATGCAAATGATGCATCCATTTATCAATTAATCAAACCCAGTACTCATAGGTGAAGACATTTGACAAATTTTACTAATGACACTTAGAAATCAGAACCTGAGCACTATAAAGAGGCCACAGGCTCGATATCTTGGTTGGATATCAATGGAGGTCAGTACTGGAGAGTGAGGATGAGGAAGAGGATGAGGGGGAGGAAGAGCAACCATCACGGATGAGATCTGGGCCACTTTAGTTGACCATGTGGTTAAGCATGGGTTGTGTTTCAGGAAAGCTGAGCAGGACTCTAGCCTAATTGGAGTCACTACACTGTAGGAAGTGTCAGCAAGTACTATAGTCAGTGTCCCTGAGCAGCACGGGGGTAAACCATAATAAACAGGTAAAAAACTGTCTTCACAGTGGCAGACAGCTGTCTGGCTGAAACCCTCTGGGAAGTCCTGATAGCGGAGACCTGCTAATGGAAATGGATTTATTCAGTACCAGTCCAACTCTTTAACCTGCAGCTAGGGAGCTCTGCCCCTCCTCTGGTCTCCACAGTAAAATAGAATAATACCATCTTGTTTGACTGCTAGCTCAATAAGGGATATTATGGGTAGGTCAAAATTCATGAGATCAGAATTCTCTTTAGTCTCTCCCCCAAACCCACCCACACTCCCCACTTGGGCAAACACACAGAAGCACCAAACACATACATCACACACCCCATGTACAGGACTGTACCACATACACAATCAACCACAATGAGGTGTGACCTCGGTCACAGGTAGCTGGATACAGAAGTGGGTAGTGGACAAGAGCTGCATCATACACAGAATGAACAAGCGAGGAATAAATAACACAAACAGAAATAAACAAGTGAGCACATTTCACATACCACACCATGATAAAAAAAAAAACAAATTGTTTTTGTAAATGTACAGAGTTATAGGGCAAAAATGATGCTTGTAAGAGTCACAATACTCTTAATTTCATCAGTTTTAGTAATGTCCCTACAATTCCTATCGTATGCTGGTCTGAAGTAACTAATTAGCAAGTAATTAGCACCGGTTCCTCTCTACCGGACCGAACCACAGCGCAGATTTCAGTGCCACTTAACAAATAAAGTCAACAAAATGACTTCATTCTCCCTTAACCCAGGTGGACAAGATATGTTTGGAGTCCATATTTTTCTCCTTTAGTTTAGAACAAAAGCTGCTAACATTGCTAACAAACACTGGAAGCCAACAGCAACGATAGCTAATAGGATTTGTAAATAAGTCAGATATCGAGCTACATGTCCTCAAACCTCATCCAGGTCGCTTCCCGGTGACGTGTTTCTTCACTTGTCTACACCTGTAGAGAGAAGGTAACACTCACCATCAGCAGCGTGGAGCACAAGGAGCAGATAAACACACACCTGCATTCTTACTGAGTTGCACACACAGCTACAGCAGGACTGCTGATACACACCGTACACACTCTTCAATACAGTCTACTGAATGACTTCACAGCTACACTTATAGTGGAGAGGAAGTGTATTCAGATGAAACTCTGACGAACTTTTATTCGCATCTCTCTCACACTCACATTCACACACACACACAGATATATTTGGTACAGCCTCTTGGTACTGTTGCTTTCAGCATCTGCATAACAAAATCCTTTTCTTACCTGCAATAATGTGCTGGTTAAAAGTATGACTGTCTTTATCTCAGTAAAATATACATCAATCTTATAAAAGGAATGCTTGCCTTTTTACTTTTTAGAAATTATATCAGTCTTATCTACCGATTTTTTTTTTTTGTTTTTTTTTTAATTCGTGTTTCCATATAATTTAAGTGTAGTATAGGTCCACCTAGTGGATTGCGGTTTTGACAGGATTTTATCAGTGTAAAATGCACTTGGAAAAAATACCTGCCAGTATGTTAAACTGAATAAGTTTTGGTTTGAAATTTTAATTACACGTAAACTCATAAGAGTTTACTGAGTTGTGCACCCAGTCACACGTCCACACCGTCACGGAACGCTCCGCCCCCCACGAGTCACGTGTGTTTTGTAACCACGCCCTCCGGGACTGCACACACCTGCGCAGGGTTTACTGTTTGTCTATTTAAACCTGTGAGTATGTGCACCGCTGTTGGTTATTGTCGCTACATGTGTGTTAATTTCGAGCTCTGTAGCCGCAACGTTAGTTTGTGTAGTCACGTGTTAATGTATATCTGTTCATTGTTTAATGTTAAGTGTAGAGTCATGTTTATTGTGTTGTGTGAGTGCTTCCTGTGTCGTATGTGTTTAATGTTAATAAATGTCTTGCACCGTCAAGGAAGTCTGTACGTCCTGCTGCACTCGGGCCAGCAACATTACACACACACACACACACACCACAGGTCTGCAGTGCATGTGTATATTTGCCTTGAGTACCCCCACACCACACTCGTCTGTTGTACGTGTGTGTATGTTGTGTGCTGTCCTCCTCTATCCTCTTTAGTGCTGATCTGTGACTGTCTTACTGTACGTGTGATCTCCCTGCAGCAGGAGTGAGACATTACTGACCACATGAAGAACTATCTGACTGCTCCTCAACAAAGCCCAACATACCTAAACACACTGTTTTTAGGACTGTGGGGTGTGAGTGTTTGAGCATGTGAGAACTGAAACCATGACAAATACTTCAGCTCACACACACTTCTCTCTTTCTACTTTTAGTGGTTCATATTTGTCCTCCCTCCCTCCTTTGGTCTGTGGTATTCTGACTTGTTCCTGCATGCAGATTGTCACCAGGCTGAATGTTCATGTTCATAGGAGCAAATAAGCACAATGAATTCATGCAGAATCTAAACTCTAAACAATGAATTACAAAATTTTCAGTTGTATACATTTCAAGTGCTTGTGTGTGTGTGTTTAATCTGATACTAGCGTGTTGTGTTTTATCTCCATGAGCGATCTACAATGGACAGTAAAGTACATTACATCATCTTGTTGTCACACGATACCAACATACACGTCTCCAACTTCCTAACAGACAGATCACAATCAGTACGGGTGGGCAACTGTGTCTCATCCACCCTCACCCTCAGTACTGGAGCTCCCCAGGGTTGTGTCCTAAGCCCCTGCTCTACTCACTCTACACATAAGACTGCGTGGCCACTTCCAGCTCTACCATCATTGCCAAGTTTGCTGGCGATACCGTCGTCATGGTTCTGATCTCGCACAACAACGAGAGGGCCTACCTGGAGAACTGGTGCCAGGAAAATAGTCTCCTCCTAAACGTCAGCAAGACAAAGGAGCTGCAGCAAGAAGCAGGAATGGCACTACCAGCCTGTTAGGATTAATGGAACCACGGTGGAGAGAGTAGACAGTCCTGGTCCCGCCACACCAACTCCCTGGCAAAGAAGGCTCGTCAGCGTCTTTACCGCCTCAAACATCAAAGCGACTTCAGACCGCCCTCTAAGGTGCTGCGAACCTTCTACACATGCACTATTGAGAGCATCTTTACAGGAAACATCACAGTCTGGTTTGGGAACTGCACCAAGCAGGAGAGACAAGCACTCCAGAGCATGGTGCGTTGAGCAGAGCGGAACTTCATATGGAACTTCTTGACCTACAGACCACCTACTACAAGTGTTGCCAGACCAAGGCCAGGAGGATTGTGAAGGACTGTCCCAACAATAGGCCACCTATCCCAACAATAGACTCTTCACTCTGTTGAGGTCAGGGAAGCGCTTTCGCTCCCTGAAGACCAAGACAGAGAGACTGAAGAGGAGCTTCTTCATCGCAGGCCATTTGGGCCCTGAATCAGGCCAACTGATGGAACTGAAGGGACTACTCTGTGTATGATGTCCACAAACATCATAAAAAAAAAAACAAAAAAAAAAAAAAAACTGTGAATTTTAAATTGTAAAAGCTAGAAATTGTACATTGTATATATGCATAGTATACATCCTGTCGTCATTCATCATAACATATTTATTTATTCATTAGACCGCTCTCCATTACCCTGTATCTCTCCTCAGCCACGGACAGAGCAGTTACATAAAGCATTTCACTGCCAGTTATAGCATGTATGACTATGTACGTGACAAAGAAACTTTGAAATTTGACAGAGTCTGAGGCCTCTGCTACCAGGCCAGTGTTGAGAGGTCATTCCTGAACCCCCCCCCCCCCCCCCAAATTAAATTAAATAAATAAACATATTTAATAAGGCCATATGTGCAGAGCATGACTAACCTGACTTGTGTACTGCTTTCCCAGTGGGTTTTTGCATTACACACACATACTTACACACTCACACAGTGACTATGTTTTCACTGGCTTTTCGTCAAGGGTAATAGGATGTGAGTTTTGCCTGCCACATGCCCTATGTCTCCATCGAGGGTTGGCCAGATAACCTCAGATAACCTCAAACAAAGCCCTAGTACCACGCTATTCTTAATCAGTTCAATAGCAGTGTTTTTATGAGGCACTCCATTCTTAAAAATTATATTGTAGCCTTGCATTATTCAATTCCATAGAAATGTATTTGTATAATGCGCTTCCTCAGCAGTTGTTATCACAAGGCAACATTACATAAATTAGCTTTAAGAGATCAAGAATCCAGGCTCATCCTCTTCTGTTCGACACGGGATGGTATGCATATTATAGTTCCCTAATTTACACACCCTTGTACGTGGACATGCCTAATAATTTAGTCTCTCTTTCTGCTGAGGGTTCACCTATCCCTGATGTCATGATGTTACTGAGCCTACACCCGCCTCATCTGCCATGGCTCCTCCCTCCACCCCCCTGATGTACCCTACGGTAGCCCAAACAAACAAACAAACAAACAAACAAACAAAAACCCCACATGCACTCTAGTTTTATATTGTGTCAGTCTTAGTAATGTCCCTATAAGTCCTACTTTATGTTAGTATCTAATTAGCAGTTAGCAGGTAATTAGCACCGGTTCCTCTCTACCGGACCAAACCACAGCGCAGATTTCAGGTGCCACTTAACGGGACAGGTCGGCAAAGAATCAAAATTTACTTTATTTTCCCTTAACCCGAGTGGACGAGACATGTTTGGAGTCTAAACTAAAGGAGCACATTTTGGTCCTTTAATTTAGAACAAAAGCTGTTAATGTTGCTAACAGACCATGCTTTTACTCAATATATGTACAAAATTTCATTTTAGACATTTATTATATATTTCAATATTACTTTATTCATGTATTGCACTACTGTGAACCACAGAATTTGGTAAACCTATTTCAAACACCAAAACAGTTCCCAATTAGTAAAGGGATTTTTTTTCACATGAGATGAAAAATGTCCATATTCCATAATATTACTTTATACAGTGATCTATGTCAGATTCTACCTTATTAGGAAGATAGCTGAGATTGTTCTGAACACTATGATATCAAACATGTTATTACCTTTAAGGTGAATTTAGGAATATATGCAGAAACAGACATTGCTCTGAGCCATCAGATGTTTAAATGATGGTGCTACACCAAAATCTGTGACCACTGAATTCTGTCACTGTAGAACCTGCAGCACACATATCACCATTTCTGACAGCTGTGACCGCACTGTACCGTCATAATAAATAAGTTTAACACCAAATCAGAATGTTTTTTAGGTGTTGTGATTTCTGATGGCTGGGTGCTGCTGCTCTCTGCTGATCAAAAAAATTAATTGTGTTTTATTATTACGTTTATGTATTTTTCCCAAGGAATCATTTTTCTGCATTTTATGTGTATATCTCTGTTGAAGGATTTTTTGATATTTGACCTTTAAATAGCAGCATATTTTTTCTGTTATTAATCATGTCTTTTAAGGTCAAATGCCAACCGTTGTCTGTACACATCACTTCCACTGTGAGAGTCTATTGCTGTTTCATAAGTAAAGAGCCAAAGCAGGACAGAGAGTTGTGGTTTCTGTTTATACCCACTGATAACCAAGAACATCATGAAGGTGTGTGGTGCAGTTTGACAGCAGAATGTGTGTAGAGTGCAGTTCACTGACAGCAGTTGGATGCCACTATCTGTTGGACATCACTATCTGTGATGTGTCGAGCTGGGGGGAATTGGCACACACACACGAGAAACATGCACCCACACCCATGCACATTCATTCATACATACATACATACATACATACATACACATACATACACACACACACACACACACACACACACACACACACACACACACACACACACACACACACACACACACACACACAGACACACACACACACACACACACACACACGGCTGCTTCAGGATGAACAGACCCACATTGAAGGACCTGGAGAAAAAACATAATTTTACACACACCCTAAATATACAAAGTGATACACAACTACTACCCCACCCACACACCCCACACCCACACTCACAAATACATGCATGCTCCTGTATACGCATATATGCATATATAGCTACCAGTTGACAGATGTGAAAATTCGCGGCATGCATCTCTTCTTCCTCACATATGCTTCCTCCTCACATATGCTCCTCCAATGCTGATGCACACAAACACATACACACATTCATGCCTATTCTAACACAGTCATGCATGCTTGCATGCTTGCACACACACACACCACACACACACACACACACACACACACACACACACACACACACACACACACACACACACACACACACACACACACACGTCCATGCTTCTTTTCTGGTTTTGTGGACTTTAGGTTCTGTTGTGATCCAGCTATGAGCTTTGTGTTTTAATCAATCAATCACTAACTGTCTCAGGCAGTATGGTTTCTGTCACATTCACTCCAGTTTAAAGTTTTCTTAAGCAGTCTTAATTTTTTTTTCTTTTGTCTCTGTTTTCAAAGCAATGAGTTTACAAATGTGAAAATTCCCAGCATGCATGTCTTTCACCTCCCATAAGTATTGGCACAGCAATTGGTCAACAACTCTGAACATGTTTTACTAAAGGCCATCCTTATTCAGTCCTTTTACTGATATCTACATCTCAAGGTGCAAACCATGATTAAACCTCTATGTCATCTCTTGGAAAGACTGAAACAAAAACACTGAATGAATGATGGAACTTTTTTTTTTTAATGTTATTCTCTATACATTTGTCCCAGTTCAAAAAGTCATCTGCACAGAATATAACACAAAGAAGTAGGAATTAGACATGCTGAGACGGTACAGTGTAGTAGAGTTTGTGGACAAGCATCATCCATCTCGGTTCTCCAAGTCAGTTTCTCCCACAGGATGGCAGTGCCGTCCTGGAGTGATAAAGGCAACATGAGTCAGAGGGGAAACACCTGATAGTCAGAGTCCAGTCAGTGGGAGGAAGTGGACTGCAATGTTTACACAGGTATGGTGGACACTCCCCCATCCTCCTCAGTCGGGGTGATATGAGTAGAGAGATATTTCCTGGAGTATCTTTAAGATGCTGAACTCTTCCTGTGTAACCCTGAGTCTGGTCAGTGAGGTAGATTTCTTCCTCTCTGAAGATCCATTTAAGAGTGTGTGGTATGTGACATTTCAGTCCAGGAGCAGGTCAGTAGAACAGACCCTCCCACATGACCCTTTTGGTTCCCCCAGTTAATGTGCAGTCTGTGAAAATCACCTCATGGAAACAGTTCAAATTTCCCAGGATGAGGACCTCTGCCATCCTTTTTGAGTATCAAACAGGCCTTGACCTCCATAGTAACCTACAGTAACATACACACTCTTTAGAAACATAGTCTACTGAATGTTCTACACTTACAGTGGAAAGGAAGTGTATTCAAATGAAATTTTGACAAACTTCTAACCCCAACACGCACACCAAATATTTTTACCACCCTGTTTTGTCATTTCATTTCACTATCGGTTCAAAGGCATCTTTTCTTCTTATTAATGAAAATATCACATGAAATTAGAACAGCTAAAGAATTGGCTTACTGAGACTTTTAAAAAGTGTTGAACAGATGTTAAGGAGTAATTTAAATACAGCGCATTCTTATTACCCGCAATGCAGTGTGTTAAGCATTTGGATGTTCAACCCTCAGTGAGGAGTCCGGTTTCATCTTTGTGAACCTCAGGTGCCTGAAGAGAAGTCCTGAGTTGCACACAGGACACTGAGTCAGCAAGCACTCCGAAGTGCTCCAGCTTATTGTCACACAGGTTTTAGAATATATAGACAGCATGAGTGACAAAAAAGAGGAAGAATGTAGTTTTGGCAGACAATAAACATAGAAAACCTGCTTGGCAACATTATAAAGTAACTAAAATGTCTATAGAATCTCTGCTTGGCAACAGACCAAAGATAAATGATTTAAAATAGCTATTATACTGTTTTTAAATGGAACCATTTGTCAGAGGATATTTGAAGATCCTGACAACGGTGTGCAGCCTAGCATTGAAAGTCATGGAAATACCAACCTGTTCATTGAACAGTTGTGGCGTCCTCCAGTGTTGTTAATTGATGTGATGTTGGTTAAGTAACAGGTGGCTCGCAGTTCACAGCTACCAGAGGGAGGCCACAAGCCGGGAGCTAATCAGGGTTTGTTAGCCGGATCTCCTTCGGGTGGCATCACCCTACATAACAGCTTCATAAAGGCCCCTCTTAGAAAAGTCTTGTTGTGACACACGTATGTTACATCTGTCAGGGTGCCTCACCCCTGATCAACCTGACAGTCACAGGTTACATATTGAAATTGTGATTGGTGGTTGTGGGAGTTGTGCATGCAGACAAAACCACACCGAGGCACATGGTGCATTGCATTGCTCCTCCATGTTTTCCTCAGTGTCGGTTGGCAGTTGGTTTATGGGGCAGAGTTGGTGGCTCTTAATGAGGGTACAACCTAATCAGAGTGTGCCAAACAGCTAGCAGGAGCCTGGTTGGCTCAAATGGTCTTCCCATCAAAACTTCGAAAAGGGGCCACTTTTGTGGTTGCACTAGGAGTCATATGCATTTCACATAGAACTGCAGCTAGCAGTTTTTTGATCATGTAGTGTGTTCATTCCACTATGCCTGACGACCGAGGGTAATAGCGGATGTGAAACTTTGATGCTCAGATATTTACAGAGATGATGAGTCATGCAAAACATCAAGCACTCATACAGGCAACATTCAGGATGGTAGGAGAAAAACAGAAGATGTATTTATTGACACCAGTATGGTTTACAACAAAGGAGTTGCTCGAGAACACTGCAGACCTTACATTTTGGATCTTCTTTTATCCTTCTTCATCCCCCCGACCAAAGTAGAGTGTCACCCTCCAAGGACGCCATTTCTTATTGTCTTATGTCTCAGTGAAATGTTGTCTCTCCAGTCTTAGCCCTCCATTAACCTTTCACACTTATCTGTACCATCTTTGCATTAGAAAAATCATCGTTGTGTGTTAATATCTGCTTTGGTCATTATTTATATTCCAGCATTCAGCCGATATGTGTCATTTCGCCCGATTCCTCCTCACAGTACAGCACCCAGCAGGCTGTTTGTCACCCAACCCAGGGCTCCACCAATCATGAACTTCACGTCAGATCGTCATTACCGGAATATTGAACTCCCCTGTGTACTTGATTTATTTAAGCCTGTCTCGAACATTAGGACACTGTGAAGTATTGCCTCTAGAGTCCTATGCATACCGAACGTTCTTTGGATTGTTTTTCTGTGTACCGACCCTTGACTTTCTAACAATGTTATGGCCATCTGGTGGTGCTACCACTGCAGTAGGACTACAAGTTCAAATGTAGCCAGTTGTGCTGTTTTGAGTCTGGGCCTACACTTCACTATGTAGTACTGTGCACAGTGGCTTGGTGGTTAGCATGTCTGCGTTTCAGAATTGGTGTCTCAGGAGTTTCTGCATGTCTGCGTAGGTTTCCTCTTTGTTTCCTGGGTGCTTTCTCCCACACGCCAAAAACATGGAGGTTAGGTTGATTGGTTACTCTAGAATGTCCTGGTGTTAATGACTGCGAACTCAGTGGTGGATGGTGCACTGTCCTGGGTGTTGTCCTCTCGCTCCCCTTCCTTGTACATGATGCAGTCCCCCGGGTGGCTGTGGTTTCCAGTTGACTGAAGATTGGGCACAATTGACTGCCGATTGCTCTTGTGTACTGAGAAAGGCGCTATATAAGGGTAAAGTCATATCATAGAAAACTCTAGCAATAAATAGACTTGAAACAAAAAAACTTGTGTGTGACCACTGCTCCACCACAGCAGTGCAGAAACAGTTGCTGTTTTCTTGGTCTAAAATGGGCTTTAGACTCTGATCTGGTGGACGCCCACTGCGTGAAACCTTGAGAAATGAAACCACAACAGACGTCAGACACCTTGATCTCTCAGACCAGAACAGATACACTTTATTCTGGGGCATTCACAAGATGCTTTGAGATCATCGTTAAACATGGGCGTCCAAACCACAAAAATTAAACATACCATTTTGCATTTTATATATAACAAATGACGTTTAGACTACATTTGTCTAATGAGCTAGCACTGACACTGAAGCGTAGATTTTACCAGATTAAAGCCAGAGCCCTTTTTAGACCATAAGCAGCAACTGTTTCTGCACTGTTGGGGTGAAGCAGTGATCACACACAGTTTTTTTGTTTTGTTTCGAGTCTATTTATTGCTAGAAATTATGATTTTACCCTTATATAGTGCCTTTCTCAGTACCCAGGAATGCTTTACAATCAACACACTGGTACCATGTTTTTATATCCTGTCAACACAATCAGCAGTCAATTGTGTACAGCATACTCTCGTCTGGAAACCACAGCCCCCTGGGGAACTGCATCGTGTGCAGGAAGGGAAGAGAGAAGATAACACCCAAGACAAAGCACCATCCACCACTGAGCATGCAGTCATTAACACCTGGACAATCCAGAGTAACTTGCGTATCTTGAATATGGTTTCACAGAAGCAGTCGTTTGGGCAGTGTGGGTGTTTGTATTCATGAAGCATCGTGTCACAGGAACAGGAAATGACAGCAAGAAGAGGAAGGTGTATTCAGATGAAACTCTGGACAACCTTTATTCACATCTCTCTCTCTCTCTCTCACACACACACACACACACACACAGATATATTTGGTACATCCTCTTGGTACTGTTGCTTTCAGCATCTGCATAACAAAATCCTTTTCTTACTTGCAATAATGTGCTGGTTAAAAGTATGAATGTCTTTATCTCAATAAAATATACATCAATCTTATAAAAGGAATGCTTGCCTTTTTTCCTTTTTTAGAAATTATATCAGTCTTATCTACCGTTTTTTTTTGTGTTTGTTTGTTTTGTTTTTTATTCGTGTTTCCATATAATTTAAGTGTAGTATAGGTCCACCTAGTGGATTGCGGTTTTGACAAGATTTTATAAGTGTAAAATGCACTTGGAAAAATACCTTCCAGTATGTTAAACTGAATAAGTTTTGGTTTGAAATTTTAATTACACGTAAACTCATAAGAGTTTACTGAGTTGTTTCACCCAGTCACACATCCACACCGTCACGGAACGCTCCGCCCCCCCACGAGTCACGTGTGTTTTGTAACCACGCCCTCCGGGGACTGCACACACCTGCGCAGGGTTTACTGTTGTTTGTCTGTCTATTTAAACCTGTCAGTATGTGCACCTCTGTTGGTTATTGTCGCTACATGTGTGATAATTTCGAGCTCTGTAGCCGCAACGTTAGTTTGTGTAGTCACGTGTTAATGTATATCTGTTCATTGTTTAATGTTAAGTGTAGAGTCATGTTTATTGTGTTATGTGTGAGTGCCCCCTGTGTCGTATGTGTTTAATGTTAATAAATGTCTTGCACCGTCAAGGAAGTCTGTACGTCCTGCTGCACTCGGGCCAGCAACATTACACACACACACACACACACACACACAGGTCTGCAGTGCATGTGTATATTTGCCTTGAGTAGCCCCACACACACTCATCTGTTGTACGTGTGTGTGTGTTGTGTGCTGTCCTCCTCTATCCTCTTTAGTGCTGATCTGTGACTGTCTTACTGTACGTGTGATCTCCCTGCAGCAGGAGTGAGACATTACTGACCACATGAAGAACTATCTGGACTGCTCCTCAACAAAGCCCAACATACCTAAACACACTGTTTTTAGGACTGTGGGGTGTGAGTGTTTGAGCATATGAGAACTGAAACCATGACAAATACTTCAGCTCACACACACGTCTCTCTTTCTACTTTTAGTTGTTCATATTTGTCCTCCCTCCCTCCTTTGGTCTGTGGTATTCTGACTTGTTCCTGCATGCAGATTGTCACCAGGCTGAATATTCATGTTCACAGGAGCAAATAAGCACAATGAATTCATGCAGAATCTAAACTCTAAACAATGAATTACAAATTTTCAGTTGTATACATTTCAAGTGCTTGTGTGTGTGTGTTAATCTGATACTAGCGTGTTGTGTTTTATCTGCATGAGCGATCTACAATGGACAGTAAAGTACATTACATCATCTTGTTGTCACACGATACCAACATACACATATACACACACACACAGAGAGAGAGAGAGAGCTGGAGCGGTTTGTAACGCTAATATGAAAACAGCAGGACTGATGAGGTCACTGGCACTGATGATGTCAGCGAGTTTACGGAAGCAGCAGTGGAGTTCATTGGGAAAATGGTGGATGATATGATCCCAAGAGCCACCATCAAGACGTTTCCTAACCAGAAGCCCTGTGTGGACAAAACCATCCGCAAGGCTCTGAATTCTCGAATAAAGTGAGGGGTAATTATGTTAATGGGACAGGTCGGCAAAGAATGAAATTTATTTTATTTTCCCTTAACCCGGCTGGACAAGACATGTTTGGAGTCTAAACTAAAGGAGCACATTTTGGTCCTTTAACTCAGAACAAAAGCTGTTAATGTTGCTAACAGACCATGCTTTTACTCAATATATGTACAAAATTTTCATTTAAGACATTTATTATATATTTCAATATTACTTTATTCATGTATTGCACTACTGTAAACCACAGAATTTGGTAAACCTATTTCAAACACCAAAACAGTTCCCAATTAGTAAAGGGATTTTTTCACATGAGATGAAAAATGTCCATAATCCATAATATTACTTTATACAGTGATCTATGTCAGATTCTACCTCATTAGGAAGATAGCTGAGATTGTTCTGAACACTATGATATCAAACAAGTTATTACCTTTAAGGTGAATTTAGGAATATATATCCAGAAACAGACATTTGCTCTGAGCCATCAGATGTTTAAATGATGGTGTTACACCAAAATCTGTGACCACTGAATTCTGTCACTGTAGAACCTGCAGCACACAGATCACCATTTCTGACAGCTGTGACCGCACTGTACCATCATAATAAATAAGTTTAACACCAATCAGAATGTATTTTAAGGTGTTTGTGATTTCTGATGGCTGGGTGCTGCTGCTCTCTGCTGATCAAAAAAATTAATTGTGTTTTATTATTACGTTTATGTATTTTTCCCAGGGAATCATTTTTCTGCATTTTATGTGTATATCTCTGTTGAAGGATTTTTTTGATATTTGACCTTTAAATAGCAGCATATTTTTTTCTGTTATTAATCATGTCTTTTAAGGTCAAATGCCAACCGTTGTCTGTACGTATCACTTCCACTGTGAGAGTCTATTGCTGTTTCATAAGTAAAGAGCCAAAGCAGGACAGAGAGTTGTGTTTCTCTGTTTATACCCACTGATACCCAAGAACATCATGAAGGTGTGTGGTGCAGTTCCACAGCAGAATGTGTGTAGAGTGCAGTTCACTGACAGCAGTTGGATGCCACTATCTGTGATGTGTCTATCTGGGGGGAATTGGCACACACACACATGGAGAAACATGCACCCACACCCATGCACATTCATTCATACATACATACATACATACACATACACACACACACACACACACACACACACACACACACACACACACACACACACACACACACACACACACACACACACACACACACACACACACACACACAACACACAGCTGCTTCAGGATGGCCAGACCCACATTGAAGGACCTGGAGAAAAAACATAATTTTACACACACCCTAAATATACAAAGTGATACACAACTACTACCCCACCCACACACCCACACCCACACTCACAAATACATGCATGCTCCTGTATATGCATATATGCCTATATAGCTACCAGTTGAAAGATGTGAAAATTCCCAGCTTGCATCTCTTCTTCCTTACATATGCTTCCTCCTCACATATGCTCCTCCAGTGCTGATGCACACAAACACATACACACATTCATGCCTATTCTAACCACAGTCATGCATGCTTGCACACACACACACACACACACACACACACACACACACACACACACACACACACACACACACACACACACACCACACGTCCATGCTTCTTTTTTGGTTTTGTGGGCTTTAGGTTCTGTTGTGATCCAGCTATGAACTTTGTGTTTTAATCAATCAATCACTACTGTCTCAGGCAGTATGGTTTCTGTCACATTCACTCCAGTTTAAAGTTTCTTAAGCAGTCTTAATTTTTTTTTCTTTTGTCTCTGTTTTCAAAGCAATGAGTTTACAAATGTGAAAATTCCCAGCATGCCTGTCTTTTCACCTCCCATAAGTATTGCCACAGCAATTGGTCAACAACTCTGAACATGTTTTACTAAAGGCTATCCTTATTCAGTCCTTTTACTGATATCTACATCTCAAGGTGCAAACTTCATGATTAAACCTCCATGTCATCTCTTGGAAAGACTAAAACAAAAACACTGAATGAATGATAGAACTTTTAAAAAAAATGTTATTCTCTATACATTTGTCCCAGTCAAAAAGTCATCTGCACAGAATATAACACAAAGAAGTAGAGAATTAGACATGTTGAGACGGTACAGTGTAATAGAGTTTGTGGAGAAGCATCATCCATCTTGGTTCTCCAAGTCAGTTTCTCCCAAAGGATGGCAGTGCCATCCTGGAGTGATAAAGGGCAACATGAGTCAGAGGGGAAACACCTGATAGCCAGAGTCCAGTCAGTGGGAGGAAGTGGACTGCAGTGTTTACACAGGTATGGTGGACACTCCCCCATCCTCCTCAGTCAGGGGTGATATGAGTAGAGAGAGATTTCCTGGGAGAATCTTTAAGATGCTGAGCTTTGCCTGTGTAACCCTGAGTCTGGTAAGTGGGGTAGATTTCTTTCTCTCTGAAGATCCATTTAACAGTGTGTGGTATGTGATGTTCACTCCAGGAGCAGGTCAGTAGAAACAGACCCTCCCACATCAACCTTTTGGTTCCCCCAGTTAATGTGTAGTCCGTGAAAAACACCTGATGGAAACAGTTCAAAATTCCCAGGATGAGGATCTCTGCCATCCATTTTGAATATCAAACAGGCCTTGACCTCCATAGTAACCTACAGTAACATACACACTCTTTAGAAACATAGTCTACTGAATGTTCTACACTTACAGTGGAAAGGAAGTGTATTCAAATGAAATTTTGACAAACTTCTAACCCCAACATGCACGCCAAATATTTTTACCACCCTGTTTTGTCATTTCATTTCACTATCGGTTCAAAGGCATCTTTTCTTCTTATTAATGAAAATAGCACATGAAATTAGAGCAGCTAAAGAATTGGCTTCCTGAGACTTTTAAAAAGTGTTGAACAGATGTTAAGGAGCATTTTAAATTCAGAGCATTCTTATTACCCGCAATGCAGTGTGTTAAGCATTTGGATGGTCAACCCTCAGTGAGGAGTCCGGTTTCATCTTTGTGAACCTCAGGTGCCTGGAGAGAAGTCCTGAGTTGCACACAGGACACTGAGTCAGCAAGCACTCAGAAGTGCTCCAGCTTATTGTCACACAGAGCTTAGAATATATAGACAGCATGAGTGACAAAAAAGAGGAAAAATGTAGTTTTGGCAGACAACAAACATAGAAAACCTGCTTGACAACATTATAAAGTAACTAAAATGTCTATAGAATCTCTGCTTGGCAACAGAGCAAAGATAAATGATTTAAAAATAGCTATTATACTGTTTTTAAATGGAACCATTTGTCAGAGGATATTTGAAGATCCTGACAATGGTGTGCAGCCTAGCATTGAAAGGTCATGGAAATACCAACCTGTTCATTGTACAGTTGTGGCGTCCTCCAGTGTTGTTAATTGATGTGATGTTGGTTAAGTAACAGGTGGCTCGCCAGTTCACAGCTACCAGAGGGAGGCCACAAGCCGGGAGCTAATCAGGGTTTGTTAGCCGGATCTCCTTCAGGTGGCATCACCCTACATAACAGCTTCACAAAGGCCCCTCTTAGAAAAGTCTTGTTGTGACATACGTATGTTACATCTGTCAGGGTGCCTCACCCCTGATCAACCTGACAGTCACAGGTTACATATTGAAATTGTGATTGGTGGGATGTGGGATTGGTGGGTTGTGGGAGTTGTGCATGCAGACAAAACCACACCGAGGCACATGGTGCATTGCATTGCTCCTCCATGTTTTCCTCAGTGTCGGTTGGCAGTTGGTTTATGGGGCAGAGTTGGTGGCTCTTAATGAGGGTACAACCTAATCAGAGTGTGCCAAACAGCTAGCAGGGGGCCTGGTTGGCTCAAATGGTCTTCCCATCAAAACTTCGAAAGGGGCCACTTTTGTGGTTGCACTAGGAGTCATATGCATTTCACATAGAACTGCAGCTAGCAGTTTTTTGATCATGTAGTGTGTTCATTCCACTATGCCTGACGACCGAGGGTAATAGCGGATGTGAAATTTTGATGCTCAGATATCTACAGAGATGATGAGTCATGCAAAACATCAAAGCACTCATACAGGCAACATTCAGGATGGTAGAGAAAAACAGAAGATGTATTTATTGACACCAGTATGGTTTACAACAAAGGAGTTGCCTCGAGAACAACTGCAGACCTTACATTTGGGATCTTCTTTTACCCTTTTTGATCCTCCCCGACCAAAGTAGAGTGTCACCCTCCAAGGACGCCATTTCTTATTGTCTTGTGTCTCAGTGAAATGTTGTCTCTCCAGTCTTAGCCCTCCATTACTTTTTCACACTTATCTGTACCATCTTTGCATTAGAAAAATCATCGTTGTGTGTTAATATCTGCTTTGGTCATTATTTATATTCCAGCATTCAGCCGATATGTGTCATTTCGCCCGATTCCTCCTCACAGTACAGCACCCAGCAGACTGTTTGTCACCCAACCCAGGACTCCACCAATCATGAACTTCACGTCAGATCGTCATTACCGGAATATTGAACTCCCCTGTGTACTTGATTATTTAAGCCTGTCTCGAACATTAGGACACTGTGAAGTATTGCCTCTAGAGTCCTATGCATACCGAACGTTCTTTGGATTGTTTTTCTGTGTACCGACCCTTGACTTTCTAACAATGTTATGGCCATCTGGTGGTGCTACCACTGCAGTAGGACTACAAGTTCAAATGTAGCCAGTTGTGCTGTTTTGAGTCTGGGCCTATACTTCACTATGTAGTAGTGTGCACAGTGGCTTGGTGGTTAGCATGTCTGCGTTTCAGAATTGGTGTCTCAGGAGTTTCTGCATGTCTGCGTAGGTTTCCTCTTTGTTTCCTGGGTGCTTTCTCCCACACGCCAAAAACATGGAGGTTAGGTTGATTGGTTACTCTAGAATGTCCTGGTGTTAATGACTGCGAACTCAGTGGTGGATGGTGCACTGTCCTGGGTGTTGTCCTCTCGCTCCCCTTCCTGTACATGATGCAGTCCCCCGGGTGGCTGTGGTTTCCAGTTGACTGAAGATTGGGCACAATTGACTGCCGATTGCTCTTGTGTACTGAGAAAGGCGCTATATAAGGGTAAAGTCATATCATAGAAAACTCTAGCAATAAATAGACTTGAAACAAAAAAACTTGTGTGTGACCACTGCTCCACCACAGCAGTGCAGAAACAGTTGCTGTTTCTGGTCTAAAATGGGCTTTAGACTCTGATCTGGTGGACGCCCACTGCGTGAAACCTTGAGAAATGAAACCACAACAGACGTCAGACACCTTGATCTCTCAGACCAGAACAGATACACTTTATTCTGGGGCATTCACAAGATGCTTTGAGATCATCGTTAAACATGGGCGTCCAAACCACAAAAATTAAACATACCATTTTGCATTTTATATATAACAAATGACGTTTAGACTACATTTGTCTAATGAGCTAGCACTGACACTGAAGCGTAGATTTTACCAGATTAAAGCCAGAGCCCTTTTTAGACCATAAGCAGCAACTGTTTCTGCACTGTTGGGGTGAAGCAGTGATCACACACAGTTTTTTTGTTTTGTTTCGAGTCTATTTATTGCTAGAAATTATGATTTTACCCTTATATAGTGCCTTTCTCAGTACCCAGGAATGCTTTACAATCAACACACTGTACCATGTTTTTATATCCTGTCAACACAATCAGCAGTCAATTGTGTACAGCATACTCTCGTCTGGAAACCACAGCCCCCTGGGGGACTGCATCGTGTGCAGGAAGGGAAGAGAGAAGATAACACCCAAGACAAAGCACCATCCACCACTGAGCATGCAGTCATTAACACCTGGACAATCCAGAGTAACTTGCGTATCTTGAATATGGTTTCACAGAAGCAGTCGTTTGGGCAGTGTGGGTGTTTGTATCATGAAGCATCGTGTCACAGAACAGGAAATGACAGCAAGATTTCTCAGCAGTCAGAGGATGATGTAGCACCATGTCTGTTCGGGGAAGTCTAAAAAGAACCGCTAATGATAAAATGAAAAGAAGAAATAAGAGCTCTGGCCAAGTTCATTTGTTCCCAGTTCCTCTCTGCTGGGTGGACATTAGGGTCAGGTGGACTGAAGTACTGCTGAGAGACTGCTGGAGTCAGTGTGTGTCCACAGTGGTAGTGGAGTTCTGGGTGTAGAGTTGTCAGTGTGTGCTGGGAGGTCAGTGGTGTTTCCATAGTGACAATGCTGCTGAGTTTGTGTCTTCTCTTCACTAAAGGTGAGTGTGAAATTCTCTTTTAATGCTGAATTCCATTAAATTGTACATTTATTTGTTAATATAAAATGTTATTTAAGCAAGCTGACTTTCTCAGGTAGAACTGGAAAAATATTTTGCTTAAAAAATAATTATTAAATATTTCTGCATATCTTATGATTCCATCTTATGAAGTCTGTGTACTTTTTAATATAGTTAAAATATAATTTATTGGTCTGAGAGCTCAGGATGTCTGACGTCTGCTGCGGTTTCATTTCTCACAGTTCCAACCAGTGGGCAGTGGGTACCAGATCAGAGTCTAAAGCCCATTTTAGACCAGAAGTGACAACCGTGTTGCTTCTGTCCCTCTGCAGCTGAACTGTGGTCACACACTCACAAGCTCAGTTTCCTTCTAGTCTATTTCTTGCCTTATGCCATGACAGGCTTATCAGTGGTTTCTAGCTAGAAATAGTACAAAATACTACTTTTATTCGGTAAAGTGTAGTTTAATAATCAAAACAGCACAACTCTGACTGCTGGGTCTATTCTAACGTGAAATTGGGATAAAGGATGATGCTTTAAACAAAGACTAAAACTAGGACTAGGCTCCAGTGTGTTCTCAATGGCAGGTCTAGTTTGAATTTAATTTAGTACAAAACAGGTTTAGTATGTGTAGGACTGGTATGGTTACTGATAATTTGGGGAATATTGTGTACTGTGAGAAGAGATGTCAGTACTTCACTGAGAAAAGGGACTGCTCATGTACTACCCAAACCATGTCTATGTTCAAAGGCTGATTTACAGAGTTTATCAAAGTTCAAATAGGTTCTTATTGTGAGTAATGCAGGTTTTTGTTGTTTGTTTTTGACTCATTCAGTAAATTCAGAACTTCATATTACTCACAAAAAATCTTAAAGAACTTTTCTACATAAGCAATGGTCCACAAGAAATTATTGTGATGTGGAAACTGAAATACCAAACAAAAAGCAGGTCCTCTCACTATCTATAAATTCTTAAATGTGTGTGTGTGTGTGTGTGTGTGTGTGTGTGTGTGTGTTTGCATGCTTATAGACTCTGAAGACAAAGCACACAGCATTCTGTAGTGACAGTGCATAATAGTTCAAAGTATATTTACCAATAAAACAAATTTGATACAATGAATGAAACATTAAGTACACAGGACATCATAAGACAGTGCAAACATAAAATATATCAAGCTATGAAAAAGTAATGCAAAAATTTGTATGTGCGCAAGCTTTGTGGTGATTAACTCTATAAACTGCATTTTAAAACTATAAACTTAGAAAGAGGAGTTTGAGAATAAGAGTGAGGGGATAGTATGTCTGTTTGTTTCTCTCCTCTACATCAGACTCCACCCCCTTTGCTTTATAATGAGCATGTGTGTCTCCTATATGGTTTCACAGATGCAGCATCATGGTCAGTGTGGGGTTGTGGGATACATTACAAAAGAAGAAACAACCAGAGTCCTCACAGGTCAAAGGACATGATGGCACTGTGTGTGGTTTTGTATGTCTCTGTAAAGCTGGTGATGTGAAATTGAAAAGAAACATAAGAGCTCTGGCCAAGTTCATTTGTTCCCAGTTCCTCTCTGCTGGGTGGACATTAGGGTCTGGAGTACTGAAGTAATGCTGTGAGAGTTCTGGAGTCAGTGTGTGTCCACAGTGGTAGTGGAGATCTGGGTGTAGAGTTGTCAGTGTGTGCTGGGAGGTCAGTGGTGTTTCCATAGAGACAAGGATGCTCAGTTTGTGTTTTCCCTTTACTGTACTTCCTCTCACTAAAGGTGAGTGACATGAAACTGTACATATATGTGCTAATCTAAAAATGTTATTAAAGTGAGTTGAATCATTCAAGATTTATTTGGCTGAATTAGAATCATAACCTGGCTGGTCTTAGAATGAAAAAATATGATTAAATGGTCCAGAATGCAAACAGACTATATCTTTGCATGAATTAAAGTTTATTAATCAAAAATAAATCAAAAAGTCAAAAGATGTTATTTCAGAAAATGAAAAGACAGGTTGGGGAAAATGAAGGGAAAAAAGAAATACAAAATAAATTGGTAAAAAGAGCTGGGAAAAGTTAAAGAGTAGGGCTAATTTTGTTGGAGCGCTTGGCACAGGACAAGGTGCTTTTTATAGCCTGCCATGCTCGTCTGAAGAAGATGCGTACTCTCTTCAACCTCTTGCATTCTGAGCCTTTATATTTGAAATAAAAGTAGAATTTTTAAGCTGGTGTCCATGGAGAGGATGTATGTAAACTCTGATTATTGATGTGGTGCTTTGATGCTACTCACCAGCTGGGGTGTTCTCCACTTTGACTGCCTCTGTAATAGATTCCCCTACTCCACCCAGATCCTCTCTTACATCTACAGATGTTTATTTTTCCCAAAAATCAATACAAATGCAATTACATAATAAAGTACAGGCACATATTTAATGTGAACAAATATCATATCCTACTGTGTGTTCTTAATGGAAAGCTAGATTTATGCAAGAAAGTACATCTGCACCTTCTACATGGGCGCTGTGGTCCAAAGAGCAAATCTCTTCCGTTGACTCTATGATCATAAAGTGTTCAGCAGTTCTGCTCCGGATGGTACGAACCTCCTTACAGTCCTGCTGTTTCTTGGGTGAGAAATGAGAAATAATCACTGATTAATTGTAACGGAAAGGAATCATCCATTGACCCCACCTGGGCAGTGGAAACTCCACTAATGGACAGCATATTTTGGATTGCCATCTGTACAAGTCAGGGAAATGTGAAGGCAAAATAAATAAAACTGTGGATGCATTAAAAAGATGTAGACACTTACACTTTCTCCCAGATTGGCACAGTAATGTTGCTTAAACCAAGCAATAGGAGCAGGGTATCTATGACTCTTCTTGCTTCTGGTGATAATATTAGTAATTAAGTTGTCTCTTGGCATCTAGAAAGGGCAGAAGAAAGCTCTATTGTCACTGAACGATAATAAAGCTGTTTACTTTCTTTTAAAAAGTTTGCATGTTTTTGGACATTAAAAAAAAAACTTTAATTTTTAAGAATTAAAGATTTATTCCTAAAAAGTAATTGAATTTGAAATGAAAATTAGGCTTTGATTACAACACCATTTTCTATAAAACAAGGCTTATTTTACATGCATTTGTGCACAGGATTACCTTTGTACCCCAGTTTCATATCTCTATATGGAAATGAAAAATCAGAGCCTGTATACTTTAAATATGTATATACAGTTATTATGTAACAGAACAAATGGCCACCCGTAGCTCAATTTCTTCTACAAATGTTAATAAATGTGAAACAAAGGTTGTCTGTTGTGCGACAGTGCATAATGGCCACACTCGTGGTCTTGCAGAGGTTTTTCTAAAACAAGCCCATAAGTCACTTTCCCTTGTCTCAGTCAACGTATTTCATCTAATGGAGTTCGGTTACCAGAATATTTTCAGCTACGTCCCCTTTTATTTATCAAGGTTTCCTTTTGTTAGTTCACTCTCTACTCACTTATTCCGCATTTGAAAATATTTGTGCGGTCCGTGAAATTAAACAGCTGTGACGGCCCGAGTGCCGCAGGTCCCACAAACTCGCTTGACGTAGACAGACGTTTATTAGACGAACACGAATAACGAACACAGTGGCGCTCACACCAAAAAGGCAAGATGAACATGTGCAGCATTGAACACAGCTTACAAACATAAAGTGCACCACGTACGTGAACATTAGCGAACACAGACCGACAGGGATACACACACCAACCGGGGTTTAAACACACACAGACATTAGGAGAATAACGCGGTGCAGGTGTGTGACTACATAGTCGTGGTTTCACACAAGACCATGAACTCCCACTGCAGGCGGCGGGCCGTACCACGTGACTAGTGGGACGGGGAGCTCACTATCAGCCCACTAAATAGTTCTCCGTTCAGTCAAAAGTTCTCCATCATTAAAATGTGTGTTCTCTTTTTAAATTCGCATATTGGCTACTTGTTTATAATACGATTCCGTTATCAAATATTTAGTATCTGCCTTTGTAGATAAAATTAAATTCTACTTACGTTTTGTTTTCGTTTCTCAGTACCTCTTATGCGTGAAGAATTGTTTGTAGTCTCTGTTGATGTTTTGTCTAAAATGATCGTCATCGGCAAATCCACTCAATAAACTGATCTGGGGTCAGAAATAGAATGACACACATTATGACATAATCGAGCGCTAAATTCTGTTCAGTGGTTGTTTAGAACAATGACAGAAGTGCAGCTGAAATGACATTATAGTCTCATATTATAAATCACATTTTAAAATCATTTCCCCCTCTTTACGCTATCATTTTGTTATCAGGCTCAGATTAAAAAATCTAAATAAAGTAAATATAACCTATACATGTAAACTATATATTAATTAATTAGTAATCATTCCACATAGGTACAGTTCACTCACTCTGTATTCGTTATAATCCAAAGTCATTTGAACACTCATTAAGGATCAAAATGCAACCTAAACAACAACAATAATAAATTCTTAAGAAATTATACAATTTTAACTGAAAATTAGGCTAATTGATCACAATACAATGTTCAACAAAACAAGGCTTATCTTTACTCGGGTGTTTCAGTACCAAGGCTACACAGTTATGCAAACACTTTCTTGCATAATATATGCTTATATTATGAAATTGAGCAACTGGAGAAACAGAATTAAATGCTCCATTCATTACCGCTTCAAATGGTTTATTATTTTTTAAAAATATATTTTTTAAAAGTGCAGGATTGTAGCCCCAAAATATATCCTATATGAAGTGACCTGCATTAAGAAATTAATTGTTGATGTCACTTACTATTATTATTGTTATAGTAGTAGTATTTAGTGGGGAATCATTTTATGGTGTTGATTGGAGAATACTACTAAACAAATTAATCTTACCATCAGTAGTAGTTGATGAAATTAATAACTTCTAACCATTTGGAGGTGTCATTGTTGTAGTAGGTTTAGTTGAAGCTGTTGGACTTGATGTGTCAGTGTCCACTGGAGTAAGATTTACAGGTTTATATGGAGCCTCTGCAAGAATAGAAAAGTGTGGTCAGTTCTAAGTATGAACTCTGTTTCTGTACTGTTCACTCTCACTGGAGATCACTTCCCATGTGTTTCTGTTTGTGTTGTATTTATACCAGGTGAAGCTCTCAGCTTTGGTGTGTATATCAGTGCAGGAACAGGGCAGCAGCCTGAGTGCTGCAGCTGATATGCATGAGATTTAACTGCACCACAATAATACATTGATTTCAAGATTTGGTTTTATGACTGATGGCAGTCTAAAAAGTAAATCGTAATTGTTCAAATTCTACCTTATATGTTCAGATAACATGGAGTGCCTCTTATACATTATCAGAAATATATGACATGTCGTCTCTAACTGGACTCCTACTAGATGTTTTCAGTGTTTCTTATAAAGTAGCTACTGAGAAGATATTTGATGATCTACAGATGTAGAGAGAAAGTCAACTCACCATCAGCAGCAAGGAGCAGATAAACACACACCTGCATTCTTACTGAGTTCCACACACTACACACGGCTACAGCAGGACTGCTGATACACACCATACACACTCTTCAATACAGTCTACTGAATGTTCTGATAACTACAGTTACAGTGGAGATGAAGTGTATTCAAATGAAGCTTTGACAAACTTCTATCCCCAACACACACAACAAATATAGGGAGGCAGTAGGGTTTTATAAGTTTTTAAAAGTCATTTGGTGTGTCCTCTTTCTTCCTTAACAGTCTCACATTATAAGTGAAAATGTCATCATTCTTACTTAAGTTGGCTCAGTCCGTTGTCACAGAGATGTGGCGGCCCAGTGGGACAGACCCAAAATGACTCCCTAAGTGCTGTTAGTTCAGTCTAGCACACCTGCCCCTTTGTACATGCATCATTTATGAACGTATTTAAATCCCTCTGTCACCGGAGTGGTTGTCGGTCTTTGTTCGTACTCAGGTTGGTGTTAATGGTCGTTTAATAAATGCATGTCTTCGTCAAGAGACGTCTGCGCTTCCTGCGCCTTGCCTTGCGGCACTTGGGCCATCACAACAAACAAAATATTTGTATTTTCTTATACCTGCATGCAGGGGGTGGCATAACGTGAATAAGTGAATAAATCATATAAAAGCAGACATTGTGTTCACTTTGTTTTCAGTAGGCTACACCAAAAGTGAGGAGAAGGCCTTCAGTATTTTGAGGAGTTCCCTTCAGTATTCTGGGAAGAGTCTCATATATAGTCAGGGCCATTGGACCTGGACTTCACCATCTCTCACACCAATCTTATTCCCACTTCCTAAAAAAAGAGAGAAGCCTGCAGCCAAGGGATCAGTTAAGATGAGACAAAGAGCAAACGTAAAAATAATGTATATGTAACATGCTGCAACCGTCCCTGATCTGGGCTGAGACCTTCCCCAAGGTCGGGGTCAGTTGCAACATCTGACTTCTTCGATTCAAATAAATAAGTGGATGTCATGTGTAATCATTTACCATTTTTTCTTCACAAACTCAAATATTTACTGTATAAACTGAAAAATCTTTAGGATTTAGCGTTGTTGTGCATCACTAAACTAATATTTAGTTGTATAACTACTGTTTCTGAGAACTGCTTCACATCTGTGTTGCATGGAGTCGACCAACTTCTGGCTGCTGTAAACAGGTATTCCAGCCCAGGATGCTTTGACAACTTTCCACAGTTCCTCTCCATTTCTTGGTTTTGCCTCAGAAACAGAATTTTTTATGTCCCCCTCAAGTTTTCTATCGGATTAAAGTCCGGGGATTGGGCTGGCCACTCTGTAACTTTAATTTTGTTGGTCTGGAACCAAGATGCTGCTCGCTTACTGGTGTGTTTTGGGTCGTTGTCTTGTTGAAACATCCATTTCAAGGGCATTTCCTCTTCAGCATAAGGCAACATGACCTCTTCAAGTATTTTGATATATGCAAACTGATCCATGATCCCTGGTATGCGATAAATAGGCCCGACACCATAATAAGAGAAACATCCCCATATCATGATGCGTGCACCACCATGCTTCACTGTCTTCAGAGTGTACTGTGGCTTGAATTCAGTGTTTGCGGGTCATCTGACAAACTGTCTGCGGCTCTTGGATCCAAAAAGAACAATCTTACTTTCATCAGTCCACAAAACGTTTCTTCATTTCTCTTTAGGCCAGTCCATGTGTTCTTTGGCAAATTGTAACCTCTTCAGCACATGTCTTCTTTTTAACAGTGGGACTTTGCGGGGGCTTCTTGCTGATAGATTAGCTTCACACAGGCGTCTTCTAATTGTCACAGTACTCACAGGTAACTTCAGACTGTCTTTGATCACCCTGGAGCTGATCATTGGCTGAGTCTTTGCCATACTGGTTATTCTTCAATCCATTCAAACGGTATTCTTCCATTTTCTTCCACATCTCTCTGGTTTTGTTTTCTATTTTAAAGCATTGGGGATCATTTTAGCTGAGCAGCCTATCATTTTCTTTATATCATTTTCACTTCTTTACATGTTTTCCCCTCTCCAATCAAAGTTTTAGTCAAAGTATGCTGTTCTTCTGAACAATGTCTGGAACGACCCATTTTTCTCAGATTTTCAGAGAGAAATGCATGTACATGTGTTGGCTTCATCTTTAAATAAAGGCCACCTGATTGACATCTGTTTTTTCACAGAAGGAATGACCTCACTAATTGAACTCCACAGTTATTATTTTGAACACACCCATTTCAATTAATTATTCAATTACACACCTACTGGTAAATTATTTACCATGTAGTAATATAATTTCTACCAAAAACAGTGATTGATATGATTAGTCATGTTGGACTGCTATTATTTCATCTCCCTTTGTAACTCAGTACAGTAAGTGATGTGGAGTCTGAGCTTCCTAGACACCACCATCTCCACTGATTTCAAACTAGAGATCACAACAGCCATAATCAAAAACGTTCATCAGTGTATCAGGAGCTGCTTTGTATCAGAAACTCACCATGGACCCCACACAACTAGGGAACGCCACACACTATCTGTATAAAACCCTCTGCTCAGGTATTTGTTACTGCTTCAACAAAACCTGAACTTCACAACTTGTGTTTCCCAAAGATGGTTTTCCTTTAAAAAAAATTTAAAACCATAAAAAAGTGCTATATGTGATATATGTGATCCTTTATTTTAACTATATTGTACTAATTGTATTGTATCATCTGAACCCCCCTCAGATACAAAGTAGCACTCACTTGAACATGTGAACAAAGCACAGCAAAACAATCCTGTAAACAAACACACACACACACACACACACACACACACACACACACACACACACACACACACACACACACACACACACACACACACACACACACACACACACACACACACACACATACACACACACACCATGGAAGATTTGACCTTGAAGGACATGTGCCAGTAATGATGTGGAGGTTGTTTTTCTTATGTTACAGTGGATGGTATGTGAGCATTCACCTGTGTCTCCTGCTCTCTCTTCTCTTCTGTTTGCCCCTTTCTTAGCCTCGTTTGTCCATGTCTCTGGACTACATTAGAAAACCAGACAGTGTGACCCACAACTTGTATGCATGCATGCGTGTGTGTGTGTGTGTGTGTGTGTGTACCTTTGTATCTCCAGCACAAGACCCCCACGAGACCCAGCAGCAGGAGGAGGACAGCTCCCACAACAGTAGTCATGAGGATATATGATAGATCACCAGCAGGGTTTTGGACATCTGAAGGCAAACGTTATACAAATGTTATGTGTATTTGTGTGCGTGTTAGTGTTTGTGTTTTTACACAGCATGCATTTTAATTGCTTTTTAAGATATTAGGAGACCATGTTGATATGCAGTAAATGCATGTTACCGTCAGTCAGAGTCTTTGCACTGTCAGTAGTGGAAGCGTCAGCTGGAGCCTTTGCACTTGTTTTGCCATCAAATCTTGATGTAAATTCTGTTGTTGAGATTCCTGGAGAGGGAGATGTGTTTGTTAGCATAAGATGGTGTACTGCTTTAGTACTAGCAGTACTAGGGTAGCAGTACTGAGTCTCCTGTGTGTGCAGTGATGTGTTTTGTCTCCCTGTTGTTTTTTAATTGCTCAATTTAATACTGATTTAATACTCAACCTGTAGAAACACACCCTACTGTCATACTCCATCACATTTGCTTGTTAAATTAATAAATATTTACTCTAATATTATATGATTTTTAGCATTGTTCTAATGACATTCACTATCCTTATAACAATGATAGTTATAAGGTGTAACTGAGCAAATTGGTTGCTCCATTTAGGTAACAATTTGAGCTTTGTTTGATATTAAGTACCAATTTAACAATTTTTTAATATTTGATCAGAATCTACATTTCAAATTTACTAACATGTTTGTTAAGAGTGGTCTTCATAAGTCCTTCATAACAGCTAACACAAACCTAAATACACTTTTATAAAGGCTGATTCTGACAGACAGCTGTCATACAGTCTTCTCTTCATAACACAATACTATCAGTTGATTAGTTGACATAACACTTCATTCAAGGGCTATAGGTTGTTTTTTTGTTTGTTTTGTTTTTTTACCTAAGTTTTAAATATGATTCCAGTTAAAATAACATAACGGGACCCCCCAGCAGACAGAGTCGGCTGAGAATGAGGATGGCCACTATAGCCACCCCAATACCCCCAGAGAAAAATCGGGGCTGATGACCAATACCGTTTGTTCATCTTATGTAGCCCAGTTCTGTGTTGTTCCCGTTTGTCTGTCTTTATGCTCACTGTTATGTTTTATTATTGTTGTTCTCCGTTAGTCTTCCCTTAATGTTGTATTCCCTTGTTGCTCATTTCTCGCCCTCATCCTGTTCTCATATTATTATTCTTCTGTTAGCCTGTTTGTTCTTCATTCTATAATGTGTTGTTAGTCTTTGTTGATTATTAAACTTATTATTCATTCTATTCAATCAGTTTGGTTCGTTATGGCGTCGTCACTTCACACGAGTGTTCACTCTCCACCCCTCCCACGTTACAATTAGTTGTTGCTTACCAAGTGAGGGGTGACATCTTAGAACAGGCCAGACGCTTGTGGACAGCCGAGTTTTATTTGTAGCGGAATAAGCAACAATTGTAAAGTGAAACAGGCGAGGGTAATGGCCAGATATACACACACCAGGGAATTGCTCAGTACATGCTGATAGACCAGCGATAACACTTTGCAGGGAGTGAACGAAACCAGAGAGAATAAATAGTGTAGCAAAGATGAGACACAGATGACACTAGTAAACTGGTGATGAGGATCTGGTGAGGTTGTGCCGGGGAAGACGGGAGTTGCAATCACGGACTGAGGGCGGTTGCGGGACATGAGGTTACTAGGAAAACTGAGCAGATGTGAACACCTCAAACCACGTAGTACCTTTCTGTTCTTGACACTGGCTGGAGAGGCTGAAATGAAAACTCCCATATGACTGTGATAAATGAACGCTTTGACAATGATTGTCATGACACTCAATTGAAAGTGTTCTGGCCTGGTCTATAAATAAGGTGTTTTATTTTGTTACTAATAAAATGTAGTTTGATCTCTAATGCCACACCATTCTACCAGTCACAGAAAGATCAAACAATATATGTATAACTCTGTGATAGAGCATCAGTGTGGAAGCACTAGAAATCTTAATATCAAGCCAAGTGCCACATACAACACATGCTACTGATCACATTCTTGAACTACCAAGTTGCCACTGTTGGGCCCCTGAACAAGGCCCTTAACCTTAAATTGCTCAAGTTATACTCAGTCATAATTATAAGTAGCATTGGATAAAATCAATTTGTTATTTTAGCATTCTGTTTCTAATGTTTGATCATTCATGATCACATATGTAATTTTTTCATTAGGCTACTTATGTTTATTACAGTAAAGGATCCAATACTGCCTCTTGCATTGTGATTTTAACACTGCCAGAATGCAATGTAGACAGAATAGGTAGGTTACATAAAGGATCCAATCTCTGCACCGCACATTTAGTAGGTTAAACCCAAAGCTAGGCTAAGAGAATGGTAAAACCCTGAGAAAGCAGTATAGTTTTGTATCAAGTTTTCACATAAAAAGGGAAACAATGATTTTAAACAAATTATTGCAGAATTGAATTACTAAACATCATTACTGATCATCCATTTTTTTTAATGACATATGAAGGCGGTGGAGTGTTGTATTATTTATAATGCTGTGCAGTTTTGAATCTAAAGCAGCTATAATTTCTGAGAACTACCAGGTGTCACTGTTTTGTCACCAGCTTTCAATGCTCCCAAGCTTCGAATCCTTCAGCAGTAAAATAAGGAAGAACCTAAAATGCTTCACAGGACTTCGTCTGCACATCATTACCAAGAAGGAAGTTAAACAGTAAACACTTGAATAACGAGCAGGCTAATAACGTTACCAAACAACAATAAACTCACGGGAGGACGAGAGAAAGCACATTCAAAGACCCACAACCAAGACGCTAAAACAAGGGATATTTATACAAAGATTAACGAATGCAAACTAGACAAAGATGAAAACAGTGACAGGAAAACCAAACGAGGGGTCGGAACAGAAAAACCAAAACAAAGAAGCATGTGTGTTAAAAACCTGAGACATTCTTACTTGAACTGCCCAAGATATTTGTTACAATTAAAGGAGTATTTGACCATCACTGAACTAAACGTTACTGGTAATGTGCACAGATGACAGCACAACAACAAATATGACAGCAGAAAGTCTACAAGTAACTCAGACAACCAAGACTTTGCTAGTGTGGATACATAAGAAAACCTTAAAGCTGGATTTATCATTTGCAGTTGGATTTGGATCAAAAACAGTGTTTTACCTTTAATGGTGAGTCTGATGTATTTATATTGCTGGTTTGTAAGATAACAGCTGTAGTCTCCCTCATCCTCTTCAGTCAGGTGTGATATGAGTAGAGAGAGATTTCCTGGAGAGGGAACAGTACCCAGCTGAACTCTGTTTCTGTACTGTTCACTCGCACTGGAGATCACATCCCATGCGTCTCTGCTTGTGTTGTGTTTCTTCCAGGTGAAACTCTCAGGTTTGGCGTGTGGGTCAGTACAGGAGCAGGGCAGCAGTACTGAGTCTCCTGTGTATGCAGTGATGACGTCTGTCTTCTGATTCTCTGCCAAACTGCAGCCTGCAGAAACACACGAGATAAAGGCCTAATTAATATTTAATATGACATACTCCGTTATTATTATTATATATGACATACTTAATTATTATATATGACATACTTAATTGCTCCAGGTCCAGTCACCTGATGGTACTGATGGTACCAGCCAACTGATGATGGTACTGGAAATCATTAAGAGATTTCCCAATATATGCTGGTATGATGGATGCATGACCATCAAGTTATATGATTTAAATGTCTGATTATATTGATTATAGATTGTCTCTCTCCCTCCCCTCCCTCTCTGCCTCCCTCACTCCCTCCATCCCTCTCTCAATCACTCTCTCTCTCCCTCATTCCCTCCCTCCCTCTCACTCACTCTACCTCTCCACTCCCTCCCTCCTTCCTTCTCCTCCCCTCCCCTCACACTAAAGTTACTATTACCACTAAAGTTACTAATAACATGTGACTAATCATGTTTGAAGCTTCAAACATCACAGATACACAGGATGAGCTTGAGACTGTTTCATAAGTTTGGCACTGTCCTATAACTTGGAAGCTTTATCATTTTACTAAAAAATTGGAAATGTGCAAATTATAGAAGCCAAAAGTAAATGTTTCATAATGTCAACCTGTTGTCTCCCAGTATAGTTTTGTATTATGTTTTCACATAAAAAGGGAAACAATGATTCTAAACTAATTATTGCAGAATTTAATTACTAAACATCATTACTGATCATTTTTTTAAATGAAATATGAAGGCGGTGGAGTGTTGTATTGCGCAGTTTTGAATCTATGGCTGCTATAATTTCTGAAAACCGCCAGGAGTCGCTGTTTTGTCACCAGCTTTCAATGCTCCAAAGCTTCGAATCCTTCAGCAGTACAATAAGGAAGAACCTCAAACGCTTCACAGGACTTCGTATGCACATCATTACCAAAAAGGAAGTAAAAACACATCTGCAGATAAAAACACACCTGCATTCCACAACACACTACATACAGCGACAGCAGTAACGCTGCTACAGATCTTATACACTCTACAAAACTACAGTGTACTGAACACTCTGAAAACTGCAGCCCAGACTACAGTCTGTCTGTGGGAATCACCACACAACTATGACCTGGAACTCTACAACTCTCTCAGTAAAACTCCACTGAAATTCACCACCCACTAATATCCACAGTAGAGAGGAAGTGTGTTCAAGTGCAAAATAAATTATTCCTCCACTTCTTTCTCTCTCACATACAGACTAAATCTAACAGTGAAACAGTGTCTTTCTAGTGTCATAAATTCCTCCTGAGCTTCCCAGTGTTCAGTCCCCATCCTCAGTAAAGTGATCCTGCAGTAAGAAGTAGTGCTACACAGTGATCCCCCTCAGCACTGTTTGGTCACATCATTTCACTCCTGCACTTAATGATCAGAGGACCAAACTGAATGTGTAGCTTAGCAAATATTATACAGATCAGACAGGAAGAGCTCTAGACTACATGCTGATCAAAATAAACATTGATCATTTAATCAGGTAAACATGAGGATGGTCTGATATTCATATTATTCATAAAGTACAGGTGGAATGCAGCAGTCTATGTTGTAGCTTTCATACTATTAAGAAAAAACTACTTAAGAGAAGTTGTGAAACAGAACCACTAAAGGAGTCACCAAAGTAAAGACCACTTTGGATGTAAACAGTACAATGTCATCACAACCCAACAGTTATCACAGGAAGTAGAAACATTCTCACCTTTTCTCTTAGTTACTTTGTTCTTTTTGTTGTTAAAGCTGCCAAAAGCTGTTTGATGATGGTGGATATCTATAAAGTAACTAACTGAGGCTGTAGGCTAGTGTGCACTGCACTGTAACAACAACAACAACAAAATAAAATTAAAACTGTAAAAAGACAAAAACCCCAGCATGGGCTGTCTAAGCCTCCTGGCCAATTGATGTACAAATGAGGAATAAATAACACAAACAGAAATAAACAAGTGAGCACATTTCACACGTAGCACCCAGTGCAACCAGATTAGCAATACATATGTCAGGAGGAAGAGGTGCATACTGGGAATTCTCACATCTGTAAACTGGTAGCTATGACTATGGTGGCATCAGAATAACTTGGGACTAAATAAGAAAAGTCTTTAAACTGGAGTCACTGGAGTGAATTTATGCTGCCAGAGTCAGTTAGTGTTTGACTGATTAAACCATGAAGTTCAAAGCTGGATGACTGTCACTGATGAGGATTTGGAGACTGTTTGACAATCTTCGTGGGTGTGTGAAAGAAGTAAACATTTTGCTCACACACCACTCTGAGGAACAGCACAGCAGAATTTCAAGATCACGAACCCAAAAAGGAAGCATGCGCATATGCATGTCTGTGTGTGTGTGTGTGTGTGTGTGTGTGTGTGTGTGTTATGTATTGCTAAAGTGCACCAAGTTTAGCAATACATATGTGAGAAGGAAGAGGTGCATACTGGCAAACTGTACTGTCTCTATGGTTTTAGTTTTTTCTTATTTGTTCATTTTTTATTTGTAAATTTTTGTAAGAGAGAGAGAGAGAGAGAGAGAGAGAGAGAGAGAGAGAGAGTGTGTGTGTGTGTGGGTGTGTGTGTGAAAGAGAGAGAGAGAGCAGGGCAGGCCGTGGGAGGGGGTGTTTTTGCAGCTACAAGTATCACTTTGAATGTACATTTACTGTGTGTGTAAAATTGTCTTTCTCCAAGTCCTTCAGATGTGGATCTGGCCATCCTGCAACAGCTGTGCATGTTTTTTGTGTGTGTGTGTGTGTGTGTGTGTGTGTGTGTGTGTGTGTGTGTGTGTGTGTGTGTGTGTGTGTGAGTGAGAGAGCGAAAGAGAGAAAGAGAGAGAGAGAGAAAGAAAGAGAGAGACAGTGTTAGTTATGTATTGTTAAACTGATAAACAGTGCTCCAAGTTTGCTAGGAGGAAGAGGTGCTTGCTGGGAAACTGGACTGTCTTTGTGATATTACAGTTTTTTGCAAGACAAAAACTGGGACATGTGACACAATAATTGAAACCACTAACTCATGTAGCCCATCTCCTGACCTGTTATACTAAACCAAAAGCACCTTTCCTTTACACTCATTTTGTATTTCTAAAACACATTTTTTCAATACATTAAACACAATTCTCTATATTGGACATATCATTCAACAGCACAGATTTCAGTGCCACTTAACGGGACAAGTCGGCGAAGAAACAAACTTACTTTATTCTCCCTTAACCCGGGTGGACAAGACATGTTTGGAGTCCGTATTTTGCTCCTTTAGAACAAAAGCTGCTAACATTGCTAACAAACACTGGAAGCCAACAGCAATGATAGCTAATAGGATTTGTAAATAAGTCAGATAGCGAGCTACATGTCCTCAAACCTCATCCAGGTCACTTCCCGGTGACGTGTTTCTTCACTTGTCTAGTTCACAGTGAGTTATACGACACACCGACTAGTCTGGGAGATATTTATTAACACTTGGATGCTGTTTGACCGGCTTGAGAGAAGTTTGTGGACATGTATTTACGAAGAAAATATTTTAGTTGCTGTTAACTTCCAGTGTTTGTTAGCAACGTTAGCATTTAACATCTTTTGTTCTAAACTAGAGGCAAAATTTATTGGTCAATAGACCGAATCTGGGGTAAGTGGTTAGCTGCTGCTCTCTGCTGATCCCAGATATAAATACCTTTGTGTAAATGAATGTGTGAGGATGACAACACCTGTAGAGAGAAGGTAACACTCACCATCAGCAGCGTGGAGCACAAGGAGCAGATAAACACACACCTGCATTCTTACTGAGTTACACACACTACACACAGCTACAGCAGGACTGCTGATACACACCATACACACTCTTCAATACAGTCTACTGAATGACTTCACAAGAACACTTATAGTGGAGAGGAAGTGTATTCAAATGAAACTCTGACAAACTAACCTCAACACAACACACACACCAAATATAGAGATGCGGTCGGTTTTGTAAGTTGTCATGTGGTATGTCCTCTTTCTTCCTTATCAGTCAGTGATCTATCAGATATTCTCACATTGTGAGTGAGGACGGTCTCATTCTTAGTTAAGCGGCTCCGTCCTTTGCCATAGACACACGATGTAGAAGCTCAGGGGGTGAGACCCAACATGACCTCCCTCAGTGTTGTTTGGTCATTTCATTTCACTACGACAAGTGTATAGCATCTTAATGTGAATATGTGCAGTTTTTAAAGTTAATAAACATTTTGGTCTCAAAACAGCTTATGAACGCCCCAGAAGAAGGAGGAGACTGTTCTGGTCTGAGAGCTCAGGATGTCTGACGTCTGCTGTGGTTTCATTTCTCACAGTTCCAACCAGTGGGCAGTGGGTACCAGATCAGAGTCTAAAGCCCATTTTAGACCAGAAGTGACAACCGTGCTGCTTCTGCACCTCTGCAGCTGAGCTGTGGTCACACACTCACAAGCTCAACTTTCTTCTAGTGTATTTTTTGCCTTAAGCCATGACAGGCTTATCAGTGGTTTCTAGCTAGAAATAGTACAAAATACTACATTTATTCTGTAAAGTGTAGTGTAATAATCAAAACAGCACAACTCTGACTGCTGGGTCTATTCTAATGTGAAATTGGGACAAAGGATGATGTTTTAAACACAGACTAAAACTAGGACTAGGCTCCAGGGTCTAGGCTCAATGGCAGGTCCAGTTTGAATTTAATTTAGTACAAAACAGGTTTAGTATGAGTAGGACTGGTTTGGTTACTGATAATTTGGGGAACTTCACTGAGAAAAGGGACTGCTCATGTACTACCAAACCATGTCTATGTTCAAAGGCTGATTAACAGAGTTTATCAAAGTTCAAATAGGTTCTTATTGTGAGTAATGCAGGTTTTTGTTGTTTGTTTTTGACTCATTCAGTAAATCCAGAAATTCATATTACTCTCAAAAAATCTTAAAGAACTTTTCTGCATAAGCAATGGTCCACAACAAATTATTGTGATGTGGAAACTGAAAAAGCAAACAAAAAGCAGGTCCTCTCACTATCTAGAAATTCTTGAATGTGTGTGTGTGTGTGTGTGTGTGTGTGTGTGTGTGTGTGTGTGTGTGTGTGTGTGTTTGCATGCTTATAGACTCTGGAGACATAAAGCAGACAGCATTCTGTAGTGACAGTGCATAATAGTTCAAAGTATATTTACCAATAAAACAAATTTGATACAATGAATAAAATATTAAGTACACAGGACATCATAAGGTAGTGCAAACATAAAATATATCAAGCCATGAAAAAGTAATGCAAAAATGTGTATGTACGCAAGCTTTGAGGTGATTAACTCTATAAACTGCATTTTAAAACTATAAACTTAGAAGGAAGAGTTTGAGAATAAGAGTGAGGGGATAATATATCTGTTTGTTTCTCTCCTCTACATCAGACTCCACCCCCTTTGCTTTATAATGAGCATGTGTGTCTCCTGTGTCTTTCACAGATGCAGCATCATGGTCAGTGTGGGGTTGTGGGATACATTACAAAAGAAGAAACAACCAGAGTCCTCACAGGTCAAAGGACATGATGGCACTGTGTGTGGTTTTGTATGTCTCCGTAAAGCTGGTGATGTGAACTTGAAAAGAAACATAAGAGCTCTGGCCAAGTTCATTTGTTCCCAGTTCCTCTCTGCTGGGTGGACATTAGGGTCTGGAGTACTGAAGTAATGCTGTGAGAGTTCTGGAATCAGTGTGTGTCCACAGTGGTAGTGGAGATCTGGGTGTAGAGTTGTCAGTGTGTGCTGGGAGTTCAGTGGTGTTTCCATAGAGACAAGGATCCTCAGTTTGTGTTTTCTCTTTACTGTACTTCCTCTCACTAAAGGTGAGTGTGAAATTCTCTCTTAATGCTGAGTGACATGAAACTGTACATATATGTGATAATCTAAAAATGTTATTAAAGTGAGTTGAATCATTCAAGATGTATTTGGCCGAATTAGAATTATAACCTGGCTGGTCTTAGAATGAAAAATATGATTAAACGGTCCAGAATGCAAACAGACTATATCTTTGCATGAAGTAAAGTTTATTAATCAAAAATAAATGAAAAAGTCAAAAAATATTTCAGAAAATGAAAAGACAGGTTGGGGAAAATGAAGGGAAAAAAGAAATACAAAATAAATTGGTAAAAAGAGCTGGGAACATTTAAAGAGTAGGGCTAATTTTGTTGGAGCGCTTGGCACAGGACAAAGTGCTTTTTATAGCCTGCCATGTTCGTCTGAAGAAGATGCGTACTCTCTTCAACTTCTTGCATTCTGAGCCTTTATATTTGAAATAAAAGTAGAATTTTTAAACTGGTGTCCATGGAGTGGATGTATGTAAACTCTGATTATTAATATGGTGCTTTGATGCTACTCACCAGCTGGGGTGTTCTCCACTTTAACTGCCTCTGTAATAGATTCTGCTACTCCACCCAGATCCTCTCTTACATCTACAGATGTTTTTTTTCCCCAAAAAAATTAATACAAATGCAATTACATAATAAAGTACAGGCACATATTTAAAGTGAACAAACATCATGTCCTACTGTGTGTTCTTAATGGAAAGCTAGATTTTTGCAAGAAAATACATCTGCACCTTCTACATGGGCACTGTGGTCCAAAGAGCAAATCTCTCCCGTTGACTCTGTGATCATAAAGTGTTCAGCAGTTCTGCTCGGGATGGTACGAACCTCCTTACAGTCCTCCCGTTTCTTGGGTGAGAAGTGATAAATAATCAGTGATGAATTGTAAAGGAAATTAATCATCCATTGACCCCACCTGGGCAGTGGAAACTCCACTAATGGACAGCATATTTTGGACTACCATCTGTACAAGTCAGGAAAGTGTGAAGGCTAAATAAATAAAACTGTGGATACAGTCTATATAAATCATTAAAATTATAGTATAAAATGATCTAGACACTTACACTTTCTCCCAGATTGGCTGAGTAATGCTGCTTAAACCCAGCAATGGTAGCAGGGTCTCTATGACTCTTGTGTCTTCTGGTAATGATATTAATGAACTTGTCCCTTGGCATCTAGAACGGGCAGAAGAAAGCTCTATTGTATTGAACAATAATAAAGCTGTTTACTTTCTTTTAAAAAGTCATAACAGTTTGCATGTGTTTTTGGACAACAACAAAAAAACCTTTAATTTTTAAGAATTAAAGCTTTATTCCTAAGAAGTAATTGCATTTGAAATGAATATTAGGCTTTGACTACAACACAATTTTCTACAAACAAAACTTATTTTACATGCTGCATTTGTGCGCAAGATTACTTTTGTATCCCAGTTTCATATCTCTATATGGAAATGAGCAATCAACGCCTGTAGACTTTGTTTTATATACAGTTATTATGTAACAGAACAAATGGCCACCCGTAGCTCAATTTCTTCTACAAATGTTAATAAATGTGAAACAAAGGTTGTCTGTTGTCCGACAGTGCATAATGGCCACACTCGTGGTCTTACAGAGGCTTTTCTAAAACAAGCGCAGAAGTCACTTTCCCTTGTCTCAGTCAACGTATTTCATCTAATGGAGTTCGGTTACGCGAATATTTTCAGCTACGTCCCATTTATTTAGTTCATTCTCTATTCACTTATTCCGCATTTATAAAATATTTGTGCGGTCCGTTAAATTAAACAAACTCGCTTGACGTAGACAGACGTTTATTAGAAGAACACGAATAACGAACACAGTGGCGCTCACACGAAACAGGCAAGATGAACATGAGCAACGTTGAACACAGCTTACAAACATAAAGTGCACCACGTACCTAAACATTAGCGAGAACACAGACCGACAAGGACGCACACACCAACATTAGGAGAATAATCCGGTGCAGGTGTGTGTGACTACATAGTCGTGGTTTCACACAAGACCATGAACTCCCACTGCAGGCGGCGGGCCGTACCACGTGACTAGTGGGGCGGGGAGCTCACTATCAGCCCACTAATTAGTTCTCCGTTCAGTCAAAAGTTCTCTATCATAAAAATGTGTTCTCATTTTAAATTCGCATATTGGCTACTTGTTTATAATACGATTCCGTTATCAAATATTTAGTATCTGCTTTTGTAGATAAAATTAAATTCTACTTACGTTTTGTTTTCGTTTCTCAGTACCTCTTATGCGTGAAGAATTGTTTGTAGTCTCTGTTGATGTTTTGTCTAAAATGATCGTCATCAGCAAATCCTCTCAATAAACTGATCTGGGGTCAGAAATAGAATGACACACATTATGGCATAATGGAGCGCTAAATTCTGTTCAGTGGCTGTTTAGAACAATGACAGAAGTGCAGCTGAAATGACATTATAGTCTCATATCAGATATCACATTTTAAAATCATTTCCCCCTCTTTATGCTATCATTTTGTTATCTGGCTCAGATTAAAAAATCTCAATAAATAAAGTAAATATAACATATACATGTAAACTATATATTCATTAATTAGTAATCCTTCCATGTAGGTACAATTCACTCGCTCTGTGTTCGTTATAATCCAAAGTCATTTGAACACTCATTAAGGATCAAAATGCAACCTAAGCAACAACAACAATAATACATTCTTAAGAAATTATATAATTGTAACTGAAAATTAGGCTTATTGATCACAATACAATGTTCAACAAAACAGCTTATCTTTACTCTGGTGTTTTAGTACTAAGGCTATGCAGTTATGCAAACACTTTCTTGCATATTATTTTTTAAATATAGATTTTTTAAAAGTGCAGAATTGTAGCCCCAATATAACCTGCATGTGGTTTTACAGGGGCTATTCCAAAATGTGTTTTATAACACAATGTTTTGATCGCATCTTCACAAAGGTTACTTACTGCCGAAAAGAAAAAAGGTTAGCATACATTTTAAAAATTTTCTTATAGCCTATAAAGAACACCCAACCAAACAACCTAGCTACAAAGAGACAAGGATAAAAAACATCATTACATGTATTATATAGGCATACAGATTTCAAATAAATGTGGTAAGTGCAGTGGACAGGATGGAGTCTAGAATTCATCATCTGTTGAGGCATCCGTGGCAACATCCTCATATGGGTCTTCAATGTCTTCATCAGTCTCACCATAACCTGCCACCTTTAGGTGGTGTGTTTCTTTCACAGCTACCAGGTCTGTCTTCAGCTCCTCAAGCTTTGGGAATACAACACTGTGCAGGCCACGGTAAGCTTGAGCAGAAATTCCTGAAGGGTAGTTTAACAAATCAAACTGGGTAATAAAAGCACCATGAAAAAACAATACAAAACAATCTACAATCTAACAACCAAACATCACACCTCATCAAAAATAAACACAAACAAGCTGTAAACACAACATGAATAATTAACTGATCATATTAATAGGGCTTTGAAAAGTAGGATCTAGTGTAGAATCAGGTATGAATGCTGGGAAGCATTTATAAAGTATCTATGAGTATGGCCCTTTCTAGGAAAGATCATCTGTAAAGCAGTTCAAGAATGTATCTGTAACATGAGATCTAACCCAGGACAGCTAAGTGATGACACCACTAGCCTACTGGGTGAGCAACCACACTCTAACAAGGGTGAGTCCCTGTGCAGAAGAGTTAGATCTTGGATCAGGTAAAACAAAAGAAAAAAAAAACTAAACACCACGTTGAGCGTGGAAAAAGGGAGAACAAAGGACATGGCGGGAGGAAATGGCAACACCCATGCACTGAGGAAAACCAAACTAAAACTTCCCAAACAAACCAGAAAACAGGGAGGAACTTTAATGGCTAAGAAGAACCTTGGGAGAGAGACAGACTAGAGAGGGGAAAACTGGAGAGGGGAGGGGATGTGTAAAAACACAGACACCCTTGCAGGGAAGAAATGAGGTGTAGCACAGGGACTCACAGTCATCAATACCTGAAGTTATCAGCTAGGAGCTTTGCTCAAAACCTTAGCAAAGACCCAGCACTGAGTGACTGGGTCACTGGGCTTATATAAGGTCTAGCCCAGCTGTTGGGCATCAAGCCTGATTAGTAGTGTGGTTGACTCAAGGCCTCCCTCTGGTGGCCGGAGGGGGCCTCGGCCTGGTCCAACCCTTACAGTATTCCCCCCGGAAGGGGCAGCTCCGGATGTCCCAAGGCCAGCCGCACGATCCTGCCGAAAAGCCTAAATGAGTTCACGGTCCAGGATGTGACAGGAGGGGACCCAGGACTGCTCCTCGGGCCCGTATCCCTCCCAGTCCACCAAATACTGGACTCCACCATGAACCTGCCGGACATCCAAGAGATGCTTGACCGTGTACGCCAGTGCACCGTCCACCATGCGCGGACCCGACGGGTCGGAGGAGCCCACCGAACACAATACAGGCCTAATGCGAGATATGTGGAAAGTGGGGTGAGGGAAGGGCAAGGTGATAAGAAACAGGGTTTACGCGGAGAAGAACCTTGAATGGCCCGATGTAGCGAGGGGTGAGTTTGCAGGTATAACCACACAAAGGCAGGTCCTTGGCCGATAGCCAAACCCGCTGTCCCAGCCGATAAGTCGGCATAACGATTTTGAGCAGCTGTAGCAGATAAGAGAGCCCTGCATGCCCTCTGCCAGGCCAAGCAGTAGCGCCTGACCGTCTGCTCAGCCTCCTGGTCGGCAAACATGGGCAGAGCATAACCGTACTGGCACTCGAATGGTGACATGTCTAAGGAGGAGTGCCACAGGGTGTTGTGGGTGAACTCTGCCCAAAATAGGTGCTCAGACCAAGGGGATGTGCAGGAAGAGGCCAGATAGTGAAGGGTGCGTTCCAGGTCCTGGTTAACTCTCTCAGTCTGGCCATTGGATTGGGAATGGAAGCCAGAGGACAAGCTGGCACTCTCACTGAGCATTACACTCCACGTGCTTCTGGCTGAATTGTGCCAGTGTAAACTCTCAGGTCTGGCGTGCGGGTCAGTGCAGAAGCAGGGCAGCAGGACCGAGACTCCTGTGTAAGCAGTGACGTTCTCCATCTCCACGTTCCCTGCCAGAGTGCAGACTGAACCACCACAGGCACCCTCTATAAGCTTATGTAGACCCAAAAGGAGGCCTTGCTAGTTTGGGGTAGGTTTTGCTGATTTTGATTTCAGATAAAAAGCTAAATGACACCACCTAAATGCTTTGACGCAGATGCTTCATCTGGAGTGATTTTCTGCAGTGATCACTACACTCTCAGAATGGAGAAGTGAGAGAAGTTTGTTCAGAGAGAGTTTTATGTATTACGTGTGTTAACGGCTCAAATAAATCTCATGTTCATAGCTGCAGTTTTAATCTAAAATTAAAATTGGCATCTACTACCTCAGTGCTGACTGCTTGCAACCCTAATGGCATTCATTACAACATGGTGGTGCATTTGAGTAACATCTGGTTAAAGTACTGCTCTAAACATGGCTTAACACAGAAGGTCTGGAACAGTCAAAAGTTGTGGGTTCAGTCTAATGATGACAGTATCACTGTGCTTGATAGAGATTTAATGGTGAGTATGGTGTCTTTATATTCTCTCCATTTAAGATAACACCTTTACACTCCCCCATCCCCTTCAGTCAGGTGTGATATGAGGAGAGAGAGATTTCCTGGTGAGTGAGCAGTACCCAGCTGAACTCTGTTTCTGTACTGTTCACTCTCACTGGAGATCAAACATGTGTGTGTTTTGTAAACATGTGTGTGTGTGCATGTGTGTGTTTGTGTTATATTAGTTGTTAATGTGTTATTCCTACAGGATGATGTCACTTACTCCACTGTAGTACACAGTCGGAAAAGCAAACCAGCATCCACTCCAATGGATAATGCAGATTACACAGAATATGCCAGCATCAAATGAAATTCAAATTAAGCACACACACACACACACACACACACACACACACTCACACACACACACACACACACATACAGACACACACACACACACACACACATACACACACATACACACAAACACACACAAATGCAATCAAGCAAATGGAAAAAAAAACAATATAGACAGCATGAGTGACAAAAAAGAGGAAGAATGTAGTTTTGACAGACAACAAACATAGAAAACCTGCTTGGCAACATTATAAAGTAACTAAAATGTCTATAGAATCTCTGCTTGGCAACAGAGCAAAGATAAATGATTTAAAAATAGCTATTATACTGTTTTTAAATGGAACCATTTGTCAGAGGATATTTGAAGATCCTGACAATGGTGTGCAGCCTAGCATTGAAAAGTCATGGAAATACCAACCTGTTCATTGAACAGTTGTGGCGTCCTCCAGTGTTGTTAATTGATGTGATGTTGGTTAAGTAACAGGTGGCTCGCCAGTTCACAGCTACCAGAGGGAGGCCACAAGCCGGGAGCTAATCAGGGTTTGTTAGCTGGATCTCCTTCAGGTGGCATCACCCTACATAACAGCTTCACAAAGGCCCCTCTTAGAAAAGTCTTGTTGTGACACACGTATGTTACATCTGTCAGGGTGCCTCACCCCTGATCAACCTGAATTAATTTCACACTCACCTTTAGTGAAGAGAAGACACAAACTCAGCAGCATTGTCACTATGGAAACAATAGCACACACTGACAACTCTACACCCATAACTCCACTACCACTGTGGACACACACTGACTCCAGAGATCAGTCCAGAAATCTCTCAGCAGTACTTCATTGAAGTCCACAAGGATGCCACTACAGTAAAGTAGTGTCTTGTGAGTCCTGAGAACACCTGAGGTCTGTTTTTTCATTGTGTAGTTTCACAGAGCCCATGGGGCCCCTGGTGCCTTTGTGAACTAGACATGCATGTTGTGGTTTCAGTGTGTGGGGGAAGAAAGACGAGGCTTGAGAAACCACCAGAAGGCTGAAAAAGCCTCCTTGTTGACAACTTGCCATTAAAGCAGCCATGTAACACAGCCAGTCTACTGGTGGACAAAATCTGCATATGCTACTTATAGTGTAGCCATGACACTTTATAAACATAAAATACATAAATACATAAAATCAGCAATAGAGTGTAAATATAAAGTGTATACACAGCAAACATCACAGAGCATAAATACATAAAATCAGCAATAGTGTGGGTTGTTTTTTGGTAATGAATGGTGTTTCAAACTTTGGATGTTTATGTCCCCTCCACCACAAATCCTTTTTTCTTGTATTAAAGTGTAAACATTTGTATTATTCTATTTATTGTGTATTTGAAAGATATTTGACAAGCCAGTTAAACAGAGCCTGGGTGATCAGTTATAATTAGACTCTGCCTTTGATATGAGCCGTTACACTTAATACTAAAAATTGCTGGTTAAAACCTGAAGGACCAAAACCATGACTAACAGCTCGCTCAGATCACGTGTTTCTTTTTAAAAACAGCTCAGCTAGCACAGAGGTTTAAATCCAGTCATTGCGGCCCCCAGTAACATCATTATTTATCATGTTCCTGTGTCTCATACACCTTCACTTGGGCCCAATCACATTTCACCCCTTGACCCTACCACTTAGCACTGGCCCTCCATATGTGGTGTTCATGAGTAGGGGTTGGGTCTCTGATAGAGGGCTAGGGTGAGGTCTTAGAGCTAAATGGCCCTCCAAACTGAGGGTTTTCAGAGTCACACTTCTCCATTAGGAGAAATTTCTCAGAATCCCTTGTGAATCATTGATAAAATGGATGCAGAAGCAAGGGGGAAGATTTCAACCACTACCCTTTGTAACTCAGTCCCAAGGGGCAAGATGACACTTGAAAACAAGGGGTAGGAGGAAAAATGAGAGGGGATTGGGCCTTGGCAAAAATCTAAGCACTAAATCTAAGAATAAAATGGATTAAAACATATTACTTTTAATATGCATGGTTTTAGCTAACCCTAGAGATATATAATAAAGTTAAGATATCTGTTACAGGACAAGGGGGTTTTCAGATCCAGTACAGACATTAAGTCATATAAGATCAAATACATTTGAAAAAAAGAACTAAAATTCTTACTCTCTAATGCAGATCCCCTCTAAAATCCTCAATGTCAGATCTAGCTACCATACATTGTACATTCTTAAAATGGAGAACAGCATTTTAAAGTCTGATTTCTGACTCAGTTACTGTTCAAATGGACAAACTACAACTGTATACATATTTTTAAAATATGGCCCATCCAGTTACTGGCTTAGACACAGCGTTAGTGTAATTCCTTTTACTTTATCTGACACCAAATCAAAGGTGATAAATCTGATTTTGAACTCTGACAGACTCAGAGGGGCCTGGATGTTGCACCAACTGCTGTGATCAGATCATCATAGTGAATCAACATACAAGACAACACACTGGGAAAGAACTCAAAACTGATTTATAAATGAATCACAGGACAGTTAGAGAGTTTGGAGCTTAATGTATGTTTGTCACATCGCTATGTCTGTTTTAGAATTACATAGTTCCATATGACTTAAGTAATACGTGTATGAAACACTGATACATATGACAAACATCCCTAATGTTATAACTGCCCCTGATTTGTGTGCTACAGACTGCCATGATTGGTTTGTCAAAACAAATGAAGACCCATTCAAATATCACTCAACAACTTTATTTCCATTCACATACCTGGGTTTGTGTACATCTGTATTCACTATGCCATCAGAAATAATCCAACAGTCTGTTACTTTTTCTCATATCTGGTGTAAGGGAACTGGACTAAGTCTGAAAGGAGCATTTAATTTTAAGTTTAATTATAGCTAAATGAAGTCCCTTCTATATGTAGCTCACTAAACTAGCACAACCTTTAGCCTTTCATTGCTCTGAGATAATACAGAGACGTGACTATATTTGTTGCTAATTGATATGAGAGAGAATTCAGTAGCACTCCCATCATACTGCTGACTAGACTGTGTGGGAGACGTCTACCACTACACAGTGGGGTTGGTTATCTTTCCCATGAACAGGATACTCCTGGTGTTCTTCTCCACAATGAAAACTAGGAACGGTCTGTTGACTTCTGTTTTGAAAAGCAATGACAAGGGCATGAATTCAAGAGTAGTTGCAGCTGTAGCCTGAGTGCCCTGCTCATCCACGCTGAGGACGGCCTTGTGCAGGACCTGTGGGGAAGGACCAGTCTGGGCAGTCATTGAATGACACTTTAATGTATGTAAGCAGTAGATGCATTAACTTCTGAACAGTCCTTGGTGGACAACAGATGGAATTTGCCTGCTGCATCTCACCAGTGTGTTGACTGGGTGTAAAAGCATTGTGCAGTGTGTTGATTGTAAAGTGTCCTTGGGTACTTGAAAGGCACTATACAAATGTAACTTTATATTGTGTCATATCAAGAGAGGCAAACCTAGAAATTCACTTTTTTTTTTTTTTTAAATTTGAGGCTCAGAGTGCAGTCAAAATTCTACTGGATATTTAAGATGGGCAGTCTATTAACAATATTTCCCACACTCATAATGTGACACTCTAGACATGACAGCATTTCTCCACATACCTTGGAAACTGCCACCTTGGCCCCCTTACTGATTCCAGAGAAGTCTGCACTGTCTGAGAATGCATCAACCATTCCCATGTCCTTCAGAGTGTCCCCAAGACAGGAGGAAGCAGACACTGAGAACTTGGGCATATACAAGTCCAAAGTGCTGGAGAACAGACATGGTCAGTCATGCAAACGCACTCTTACATGGAATAGCATAAGCAAAAATATTTATTTAATACTTTTTTGTCATTGGTAACCTTGTCAGGGAGTAAAGGTTTTACTTTGTGGTAGTACTTAATATGTATAAATTAAAGTATATTTTAAAAAGCATTTCATGATACATTACATTTTGTGGACTTTGTCCTTCCAGTACTTGAGGTGATCCTTACTGATGTGTTTCTCCACCTCCTCCATTTTTCCCTGGTCAGGCAGGACGATCATCATGGAGGCGTTTCCATTATATGGCAGCATGATAACAGACGTAAAGTTGCCCTGGTCATAGTAGAAGTCATATTCACCATTTCTGTTCATCATATCCACAGACACTGTGGTGTTCTCATCCACATGAAAGTCACCTTTGCTGGTGTCCTCCACTTTAAAAGCCTCTTGCCATTTACCTGACAGAGTGAAATACAAAACTGGTTACTGCAGTTCAGGTGAAATACATGAAAAATTATTTAATCTCTAGTGGGATCTACTTGTCTACTCTTACCTTTGAAATACATATAGTTGATGAGCATCATCACAGTGGCAGCATCCAGACTCTTGACCATATCAGTGATCATGTTTTTGGTCTTTTTGGCAATTAACTTGTTGATCTCCTGCACAGCGACTTCAGGTATGGAAAAGTCCACACTGAAGGCTTCACCTTTGTAGAAGTGCTGGATATCTTTCAGAAACTTGTCTTCAGGCTTGAAGCCTTTTTGTACAGCTGCAGCTCCTCCTATCTCCAACACTAGGGCATCCTGGCTGTGGTCCAGCATGTGGAGAAGGTGCTCATAGCCTTCATTGACCTGATCAGCTGTGAGAGCACTGTAGTCCAGGGTGCTGAAGATTTGTGAATGGGTATCACCTTTGGCCCCCAGGGCCAGCATGGATAGAGCCATGAAGATACTCAGAGGAGAGAAGAAGATATTCTTGCCCTGGGTGTCAGGACGGCTGGCCAGCTTCTTGTAGAGGGAGAAGGCAAAGTCTGCATTGTGGGGTGAGAGTTTGTGGCAGGGTTTGTCTTCTCCATCGTGGTGGGGGTGGGCTGCATCGTTGCCATGATGGAGATGTTGATGGTGATCTGCTGAATGGTCATGATCATGATCCTGGTCCTTGATGCCTACAGTCCAGTCCACTGACAGTATGAGGACAACAATCAAACAGCACTGGACCTTTCCCCACATTTTAACACCTGCAGAAGCACTGCACAGATTTAAAATGTGTCACATTCAGGTTCATTTAAACAAAACTATTACATTAGAAAATAGTCAACACATGGATTTTCATAAGAGAGGTATATACGTGATAGCCTTCATGGAGACTACTTCTGAGTCTAGTCTTTAATTCAGTTTTTACATTTTTAAAGATGTAATAGATCACTGTTGAAGTGTTTGCCATTTAGTTCAAACAAGATCTGAGGAAATAATTACTTGTATCTCCAGAATATCAGTCATCTTACAGTACATTTACTTACCATCCACGTCCTGTCAGCAGTAAACTATTGGGATTGAGTTCATACATTTTATAGCCTGTTTGGTGTAATCTGAGGTCAGTCCTTTAAACATTAACCACTGAGGGGCTGTTTCAAATAGAGCAGGAACATTGCACAGCATTTATCCTTTAGTTAACATTACTGATGCCAAAACCGTGTACGCTGGCATCGTTACCTCTGGTATTGATTCCTGTGAGGCTGTGTAGTCTCATTCCAAACTCAGCTGCTGCGGTCTTCGAATACACTAACTGATCTGTGTACATAAGTGCAGTTCTTTTTATCAGCTATACAGGATGGCAGTCTTTTTTCATATTAGCTAACATGTACTTAGTACTTTCAGAGCTCTTTGTATTCTCGGTATCACTGACCTCTCTGAGAACCTTCACACAACTTGAATGATTCCTCGCCATCGCAAGTTTTGAAAGCTTTTTGAAAGCACACATTTGGCCACAAAGCACATTTCAGTCTCAGGTGTATGCATTTTTATTTTAGTTATTTACCTCATATTTCAATTTAAGCCTGTATCATTAGCTCTGCTGTCATCATTTGTCATCGGGATCAGCTGCAAACTCTCTCTGAGCCTTTATGTGGTTTAAATGCATAGACGTACTGTAGCATGAGCTGATGGTGTAACATTTATTTGCCTTTACAGAGAAAAAATGCATATAATTATATATTAAGATAATTAAGACAATATTTTCTGTTTTATTAACTCCAAACATCTTTCACTGGTTAATGCTGGTTATAATTTTGCTTCTTGAATAAAGTGCATAGATCTTGTTGCATTTCTAGAATCATGCAAGGCAGATGCATGACGCACCAAACCCTCCACTGAGTCACCAATGTAAAGAGAAAGATCGAGACTCTACGGATCCACCTCGTTTGACACGAGGAATTCCTGATATGCCCAACGTAACTTAGCGTGTAAATCACACATAAGGTTAGAGTGACAATAGTAAGACATCTTAAGTGACATCACATTAATATCAATCCAAATGTCGTGGAAAGGGAGATATGTTTTACAAACGGTTGGTTGTCCACATGTATTTTTTTTACTGCATCTCCTCACATCCCTCCTCTAATCAAGCCCTTAATACAGTTCTGGATTTCAAAATATGACTAAACGTGTGTAACTCGTGGAAGGTGGAGGGCGAACACACGTGCGTAGTACCATCGTCTCTGACATGCGAGTGAGCGGAATAAAAAACAGGAGAAAACAAACTATAGACAGAACAGTGAAAAGGAACAAGTTTAATAAACACCAGGAGAACACAATACAGGACAAAACCAAGGAACAAACAAAAGAAGAACAGGCTAATCAGGGTGAGGATGAACACTACGTAAATTAGGGAAATAAATATTTAAGGAAAGACAAACGGGAAAACAACGAAACATAAAACTAAGACAAGCGAGGGAAGAAGAAACAAGGAAGGGGAGCACACAGACCAGGCTACTTTAGCGAGACTAAAGGTAAGAGACAAACACAGGTAACAGAACTAAAAGGAAAAGCACACAACACTATCGTATATGAAAATGCTAAAGAAACCTAAACAGAAACGAAGCAACGGGACAACACCTGACGCGAAAAGAGAAAGCAACGTAGACGAGAGAACAGTGAGAAAGTACAACGGACGAGGGAACAGAAAAAGAATGAGAGAGAGAGAGAGAGAGAGAGAGAGAGAGAGAGAGAGAGAGAGAGAGAGAGAGAGAGAGAGAGAGAGAGAGAGAGAGAGAGAGAGAGAGAGAGAGAGAAAACAAGTAAGTGGTTAGGTAGTCATGGAAACGGGCTGCGCTCCGGTCCGTGAGCATGACATGCCAACCCATTATGTTTTACTGCCCCTCAAAGAAAGCAATCTAGATCTGGAGCTGTTGAAGTATATTGTTAATTTTATTCCAAAAGGGAGAACAGCATTGTGCACGCAGTGAATTTTGATTTTCAATTCAGTTCCAGCTCACATGGAATTAAACCCCTTATATGTTTTATTTAGCACATTATTCTATTGGTAAGGTTATGAAGCTTGTCTCTGCAGTGCCTGGCATGCCAGTATTACTGAGATTTCTTATGATCATGTTCTTTGCTAACCTACATACAAAGAGTCAAATGTTCAAATGTTGTGTCCAGTGTTCATTTGATCCCAAAGTTAGCTGAAGAGTATTTGTACTTTTTCTGCTATTCTAACAAGATCAGGCAAGCAGACTTAAGCTTGTGAGATTTTTTATTGACTTAGTAGATTTGGTTTGGCACAAGTTCAGGACATGAGCTGAATAAACTGTTTTGTGAACTCTGATAGAATAAGAGGTCTGAGAGTTGGTACCAACTTCTGTGGAAAGTCCTTCATGGTCAGCCAGCATACATGAAGAGCAAACAAACTGGAAGCTTGTGTCATTACATTTGTCTCCTTGCCATGTCTGTTTTGTACATTTTCCAGTTCCACAGGATTCAGTGATAGATGTGTATGAAATGATTGATTAAGAATTCGAGCAGGAATGCTAAGGTTAGATGTGACTCTAATTTACATATTACAGACCTCCCAGTGGAGCTGACGAGTGCCTGATGGAGCTGATGTCTACCTGGTGGAGTTATGGTGTACCTGGTGAAGATGAGGTCTGCCTGGTGGAGGTCCACCTGATGGAGATGAGCTGCACATGGTGGATTTGAGGTGTGCCTTAATACTACTTAATTGAAGCACACACAAATTGTCACAGCATGTTTATATTTCCCCCTAAGATAATGTAAGAGAAATGATAAACATTAACTTCCTGTCACACACTTCACTTTTTAGTTAACTGTTGGAAAATCTACTTATATTGTAAAACATTCCTTGATGACACTAAGCAGTAAGTAGGAATCTTTTTTTTTTCTTTCCCATCCTGAAGGTACTAAGGAGATTAATCACACTATTTGTCTTTTTTTTTCCCCCTAATTCACAGCCCCAATCCACAGGAAAATTTCCCCAGTACAATTTTAGCTTCAACAGTTTTTTTTGGGAAGGATCAATCTGGCATTCTCTTGATTTTTGTTTAAGGTAACATTAGCTAATGTTACTCCCAGAGTGTCCTTTTTAGCAAGAGGAACCATATGAATCAAAATAATGATAACTCAGGATATGACATCATACACATCATAACTGATAATGTAACATCAAACTAATGACATCATCACATAATGTAAAGGCAACCTGGTGAATTTTATGTAGAATGTAACATATAGAATAAGTACTCTGAGTTGTGTTAATTGTGTAACATTGACTTAAACTTTTTGAGATGTTGAGAGACACACCTTGAGAGAAATGTTAGCACTGAATATATGTTTAGCACACAATCTTTAGTAAATCCTTCATACAAAACTGGAAACTGAACAGCAACCTCAACAAAAAAAGAACTAAGATTTACTAAATGGCTCCATTTGTGTTTGTCTATGGTGCTGAAACTAACTCTGTAATTTCAGCACCATGGGCAGCAGGCAGGCTGTCTAGGACTTCAGAACTATCTCAGAAGTGCTTTGCTTCACTTAATAATACCTTTGTGCACAAGTGACTCAGTCTCTCTTACAGAGTAACTGTAAGGAGAGTGAGCCCTCTGAGTGAGCCCATGGTCACACACACTTTCTTTAGTTCCTCTACACCCTTGTGGTTTCCCTGACCCCCCTGCTGTTCCTGAAGTACTCCTTTCCTGGACGACAGGCAACTCACCCTTTCCATCACATTTGACAGCTGTAATCACGCACATGGTTCCTGTTATTCAGCTCTTGTGTTCTGTCCTCTCAGAGCAAGAGACACACTAAAGTTTAGCAATTATAAAACTCAGACAGATGGATAAAGGGTTCAGGAAAGTGAGAACAGGTTTGTGCTGTGTCAACACTGGGCACAGTGGACTTAAATAAAACATTGAAATATCTTCTGCCCGAGCTGTGATTGATTTCCAGAGTTGCACCACAACCATGAATACAGATGCATGCGTTCTTTCACAGGTGAAGAATGTACGAAAAAAGGAAGGAAGTGCCAGTTTCTGTCTGAAGAGTCAGACAAAGCAAACAAAGAGAAACTAAGAATGACAGAAGACAATGAAAGAAACTCAACGTAACAATAACTGTTACAGCACTTAAAAAAGGGGGTTTAAAAGGAAGGAAAGAAACACATAACGACACAGGTGGCACAGTGACTGAGACGGAGCACATGCGACCTGTGCGTGGCATGACACAACAGCAAAACACAAAGATCCTTTAAACAAAAGACACAATATAAACAAAAGCCACATGGTAGCTGCCACCGTAGCCAGACGGAGGGCACCGTTACAGTCTCCCCCACCAAAGACACGCCTCCCAGTGGTCATGGACACAGACTTGGGAGGTGGAGCAGGGAAACACGGCCACGCCAGTTTGTTTCAAGTGCTAATAAAATTTCACTAGTCCAGTTGATACATGTACATATTTAAGAGTCAGGTAACATGTAAGACATGATCAGGTGTTGTCCTGTTTACCAATTATGAATTATGACAATTAATTTTATTTCACAATTCCCTTTGGATTCATATATAAAACATTAAATCAGATGCATTTGTTTTTGTCTACAAACTCACAGACCCTGTGTCCCAAGTTGTCTCTCTGTTTCTAGTCAAGTGGGTTGTGAGTATATAAAAGTATGTGTGTTATTTAGAAACCATGCTGTAGCATTGTAGCATTAGATATGATCTGAAAACGTATTGTAAAAGTTGATAAATTTGATAAAGACTTGGTTATTAGGCTACCAATTTATCAATTTATCATTCTGGCAGTTATTTTTATCAGCTGGATTTTACAGTTTATATATATATATATATATATATATATATATATATATATATATATATATATATATATATATATATACACACAGATATCTATGCACTAAGACAAATAAGCAAATAATCATAGTTAGTAATCATTACCTGGTGACAGTAAATGTTACTTCTTTAACCAAATAAATCTTGGCGGTAACAGTACAGTACAATTTACATTAGTGCAATAGATCATTATGCCTTTGTAGGAATAGGCACTGTATTTACTCATAATCAAGAGAATAGAGTCAAAATGTAGGATAATCAACTGAGTTCTTATGAGTTTACATGTAAAAAAAAAAAAAAATTCAAACCAACAATTTACAATCTAGTAAAAACTGCAATCTAACTTTTTACCACTAGGTGGACCCATGCTACAATTTTATGTAAATCATATGGCAACACTGGGATTATAACATTACAAATTTCTTATCAAGACTTATAATTTATTTGTAAAAAGTCAAATTTTCTATAAGACTGATGTTTTTTATTGACTTACATAATTCATACCTTTAGCCTGTACGTTATTGCATGGACCAGGAAAAGGCTTTTGATATGCAGAAGCTGAAAGCAACAGTACATTTGTGGTGTGAGTAGAGTTCACATCTCTAGTGGTGGAGTGACATTCTTACAGAGTGAAGACCAGTTTTTGTCCAACAAACACGTTACTCCTGCAAACAAATTCCATATCAAATTTGAAACTGAACCACACTACTCGAGATGAACATGTGCAATTAAAATCCACCCTGACTTATGTTTCATGCACTGCACTGTGTATAAAAATAATGTTCTGAAATTAAATACTCCTTTAAACATCTGTTCAAACATTTTTAAAAGTCTCAGGTAGCCAGTTCTGTGGCTGCTGTAATTCCACCTGCTGTTGTAACAGACACAGTTGTGTGTAATGTCACGAGAGTGAGGGGGGCGACCGTCACCTTTCTGCTCATCTTCTCAACACTCCTTTTTCTTTGTTAACGCTGTACGGTGCTTTGTACTGTTTCCTTTACGTATAAATACAGTGATGGTAGCCGTGTGACCTGGCTTGATGTGGTCCAGGAGAGAATAAAAGTCTTTCAGATTGTCCACACCAGTGTGTGTGTCACTCCATGTTAACTCCACGCATCGCGGTTACCCCGTAGCACCTTTTCCTCATTCCAAGTAAGAAGCGTTACACTGTTTTCATTAATAAGCCTCTGAAGTACTTTGGGGGTCGTAGTGAATTGAAATGACCAAACAGCAGTGAGGGAGGTTATGTTGGATCTCACCCCCTGAGCTTCTACATCATGTCTCTATGACAAAGGACGGAGTCACTTAACTAAGAATGAGACCGTCCTCACTGACAATGTGAGAATATCTGATAGATCACTGAATGATAAGGAAGAAAGAGGACGTACCACATGACAACTTACAAAACCTACCGCATCTCTATATTTGGTGTGTGTGTGTGTGGTGGTTAGTTTGTCAGAGTTTCATCTGAATACACTTCTTCTCCACTATAAGTGTTCTTGTGAAGTCATTCAGTAGACTGTATTGAAGAGTGTGTATGGTGTGTATCAGCAGTCCTGCTGTAGCTGTGTGCAGTGTGTGTAACTCAGTAAGAATGCAGGTGTGTGTTTATCTGCTCCTTGTGCTCCACGCTGCTGATGGTGAGTGTTACCTTCTCACTACAGGTGTTGTCATGGACCCAGACTCGGGAGGTGGAGCAGGGAAACACGGCCACACCAGCACAGTTCACTGAACAGTGCATGACCACACCATCCTGTGGGAGGGATGCAGCAGAGCCCAGGCACGGGAACACAGCGCCACCTAGAGCCTGGGGCATGTTAAACACCACATCACCCAGGGGCAGAGCATGGTAAACATCGCTCCACCAGAGCGTAGGGCACAATAAACACAATGCCATGTAGGCCCAGGGCACAGTAAGTCCTCAAGATGACACTGTTTCTCATGGTGAGACCAAGGTTTCTGTCCTATAGTGTAGTGGACAGCATACAATCTACATAGTGCAGCTTTCACTTTATTTGGAGAATTCAGTCCATGATTGTAGACATTTAGTTAATAATCTATAGACTGTCAACTTGTTTATTTTAGCTTTCACTTTAATTGGACATTCCAGTCTATGGCTGTATATGTTTAGTCGATAGTCTATATAACATCAGTTTGTTTGACCAACAAACACGTTACTCCTGCAAACAAATTCCACATCAAATTTGAAAACTGAATCACACTACTCAAACTGAACACGTGCAATTAAAATACACTCTGACTTATGTTTCATGCACTGTGGGTAAAAAAAAACCAAACAATGCTCTGAAATTAAATGCTCCTTTAAACACTTTTCACACTTTTTTTTTTAAAGTCTCAGGTAGCCAGTTCTGTGGCTGCCGTAATTCCACCTGCTGTTGTAACAGACACAGTTGTACAATTTTTTTTTTCCAATTTTTTAGTAAAAAGATACATTATAGGACAGTGCCAAACTTATGAAACACTCTCACCCTCATCCTGTGGTTCGGTGACGTTTGAAGCTTCAAGCATCATTAGTCACGTGTTATTAGTAACTTTAGTGCTAACATTAGTGGTAACAGTAACTGATACAATCTTCGGGACACTGTGATACAAGCTTCGATGTCTTAGTATCAAACGTTCCATCACAGTTTTATTGCTTCTGCACAGTTCCTGTATCGTTGTTCTCCTTTTTTGGTGTTCTGTTTAGTCAGTGTTTAGTTTGCATCATTTTGTTACTTCTGACGTTATGTCTACCTGTTTTGGAAATGAAGAACTTTTGTTTACACATGTGCGTCTGCCCAGAGAACAGAGACTGTGTCAGCAAAAAAAAATCTGAGACGGTCCACCCCAACTTTAAGTGTCTGTCTAACACTGACAAACTGCCCATCCTACTGGGCGAAAAGAAGAAAAGCAGCGCTTTAGCTGGGTGATGCATATCTGCCTCCCATAAGATGAGGGACAGTGATTAACCCACCCAAACACACACACACACATACACACACACACACACACACACAGACTATATTACCCAGTTTATAAAAGTTACCTAACTATTTATCATTATTAACTATTTATTATTATTAACTATTTGTTATTATTAAGTATTTATTATCAACTTTTTATTATTATTAACTATTTATTATTTTTCATTCTTATTATTTATTTATTTTCCTTTCTTTTCACTTCTTCGCTTTTACTTCTTCTAATTATTATTATTTCAGACCAATTATTGTTTCTCTTCAAGTTCTTTTATAACAGAATTCTTAATTTCCATGATTGCAAAGGTTGTAATGTTGTGTAATGTTCATGTTGTAATACCGCTTTGGCAATACTATAGTTGTATATGGTCATGCCAATAAAGCTTACTGAACTGAAATGAGAGAGAGAGAGAGACAGAGAGACAGAGAGACTCGACCCAGGAGCCCCTAATTCATTCACTCTCAGAAAATGACTGAAGGACACACTGCACCTACAGAGCCCTGCAGCTTCAGACATAGCCAACGTATCACCACCGCTGACACACAGAGAACTGAACACATCTGCTTGGCCGAACTGTACATACATCAGTTCTGTAGTACAAAATCTAAACTTGTTAAATACATAACAGCCCTGAACCCTCATTACTTATAACTGATCACACTTTTCTAATCTTGCAGAGGCTCCATATAAACCTGTAAATCCTCCTCCAGTGGACACTGATACAACAAGTCCAACAGCTTCAACTAAATCTACTACTACAATGACATCTCCAACAGGTTAGAAGACATTCAGTACATCATCTACCAAGGGAGGTAACACACATTGGTTTAACGAGTGTGGGGCAGGATGCACGCATGAGTTATCTTTGATGTGGTTTTTAATGAAAATGAAAGCACACGTGAACATACCCACCCCAACGTGCAGCTCCTGAAGTGCGTACCAGCTGACAAGCGAACCCGAGGCCAGTGTAACATGGCAGGGTCTGGGCTGGGGACAGAAACCTTGACAGGGACATCTGGAAAAAGAGAAAAAAAGTCTGTTGGGTGAGGGGTGGAAACAGAACCCTGTGCTGCAACCAGAAACCTGACAGCAGGCTGGACAGGAAACTGACACCAGGACTCAGGGACAGGAGAGGACAGGATTCCAGGCTGGACAGTGGGATGGACTGGAGGTCATCTGAGAGGAGGTGCAGGAACCTCTACAGGATTAGAATGGGAGATGGCTGGACAGGGGCGGGACAACAGGAACTGGAACCACAACTGTAATTGGGACAGTTACACAGACAGTAATGGGGACAGACAAAGACAGACACTGGCATTGGTAGGGTAACAATGAAAGGTCATGACAGTCCCAGTACAACAGAGACGTGACAGGAAGTGGCCAAGCCACACACATAAAAACACATGCACCCGCATCCATGCACATTCATACAAACAAAAACATACACACACACACAGCTGCTTCAGGATGGCCAGACCCCCATTTGAAGGACCTGGAGAAAAACATCATTTTACACACACCCTAAATGTACCTAGTGATACCACCCCCCCCCCCCCCCCATGGTTTTGTGGGCTTTAGGTTCTCCTGTGATCCAGCTATAAACTTCATATTTTAATCAGTCAGTCACTGACTCTGGCAGCATGGATGTGGGTGATGTTGATGACATCAAGCAGGTCAGTAGAACAGACCCTCCCACATGACCCTTTTGGTTCGCCCAGTTAATGTGCAGTCTGTGAAAAACACCTGATGGAAACAGTTCAAAATTCCCAGGATGAGGGCCTCTGCCATCCTTTTTGAGTATCAAACAGGCCTTGACATCCATAGTAACCCACATTAACATGCACACTCTTTAGAAATATAGTCTACTGAATGTTCTACACTTACAGTGGAGAGGAAGTGTATTCAAATGAAATTTTGACAAACTTCTAACCCCAACAGACACACCAAATATTTTTACTACCCTGTTTGGTCAGTTCATTTCACTATCAGTTCAAAGGGATTTTTTCTTCTTATTAATGAAAATAGCAGGTGGAATTAAAGCAGCTAAAGAATTGGCTACCTGAGACTTTTAAAAAGCGTTGAACAGATGTTAAGGAGCATTTTAATTTCAGAGCATTCTTATTACCCTCAAAGCAGTTTGTTAAGCATCTGGATGGTCAACCCTCAGTGAGGAGTCCGGTTTCATCTTTGTGAACCTCAGGTGCCTGGAGAGAAGTCCTGAGCTGCACACAGGACACTGGAACCATTTGTCAGAGGATATTTGAAGAGTACCAACAATGGTGTGCAGCTTAGCATTGAAAAGTCATGGAAATACCTACCTGTTCATTGAACGGTTGTGGCATCCTCCAGTGTTGTTAATTGAGATGATGTTGGTTAAGTAACGGGTGGCTTGCAACGGCAGTTCACGGCTACCAGAGCGAAGCCACAAGCCGGGAGCTAATCAAGGTTGGTTAGCCTGATCTCCTTCAGGTGGCATCACCCTACATATCAGCTTCACAAAAGCCCCTCTTAAAAAAGTCTTGTTGTGACACACGTGTTACGTCTGTCAGGGTGCCTCACCCCTGATCAACCTGACAGTCACAGGTTACATGTTGAAATTGTGATTGGTGGGTTGTGCGAGTTGTGGATGCAGTCAAAACCACACCGGGGCACTTGGTGTATTGCATTGCTCCTCCATGTTTTCCTCAGTGTCAGTTAGGAGTTGGTTTATGGGGCAGAGTTGGTGGCTCTTAATGAGGGCACAACCTGATCAGAGTGTGCCAAACAGCTAGCAGGAGGTTGGATCAAATGGTCTTCCCATCAAAACTTTGAAAGGGGACACTTTTGTGGTTGCACTAGGAATCATATGCATTTCACAAAGAACTGCAGCTAGCAGATTTTTGATCATGTAGTCTGTGATTTCCACTATGGCTGATGACTGATGGTAATAGCGGATGTGAAACTTTGATGCTCAGATATTTACAGAGCTGATGAGTCATGCAAAACATCAAAGCACTGAAACAGGCAATGAGAGTCAGCGTTCAGGATCGTAGATAAAAACAGATGTATTTATTGACACCAGTATGGTTTACAACAAAGAAGTTGCCTCCACCACCACCAAAATAGAGTGTCACCCTCCAAGGATGCCATTTTTAATTTTCTTATGCCTCAGTGAAATGTTGTCTCTCCAGTCTGAGCTCTCCATTACCTTTTCACACTTATCTGCACCATCTTTGCATTGGCAAAAGCACCATTGTGTGTTAATATCTGCTTTGGTCATTATTTACATTCCAGCATTCAGCCCATATGTGTCATATCGCCCGATTCCTCATCACACTATAACACTCAGCAGGCTGTTCGTCACCCAACCCAGGACTCCACCAATTATGAACTTCACGTCAGATCGTCATCACCGGAATATTGAACTCCCCTGTGTACTTGATTATTTAAGCCTGTCTCGAACATTAGGACACTGTGAAATATTGCATCTAGAGTCCTATGCATACCAAACGCTCTTGTGGATTGTTTTTCTGTATACCGAACATTGACTTAATGTTTCCCGTTTCTGATTTTTGCCTGCCCCTTTTTGAAGTGTGATGCCTGGATTATTTGATGGTCTTTATGGTTTTTTGACACAGACTGTTTTCCCTACTTTTGAGTTAGTAATTTTTTTGTGACTGTTTCCATTACCTGTTACTTGTTTATCCGTGAGCGTCTGATTTTGCCTGGTCCACATAAAACAGAATACTTCGCCTCCATGCAGACCGCAGCCTCAGATGCTTTGAAGGAAGCTTTGACCAACCAGGGTCAACTAATCCACCAACAGCACCAGTTGCTTGAGGGTTTCACACAGTCAATGGATACTATAGGCAAGCAACAAGCAGACCAACAAATTCAAATGTTGGAACTAGGACAAAGTCTCAGAGAACTTACATCCCAGCTACAAATGATGACTACTCCTTCTTAGTTCAGTCCCACGCCTGCACCTACTACCGCCATGAGCAGTATCCAACCAACCCTCCCTGTGAGTAAACCCAAAAATTATGGCTCCCCAGACAAGTGGTTTCATGTTGCAATGTTCATTGTATTTCAATATCCTTCCAATCAAGATAAAATTTTCTTCATTACCTCTCGTCTAACTGACAAAGCTCTTACCTGGCGGACTACCATCTGGGCTAATGTATAACTGGCATCTTATGACAATTTTATTGAGCAATTCAAGGCTGTGTTCGATCACCCACATGAGGAAAAAGCCTGTGGGGAGATACTTACCAAATTACACCAAGGCAATCATTCTGTGGCCAACTACGGATGAGAATTCCGTACAGTTGCTGCTGGCAGTGGATGGAATGAGGCGGCGTTGATCGTCACTTTCTGTAACGGTCTCAGTGAAGAGGTTTTACATGAAATGGCTTGCTGGGATGAAAAGTTAGATTTAAGTTGGCTTATACCTCTTTCTATACATCTGGATCATTTCATCCAAGAACAAAAACCATGTAGAACTAGTAGTTCTCGCCATACCTATCCCCCTCCCAGTTATAGACCAGAGCTCATACGAGAGCAGACAGCGGAACCAATGCAATGTGACTCCAAGATGGTCTCTGTTTTTACTGCGGCTACTTAGAACATGTTATCAGGGATTGTAGTCTTCGACCTAATCGAGCATCACTGAGCCATAGACGCATCAGGCAACCCACGTCAGAAAACAAGATAGAGATCTTGCCACCAAGAAAGATGATCGTTAAGTCATTTTTTAAAACTGTTTATGTTGGGCCTCCTGCACCATCTTCTGTGTTTGCAGCCTTAGTTGATTCAGGAGCTGAGGGAAACTTCATACACACACGTTGTACGGGAATTGGGACATCCCAGTGGAGCTATTACCCAAGCCTCTTCGCCTGGCGGCTCTGAACGGAACACCAGTAGGAGCCGGTTCCATTACACTCTGCACTACATCCATAAAACTTACCACAAACGTACACCACTCAGAGATCATATAAGGGTTGGCACCAGGCCGAGGCCCCCTCCGGCCACCAGAGGGAGGCCCCGAGTCAGACACGCTACTAATCAGGCTTGATGCCCAACAGCTGGGGAGAGATCTATATAAGCCCAGTAATTCAGTGCTGGGTGTTTGCTAAAGTTTTGAGCCAAGCTCCTAGCCTGTAACTATGGGTATCGATGTCTGTGAGCCCTTGTGCTACACTGCTCTTCTACTGTGGGTGTCTGTGTTTTTACACGTCACCTCCCTTCTGCAGTTTTCCCCTCTCGAGTCTGTCTCTCTCCCGAGGCTCCCCTTAGCCACTAAAGTACTGCCCTCTTTTCTGTTTTTGTTTGGGAAGTTTCAGAGTTTGGTTTTCCCCAGTGCATCGGGGCTGCCATTCTTCCTGTGGCATCCTTTGTTTTCCCTTTTTCCACACTCAGCTCCCAACTTGCAACTGATTTTGGGGTACCCCTGGCTTCAGCGACATAATCCTCATGTAGACTGACTGAGCTGGTCAGTGCTGTCTTGGGGTTTGACATGTTTTGTTATCTTCCATTGCTTTGAAGTGCAATATAAGGGGAGGATACTTTATGTCTGCTGTAGTCTTGCGGGAGCTTGTTTGCCTCGCAACAAAGTGGTTTGCTTCCCCACCATTGGGTTTTTACTTTTCTTGTTTTCTGTTCTAAGATCTAACTGTTTTGCACATGGGCCCACCTTCATTAAAGTGTGGTAGCTCACCCAGCCAAGTGTTGGGGTCATTAGCTATCTGTCCTGGATTTGAGCCCCATTACAGATTATCTCATTTCTTGTCATAGAAGATGCCTCATTTCCAGTCATTTTAGGTCTACATTGGCTAGAACAACATGACCCAATTATATCATAGTCACGTAAGGAAATCACTCAGTGGGCATCTCAATGCCTAAGAAATTGTTTGATATTACCAGTTGTCCAGTTATACTCCACCACTGTTGAGAGCCCTGCTGATACACAAGCCTTTTCCCTCACTCCGGAATACCAGGATCTCTCTTTGGTCTTTAGTAAGAAAAAGCAACCTTGTTACCTCCCCATTTTCCCTGAAGGTAACACTACGGTCCTCACTGTAGTTGAAAAAGTATGGAAGGAGACACACCTGTGTATTGAACAGAACCATAGATATAAGGAGGTGGTGGACAGACATGGGAGGGAGACCCTGCTGTACCAACCTGGTGACAGAGAGTGGCTCTCTACGCATGACTTCCGCAAGCCAGGGTCATGTCGCAAGCTGGGTCCCAAATTTATAGGTCCGAATTAAATTACAAAGCGCATGAATGAAGTCACAGATCAGCTCAACTTACCTGCTCACTTTGTGTTTCAAGGTCATTTCATTTGGTCCTTCTGAAGCCTGTGATTCCAGGGCCCTTGGATGAGGTCTCTCCCGAGGCCACTCCTCATAGCTCTGACTGTGCCCCGATCTATGAAGTGCACCATATTCTGGACTCTAGGAGGCAGGGTGGTTCGATGCAGTACTTGGTCGACTTGGTCCGTCTCTGCTATCCGTCTGTCACCATCTCTCTGCTAAGGAAGAAAAAAACGTGAGACTGAGAACTTCTCCTAGCTCTGATTGTATAATGTGTGCATGTAGTTATTGATGTGTATACATGTATTTGTGTGTGTGTGTGTATTGGTGTATGTAAATAACTCTTTTCATACAGTAGGATGAGTCCCAGCAGCAGAAGGAGAACAGGACTGAGGATAGAGTAGTACTGCCTGTGAGAGGCATTTTGGGAAATACTGCCACTTGTATTGTATTGTATTCAGTGTGTTATGCAGTGGTAGTTCAGTGGTTAAAGTATTTGACTAGTAATCAGAAGGTTGCCCATTCAAACCTCACTGCTACCAAGTTGCCACTGTTGGGCCTCTGAGCAAGACCCTTAATTCTCAATGGATCTAATTGTATTTGGTCATAATTGTAAGTTGCTTCGGAAAATAAAGTGCTAGATGAATGTTATATATTGTATTTCTTATTTCTGTTTTTTGCCCATCTTGTATTTGTCTGCCTGAATATTTTGTCTCTCTAGATTTCGAACTGGACTGTAGTTCCTCTCTGTGATGCTCCCTGGCTCTGTTTATCCTATAGTACTGGTTCTGTTCCTTACCTGTGTTTTGACCATGTTGGATTATCCTTTTCTGATTAAAACCACATTTCATTTTATCCTCGAGCATCTGGCTTTCTCTGAAACATCACAGTGTCACTGGAGTGAATGTGACATTGTTCCTCAGAATCCCTCCTGAGTCAGTTAGTGATTTATTGATTAAACCATGAAGTTCAGAGCTGGATCACAGCAGAACCTAAATCCCATTAATCTCCAAAAGTATCATGGTCTTGTGTGTGTGTGTGTGTGTGTGTGTGTGTGTGTGTGTGCGTGTGTGTGTGTGTGTGTGTGCGTAGGTGTGCCTGTGTGGGTTGGTGTGTGTTTGTGTGTATTTGCATGAGCTGTCCAGTCTGCCTGACCAAGTGGACAGTGACCAACAGCTGCATCATATACAGAATGAACAAGTGAGGAATAAATAACACAAACAGAAATAAACAAGTGAGCACATTTCACACATTGCACCCAGTGCACCCACATTAGCAATACATATATGAGGAGGAAGAGATGCATCCTGGGAACTGTCATATATGTAAACCAGTAGCTGTTGCCACAGTGATAGTGTGTGCACGGGAGCATGCATGTATTTGTGAGTGTGGGAGCATGTGTGTGTATTTTGGGGTGGGCGGTGGTGTATCACTTTAGCAGATTTTTATCACTTTGAACGTACATTTAGGGTGTGTATAATGATGTCTTTCTCCAGGTCCTTCAAATGTGGGTCTGGCCATATTGCAGCAGTTGTGTGTGTGTGTGTGTGCGTGTGTGTGTGCATGTGTGTCAATTTCCCCCCAGCTAGACACATTACAAATTCAGTAATGCTAAACTAATTATAATTGTAATATAAGTTCATTTTAACAAGAGTTACAAGTTTGTAGTAAGAATGATCCAAGGATTACTAATAACCGCCTGAGAAATAAATATATCTGAAGAAGATTCCAAGTTCCACTTCACCAGAAGCACTTTGATTGTAAGATATCCATCACATCCCAGTTTAGATATCACTGTGTGGTACAACGGGACAAAAGCAACAAACACATCTGGGTGATGCTGTTGAATTTGCATGTTCATGTGTTTTTGCCCACAGACTCTACAACACCAACACACTGTCCTCGTCCACCACTCAGGTCACTGGGAAACTTTCCCACACAGGTGATTTGAAAGAAACAGGTCATAGTATTAATGATTCAGTAAATGTCGCTAATGTGCTTGAGTTAAATCCAGCCTAGCATGTTGCTAGCTTTTTTTGGTGTCGAATTTGCGAGTGTGAAATTAGATTCCACATTACATTCATCAGCCTTCACATTTAGACTACCACATACTCTCCATATGACTGCATACACAGAACTGTAATGTGTATGTGATGATTTGGGATGAATACATGTACCATTACACTCCTAATCTTTATATTTTAGTATAACTATATAGTTAATATGTCAACAGCAAAATAAATTAACTTTGCAGAACCTTTTCAATGCTGCTCTACTGCCCTAAGCAACCACCTTCTATGACCAGCCTACATATGAACCCTTTCACACCAAACACTGGACCAGAGTTGCCTGTTTGGGATACAAGATGATTTTCACATTTGGTGTTTTTTCTTGAGTCTGAGTGAGTCTGTTTCCATGTCACTGATCTGGTTTCATATTGTGTACAAATTTGCAGAACCATCTGCTCTACTTTGGTGTTCAGCCCTCCTGATCAAGCTTCTCTGTCCAATGCCCTGAATTTGTACACCAGTAATGTGTACATTTGAGCCCAACCACAGCTCAGAATGGTTTCCACTCTAAGGTCCTAAAAAGAAAGTAACAAACAGTGGCGTCCAACTGCTGTCAGTGAACTGCACTCTACACACATTCTGCTGTCAAACTGCACTACGCACACCTACATGATGTATGTGGTCATCCGTTGGTGTAAACAGAAACCACAACTCTCTGTCTTGCTTTGGCTCTTTATTTATGAAACAGCAATAGACTCTCACAGTGGAAGTGATGCGTACAGACAACGGTTGGCATTTGACCTTAAAAGACATGATTAATAACAGAAAAAATATGCTGCTATTTAAAGTTTGTTTATTTAAACTTGTGGACAGCCGAGTTTTATTTGTAGCGGAATAAGCAACAATTGTAAAGTGAAAGAGGCGAGGGTAATGGCCAGATATACACACACCAGGGAATTGCTCAGTACATGCTGATAGACCAGCGATAACACTTTGCAGGGAGTGAACGAAACCAGAGAGAATAAATAGTGTAGCAAAGATGAGACACAGATGACACTAGTAAACTGGTGATGAGGATCTGGTGAGGTTGTGCCGGGGAAGACGGGAGTTGCAATCACGGACTGAGGGCGGTTGCGGGACATGAGGTTACTAGGAAAACTGAGCAGATGTGAACACCTCAAACCACGTAGTACCTTTCTGTTCTTGACACTGGCTGGAGAGGCTGAAATGAAAACTCCCATATGACTGTGATAAATGAACGCTTTGACAATGATTGTCATGACACTCAATTGAAAGTGTTCTGGCCTGGTCTATAAATAAGGTGTTTTATTTTGTTACTAATAAAATGTAGTTTGATCTCTAATGCCACACCATTCTACCAGTCACAGAAAGATCAAACAATATATGTATAACTCTGTGATAGAGCATCAGTGTGGAAGCACTAGAAATCTTAATATCAAGCCAAGTGCCACATACAACACATGCTACTGATCACATTCTTGAACTACCAAGTTGCTACTGTTGGGCCCCTGAACAAGGCCCTTAACCTTAAATTGCTCAAGTTATACTCAGTCATAATTATAAGTCGCATTGGATAAAATCAATTTGTTATTTTAGCATTCTGTTTCTAATGTTTGATCATTCATGATCACATATGTAATTTTTTCATTAGGCTACTTATGTTTATTACAGTAAAGGATCCAATACTGCCTCTTGCATTGTGATTTTAACACTGCCAGAATGCAATGTAGACAGAATAGGTGGGTTACATAAAGGATCCAATCTCTGCACCGCACATTTAGTAGGTTAAACCCAAAGCTAGGCTAAGAGAATGGTAAAGCCCTGAGAAAGCAGTATAGTTTTGTATCAAGTTTTCACATAAAAAGGGAAACAATGATTTTAAACAAATTATTGCAGAATTTAATTACTAAACATCATTACTGATCATCCATTTTTTTAATGACATATGAAGGCGGTGGAGTGTTGTATTGTTTATAATGCTGTGCAGTTTTGAATCTAAAGCAGCTATAATTTCTGAGAACTACCAGGTGTCACTGTTTTGTCACCAGCTTTCAATGCTCCCAAGCTTCGAATCCTTCAGCAGTACAATAAGGAAGAACCTTGAACGCTTCACAGGATTTCGTCTGCACATCATTACCAAAAAGGAAGTTAAACAGTAAACACTTGAATAACGAGCAGGCTAATAACGTTACCAAACAACAATAAACTCACGGGAGGACGAGAGAGCGCACATACAAAGACTTACAAGCAAGACGATAAAACAAGGGATATTTATACAAAGAGTAACGAATGCAAACTAGACAAAGATGAAAACAGTGACAGGAAAACCAAACGAGAGGTCGGAACAGAAAAACCAAAACAAAGAAGCATGTGTGTTAAAAACCTGAGACATTCTTACTTGAACTGCCCAAGATATTTGTTACAATTAAAGGAGTATTTGACCATCACTGAACTAAACGTTACTGGTAATGTGCACAGATGACAGCACAACAACAAATATGACAGCAGAAAGTCTACAAGTAACTCAGACAACCAAGACTTTGCTAGTGTGGATACATAAGAAAACCTTAAAGCTGGATTTATCATTTGCAGTTGGATTTGGATCAAAAACAGTGTTTTACCTTTAATGGTGAGTCTGATGTATTTATATTGCTGGTTTGTAAGTTAACAGCTGTAGTCTCCCTCATCCTCTTCAGTCAGGTGTGATATGAGTAGAGAGAGATTTCCTGGAGAGGGAACAGTACCCAGCTGAACTCTGTTTCTGTACTGTTCACTCTCACTGGAGATCACATCCCATGCGTCTCTGCTTGTGTTGTGTTTCTGCCAGGTGAAACTCTCAGGTTTGGCGTGTGGGTCAGTACAGGAGCAGGGCAGCAGTACTGAGTCTCCTGTGTATGCAGTGATGACGTCTGTCTTCTGATTCTCTGCCAAACTGCAGCCTGCAGAAACACACGAGATAAAGGCCTAATTAATATTTAATATGACATACTCCGTTATTATTATTATATATGACATACTTAATTATTATATATGACATACTTAATTGCTCCAGGTCCAGTCACCTGATGGTACTGATGGTACCAGCCAACTGATGATGGTACTGGAAATCATTAAGAGATTTCCCAATATATGCTGGTATGATGGATGCATGACCATCAAGTTATATGATTTAAATGTCTGATTATATTGATTATAGATTGTCTCTCTCCCTCCCCTCCCTCTCTGCCTCCCTCACTCCCTCCATCCCTCTCTCAATCACTCTCTCTCTCCCTCATTCCCTCCCTCCCTCTCACTCACTCTACCTCTCCACTCCCTCCCTCCTTCCTTCTCCTCCCCTCCCCTCCCACTAAAGTTACTATTACCACTAAAGTTACTAATAACATGTGACTAATCATGTTTGAAGCTTCAAACATCACAGATACACAGGATGAGCTTGAGACTGTTTCATAAGTTTGGCACTGTCCTATAACTTGGAAGCTTTATCATTTTACTAAAAAATTGGAAATGTGCAAATTATAGAAGCCAAAAGTAAATGTTTCATAATGTCAACCTGTTGTCTCCCAGTATAGTTTTGTATTATGTTTTCACATAAAAAGGGAAACAATGATTCTAAACTAATTATTGCAGAATTTAATTACTAAACATCATTACTGATCATTTTTTTAAATGAAATATGAAGGCGGTGGAGTGTTGTATTGCGCAGTTTTGAATCTATGGCTGCTATAATTTCTGAAAACCGCCAGGAGTCGCTGTTTTGTCACCAGCTTTCAATGCTCCAAAGCTTCGAATCCTTCAGCAGTACAATAAGGAAGAACCTCAAACGCTTCACAGGACTTCGTATGCACATCATTACCAAAAAGGAAGTAAAAACACATCTGCAGATAAAAACACACCTGCATTCCACAACACACTACATACAGCGACAGCAGTAACGCTGCTACAGATCTTATACACTCTACAAAACTACAGTGTACTGAACACTCTGAAAACTGCAGCCCAGACTACAGTCTGTCTGTGGGAATCACCACACAACTATGACCTGGAACTCTACAACTCTCTCAGTAAAACTCCACTGAAATTCACCACCCACTAATATCCACAGTAGAGAGGAAGTGTGTTCAAGTGCAAAATAAATTATTCCTCCACTTCTTTCTCTCTCACATACAGACTAAATCTAACAGTGAAACAGTGTCTTTCTAGTGTCATAAATTCCTCCTGAGCTTCCCAGTGTTCAGTCCCCATCCTCAGTAAAGTGATCCTGCAGTAAGAAGTAGTGCTACACAGTGATCCCCCTCAGCACTGTTTGGTCACATCATTTCACTCCTGCACTTAATGATCAGAGGACCAAACTGAATGTGTAGCTTAGCAAATATTATACAGATCAGACAGGAAGAGCTCTAGACTACATGCTGATCAAAATAAACATTGATCATTTAATCAGGTAAACATGAGGATGGTCTGATATTCATATTATTCATAAAGTACAGGTGGAATGCAGCAGTCTATGTTGTAGCTTTCATACTATTAAGAAAAAACTACTTAAGAGAAGTTGTGAAACAGAACCACTAAAGGAGTCACCAAAGTAAAGACCACTTTGGATGTAAACAGTACAATGTCATCACAACCCAACAGTTATCACAGGAAGTAGAAACATTCTCACCTTTTCTCTTAGTTACTTTGTTCTTTTTGTTGTTAAAGCTGCCAAAAGCTGTTTGATGATGGTGGATATCTATAAAGTAACTAACTGAGGCTGTAGGCTAGTGTGCACTGCACTGTAACAACAACAACAACAAAATAAAATTAAAACTGTAAAAAGACAAAAACCCCAGCATGGGCTGTCTAAGCCTCCTGGCCAATTGATGTACAAATGAGGAATAAATAACACAAACAGAAATAAACAAGTGAGCACATTTCACACGTAGCACCCAGTGCAACCAGATTAGCAATACATATGTCAGGAGGAAGAGGTGCATACTGGGAATTCTCACATCTGTAAACTGGTAGCTATGACTATGGTGGCATCAGAATAACTTGGGACTAAATAAGAAAAGTCTTTAAACTGGAGTCACTGGAGTGAATTTATGCTGCCAGAGTCAGATAGTGTTTGACTGATTAAACCATGAAGTTCAAAGCTGGATGACTGTCACTGATGAGGATTTGGAGACTGTTTGACAATCTTCGTGGGTGTGTGAAAGAAGTAAACATTTTGCTCACACACCACTCTGAGGAACAGCACAGCAGAATTTCAAGATCACGAACCCAAAAAGGAAGCATGCGCATATGCATGTCTGTGTGTGTGTGTGTGTGTGTGTGTGTGTGTGTGTGTTATGTATTGCTAAAGTGCACCAAGTTTAGCAATACATATGTGAGAAGGAAGAGGTGCATACTGGCAAACTGTACTGTCTCTATGGTTTTAGTTTTTTCTTATTTGTTCATTTTTTATTTGTAAATTTTTGTAAGAGAGAGAGAGAGAGAGAGAGAGTGTGTGTGTGTGTGTGTGTGTGTGTGAGAGAGAGAGAGAGAGCAGGGCAGGCCGTGGGAGGGGGTGTTTTTGCAGCTACAAGTATCACTTTGAATGTACATTTACTGTGTGTGTAAAATTGTCTTTCTCCAAGTCCTTCAGATGTGGATCTGGCCATCCTGCAACAGCTGTGCATGTTTTGTGTGTGTGTGTGTGTGTGTGTGTGTGTGTGTGTGTGTGTGTGTGTGTGTGTGTGTGTGTGTGTGTGTGTGTGTGTGTGTGAGTGAGTGAGAGAGCGAAAGAGAGAAAGAGAGAGAGAGAGAAAGAAAGAGAGAGACAGTGTTAGTTATGTATTGTTAAACTGATAAACAGTGCTCCAAGTTTGCTAGGAGGAAGAGGTGCTTGCTGGGAAACTGGACTGTCTTTGTGATATTACAGTTTTTTGCAAGACAAAAACTGGGACATGTGACACAATAATTGAAACCACTAACTCATGTAGCCCATCTCCTGACCTGTTATACTAAACCAAAAGCACCTTTCCTTTACACTCATTTTGTATTTCTAAAACACATTTTTTCAATACATTAAACACAATTCTCTATATTGGACATATCATTCAACAGCACAGATTTCAGTGCCACTTAACGGGACAAGTCGGCGAAGAAACAAACTTACTTTATTCTCCCTTAACCCGGGTGGACAAGACATGTTTGGAGTCCGTATTTTGCTCCTTTAGAACAAAAGCTGCTAACATTGCTAACAAACACTGGAAGCCAACAGCAATGATAGCTAATAGGATTTGTAAATAAGTCAGATAGCGAGCTACATGTCCTCAAACCTCATCCAGGTCACTTCCCGGTGACGTGTTTCTTCACTTGTCTAGTTCACAGTGAGTTATACGACACACCGACTAGTCTGGGAGATATTTATTAACACTTGGATGCTGTTTGACCGGCTTGAGAGAAGTTTGTGGACATGTATTTACGAAGAAAATATTTTAGTTGCTGTTAACTTCCAGTGTTTGTTAGCAACGTTAGCATTTAACATCTTTTGTTCTAAACTAGAGGCAAAATTTATTGGTCAATAGACCGAATCTGGGGTAAGTGGTTAGCTGCTGCTCTCTGCTGATCCCAGATATAAATACCTTTGTGTAAATGAATGTGTGAGGATGACAACACCTGTAGAGAGAAGGTAACACTCACCATCAGCAGCGTGGAGCACAAGGAGCAGATAAACACACACCTGCATTCTTACTGAGTTACACACACTACACACAGCTACAGCAGGACTGCTGATACACACCATACACACTCTTCAATACAGTCTACTGAATGACTTCACAAGAACACTTATAGTGGAGAGGAAGTGTATTCAAATGAAACTCTGACAAACTAACCTCAACACAACACACACACCAAATATAGAGATGCGGTCGGTTTTGTAAGTTGTCATGTGGTATGTCCTCTTTCTTCCTTATCAGTCAGTGATCTATCAGATATTCTCACATTGTGAGTGAGGACGGTCTCATTCTTAGTTAAGCGGCTCCGTCCTTTGCCATAGACACACGATGTAGAAGCTCAGGGGGTGAGACCCAACATGACCTCCCTCAGTGTTGTTTGGTCATTTCATTTCACTACGACAAGTGTATAGCATCTTAATGTGAATATGTGCAGTTTTTAAAGTTAATAAACATTTTGGTCTCAAAACAGCTTATGAACGCCCCAGAAGAAGGAGGAGACTGTTCTGGTCTGAGAGCTCAGGATGTCTGACGTCTGCTGTGGTTTCATTTCTCACAGTTCCAACCAGTGGGCAGTGGGTACCAGATCAGAGTCTAAAGCCCATTTTAGACCAGAAGTGACAACCGTGCTGCTTCTGCACCTCTGCAGCTGAGCTGTGGTCACACACTCACAAGCTCAACTTTCTTCTAGTGTATTTTTTGCCTTAAGCCATGACAGGCTTATCAGTGGTTTCTAGCTAGAAATAGTACAAAATACTACATTTATTCTGTAAAGTGTAGTGTAATAATCAAAACAGCACAACTCTGACTGCTGGGTCTATTCTAATGTGAAATTGGGACAAAGGATGATGTTTTAAACACAGACTAAAACTAGGACTAGGCTCCAGGGTCTAGGCTCAATGGCAGGTCCAGTTTGAATTTAATTTAGTACAAAACAGGTTTAGTATGAGTAGGACTGGTTTGGTTACTGATAATTTGGGGAATATTGTGTACTGTGAGGAGAGATGTCAGTACTTCACTGAGAAAAGGGACTGCTCATGTACTACCAAACCATGTCCATGTTCAAAGGGTGATTAATGGAGTTTATCAAAGTTCAAATAGGTTCTTATTGTGAGTAATGCAGGTTTTTGTTGTTTGTTTTTGACTCATTCAGTAAATCCAGAAATTCATATTACTCTCAAAAAATCTTAAAGAACTTTTCTGCATAAGCAATGGTCCACAACAAATTATTGTGATGTGGAAACTGAAAAAGCAAACAAAAAGCAGGTCCTCTCACTATCTAGAAATTCTTGAATGTGTGTGTGTGTGTGTGTGTGTGTGTGTGTGTGTGTGTGTTTGCATGCTTATAGACTCTGGAGACATAAAGCAGACAGCATTCTGTAGTGACAGTGCATAATAGTTCAAAGTATATTTACCAATAAAACAAATTTGATACAATGAATAAAATATTAAGTACACAGGACATCATAAGGTAGTGCAAACATAAAATATATCAAGCCATGAAAAAGTAATGCAAAAATGTGTATGTGTGCAAGCTTTGAGGTGATTAACTCTATAAACTGCATTTTAAAACTATAAACTTAGAAGGAAGAGTTTGAGAATAAGAGTGAGGGGATAATATATCTGTTTGTTTCTCTCCTCTACATCAGACTCCACCCCCTTTGCTTTATAATGAGCATGTGTGTCTCCTGTGTCTTTCACAGATGCAGCATCATGGTCAGTGTGGGGTTGTGGGATACATTACAAAAGAAGAAACAACCAGAGTCCTCACAGGTCAAAGGACATGATGGCACTGTGTGTGGTTTTGTATGTCTCCGTAAAGCTGGTGATGTGAACTTGAAAAGAAACATAAGAGCTCTGGCCAAGTTCATTTGTTCCCAGTTCCTCTCTGCTGGGTGGACATTAGGGTCTGGAGTACTGAAGTAATGCTGTGAGAGTTCTGGAGTCAGTGTGTGTCCACAGTGGTAGTGGAGATCTGGGTGTAGAGTTGTCAGTGTGTGCTGGGAGGTCAATGGTGTTTCCATAGAGACAAGCATGCTCAGTTTGTTTTTTCTCTTTACTGTACTTCCTCTCACTAAAGGTGAGTGTGAAATTCTCTCTTAATGCTGAGTGACATGAAACTATACATATATGTGATAATCTAAAAATGTTATTAAAGTGAGTTGAATCATTCAAGATTTATTTGGCCGAATTAGAATTATAACCTGGCTGGTCTTAGAATGAAAAATATGATTAAACGGTCCAGAATGCAAACAGACTATATCTTTGCATGAAGTAAAGTTTATTAATCAAAAATAAATCAAAAAGTCAAAAAATATTTCAGAAAATGAAAAGACAGGTTGGGGAAAATGAAGGGAAAAAAGAAATACAAAATAAATTGGTAAAAAGAGCTGGGAACATTTAAAGAGTAGGGCTAATTTTGTTGGAGCGCCTGGCACAGGACAAAGTGCTTTTTATAGCCTGCCATGTTCGTCTGAAGAAGATGCGTACTCTCTTCAACTTCTTGCATTCTGAGCCTTTATATTTGAAATAAAAGTAGAATTTTTAAACTGGTGTCCATGGAGTGGATGTATGTAAACTCTGATTATTAATGTGGTGCTTTGATGCTACTCACCAGCTGGGGTGTTCTCCACTTTAACTGCCTCTGTAATAGATTCTGCTACTCCACCCAGATCCTCTCTTACATCTACAGATGTTTTTTTTCCCCAAAAAAATCAATACAAATGCAATTACATAATAAAGTACAGGCACATATTTAAAGTGAACAAACATCATGTCCTACTGTGTGTTCTTAATGGAAAGCTAGATTTTTGCAAGAAAGTACATCTGCACCTTCTACATGGGCGCTGTGGTCCAAAGAGCAAATCTCTCCCGTTGACTCTGTGATCATAAAGTGTTCAGCAGTTCTGCTCGGGATGGTACGAACCTCCTTACAGTCCTCCCGTTTCTTGGGTGAGAAGTGATAAATAATCAGTGATGAATTGTAAAGGAAATGAATCATCCATTGACCCCACCTGGGCAGTGGAAACTCCACTAATGGACAGCATATTTTAGACTACCATCTGTACAAGTCAGGAAAGTGTGAAGGCTAAATAAATAAAACTGTGGATACAGTCTATATAAATCATTAAAATTATAGTATAAAATGATCTAGACACTTACACTTTCTCCCAGATTGGCTGAGTAATGCTGCTTAAACCCAGCAATGGTAGCAGGGTCTCTATGACTCTTGTGTCTTCTGGTAATGATATTAATGAACTTGTCCCTTGGCATCTAGAACGGGCAGAAGAAAGCTCTATTGTATTGAACAATAATAAAGCTGTTTACTTTCTTTTAAAAAGTCATAACAGTTTGCATGTGTTTTTGGACAACAACAAAAAAAACCTTTAATTTTTAAGAATTAAAGCTTTATTCCTAAGAAGTAATTGCATTCGAAATGAATATTAGGCTTTGATTACAACACAATTTTCTACAAACAAAACTTATTTTACATGCTGCATTTGTGCGCAAGATTACTTTTGTATCCCAGTTTCATATCTCTATATGGAAATGAGCAATCAACGCCTGTAGACTTTGTTTTATATACAGTTATTATGTAACAGAACAAATGGCCACCCGTAGCTCAATTTCTTCTACAAATGTTAATAAATGTGAAACAAAGGTTGTCTGTTGTCCGACAGTGCATAATGGCCACACTCGTGGTCTTACAGAGGCTTTTCTAAAACAAGCGCAGAAGTCACTTTCCCTTGTCTCAGTCAACGTATTTCATCTAATGGAGTTCGGTTACGCGAATATTTTCAGCTACGTCCCATTTATTTAGTTCATTCTCTATTCACTTATTCCGCATTTATAAAATATTTGTGCGGTCCGTTAAATTAAACAAACTCGCTTGACGTAGACAGACGTTTATTAGAAGAACACGAATAACGAACACAGTGGCGCTCACACGAAACAGGCAAGATGAACATGAGCAACGTTGAACACAGCTTACAAACATAAAGTGCACCACGTACCTAAACATTAGCGAGAACACAGACCGACAAGGACGCACACACCAACCGGGGTTTAAACACACACAGACATTAGGAGAATAACCCGCTGCAGGTGTGTGTGACTACATAGTCGTGGTTTCACACAAGACCATGAACTCCCACTGCAGGCGGCGGGCCGTACCACGTGACTAGTGGGGCGGGGAGCTCACTATCAGCCCACTAATTAGTTCTCCGTTCAGTCAAAAGTTCTCCATCATTAAAATGTGTGTTCTCATTTTAATTTCGCATATTGGCTACTTGTTTATAATACGATTCCCTTATCAAATATTTAGTATCTGCCTTTGTAGATAAAACTAAATTCTACTTACGTTTTGTTTTCGTTTCTCAGTACCTCTTATGCGTGAAGAATTGTTTGTAGTCTCTGTTGATGTTTTGTCTAAAATGATCGTCATCGGCAAATCCACTCAATAAACTGATCTGGGGTCAGAAATAGAATGACACACATTATGGCATAATGGAGCGCTAAATTCTGTTCAGTGGCTGTTTAGAACAATGACAGAAGTGCAGCTGAAATGACATTATAGTCTCATATCAGATATCACATTTTAAAATCATTTCCCCCTCTTTATGCTATCATTTTGTTATCTGGCTCAGATTAAAAAATCTCAATAAATAAAGTAAATATAACATATACATGTAAACTATATATTCATTAATTAGTAATCCTTCCATGTAGGTACAATTCACTCACTCTGTGTTCGTTATAATCCAAAGTCATTTGAACACTCATTAAGGATCAAAATGCAACCTAAGCAACAACAACAATAATACATTCTTAAGAAATTATATAATTGTAACTGAAAATTAGGCTTATTGATCACAATACAATGTTCAACAAAACGGCTTATCTTTAGTCTGGTGTTTCAGTACTAAGGCTATGCAGTTATGCAAACACTTTCTTGCATATTATTTTTTAAATATAGATTTTTTAAAAGTGCAGAATTGTAGCCCCAATATAACCTGCATGTGGTTTTACAGGGGCTATTCCAAAATGTGTTTTATAACACAATGTTTTGATCGCATCTTCACAAAGGTTACTTACTGCCGAAAAGAAAAAAGGTTAGCATACATTTAAAAAATTTTCTTATAGCCTATAAAGAACACCCAACCAAACAACCTAGCTACAAAGAGACAAGGATAAAAAACATCATTACATGTATTATATAGGCATACAGATTTCAAATAAATGTGGTAAGTGCAGTGGACAGGATGGAGTCTAGAATTCATCATCTGTTGAGGCATCCGTGGCAACATCCTCATATGGGTCTTCAATGTCTTCATCAGTCTCACCATAACCTGCCACCTTTAGGTGGTGTGTTTCTTTCACAGCTACCAGGTCTGTCTTCAGCTCCTCAAGCTTTGGGAATACAACACTGTGCAGGCCACGGTAAGCTTGAGCAGAAATTCCTGAAGGGTAGTTTAACAAATCAAACTGGGTAATAAAAGCACCATGAAAAAACAATACAAAACAATCTACAATCTAACAACCAAACATCACACCTCATCAAAAATAAACACAAACAAGCTGTAAACACAACATGAATAATTAACTGATCATATTAATAGGGCTTTGAAAAGTAGGATCTAGTGTAGAATCAGGTATGAATGCTGGGAAGCATTTATAAAGTATCTATGAGTATGGCCCTTTCTAGGAAAGATCATCTGTAAAGCAGTTCAAGAATGTATCTGTAACATGAGATCTAACCCAGGACAGCTAAGTGATGACACCACTAGCCTACTGGGTGAGCAACCACACTCTAACAAGGGTGAGTCCCTGTGCAGAAGAGTTAGATCTTGGATCAGGTAAAACAAAAGGAAAAAAAACTAAACACCACGTTGAGCGTGGAAAAAGGGAGAACAAAGGACATGGCGGGAAGAAATGGCAACACCGATGCACTGAGGAAAACCAAACTAAAACTTCCCAAACAAAACCAGAAAACAGGGAGGAACTTTAGTGGCTAAGAAGTCCCTTGGGAGAGAGACAGACTAGAGAGGGGAAAACTGGAGAGGGGAGGGGATGTGTAAAAACACAGACACCCTTGCAGGGAAGAAATGAGGTGTAGCACAGGGGCTCACAGTCATCAATACCTGAAGTTATCAGCTAGGAGCTTTGCTCAAAACCTTAGCAAAGACCCAGCACTGAGTGACTGGGTCACTGGGCTTATATAAGGTCTAGCCCAGCTGTTGGGCATCAAGCCTGATTAGTAGTGTGGTTGACTCAAGGCCTCCCTCTGGTGGCCGGAGGGAGCCTCGGCGTGGTCCCAACCCTTACAGTATTCCCCCCGGAAGGGGCAGCTCCTGATGTCCCAAGGCCAGCCGCACGATCCTGCCAAAAAGCCTAAATGAGTTCACGGTCCAGGATGTGACAGGAGGGGACCCAGGACTGCTCCTCGGGCCCGTATCCCTCCCAGTCCACCAAATACTGGACTCCACCATGAACCTGCCGGACATCCAAGAGATGCTTGACCGTGTACGCCAGTGCACCGTCCACCATGCGTGGACCCGACGGGTCGGAGGAGCCCACCGAACACAATACAGGCCTAAGGTGAGATATGTGGAAAGTGGGGTGGGGGAAGGGCAAGGTGATAAGAAACAGGGTTTACGCGGCGAAGAACCTTGAATGGCCCGATGTAGCGAGGGGTGAGTTTGCAGGTATAACCACACAAAGGCAGGTCCTTGGCGGATAGCCAAACCCGCTGTCCCAGCCGATAAGTCGGCATAACGATTTTGAGCAGCTGTAGCAGATAAGAGAGCCCTGCATGCCCTCTACCAGGCCAAGCAGTAGCGCCTGACCGTCTGCTCAGCAGACCGGACACCCATGTCAGCCTCCTGGTCGGCAAACATGGGCAGAGCATAACCGTACTGGCACTCGAATGGTGACATGTCTAAGGAGGAGTGCCACAGGGTGTTGTGGGTGAACTCTGCCCAAAATAGGTGCTCAGACCAAGGGGATGTGCAGGAAGAGGCCAGATAGTGAAGAGTGCTTTCCAGGTCCTGGTTAACTCTCTCGGTCTGGCCGTTGGATTGGGGATGGAAGCCAGAGGACAAGCTGGCACTCTCACTGAGCATTACACTCCACGTGCTTCTGGCTGAATTGTGCCTGGCACAGTGTAACCTCTCAGGTCTGGCGTGCGGGTCAGTGCAGGAGCAGGGCAGCAGGACCGAGACTCCTGTGTAAGCAGTGACGTTCTCCATCTCCACGTTCCCTGCCAGAGTGCAGACTGAACCACCACAGGCACCCTCTATAAACTTATGGAGACCCAAAAGGAGGCCTTGCTAGTTTTGGGTAGGTTTTGCTGATTTTGATTTCAGATAAAAAGCTAAATGACACCACCTAAATGCTTTGACCCAGATGCTTCATCTGGAGTGATTTTCTGCAGTGATCACTACACTCTCAGAATGGAGAAGTGAGAGAAGCTTGTTCAGAGAGAGTTTTATGTATTACGTGTGTTAACGGCTCAAATAAATCTTATGTTCATAGCTGCAGTTTTAATCTAAATTTAAAATTGCCATCTACTACCTCAGTGCTGACTGCTTGCAACCCTAATGGCATTCATTACAACATGGTGGTGCATTTGAGTAACATCTGGTTAAAGTACTGCTCTAAACATGGCTTAACACAGAAGGTCTGGAACAGTCAAAAGTTGTGTGTTCAGTCTAATGATGACAGTATCACTGTGCTTGATAGAGATTTAACGGTGAGTGCGGTGTCTTTATATTCTCTCCATTTAAGATAACACCTTTACACTCCCCCATCCCCTTCAGTCAGGTGTGATATGAGGAGAGAGAGATTTCCTGGTGAGTGAGCAGTACCCAGCTGAACTCTGTTTCTGCACTGTTCACTCTCACTGGAGATCATTTCCCATGTGTTTCTCTTAGTGTTGTGTTTCGCCCTTGTGCTATCCAATGTGCAGCCTGCAGAAACGTGTGTGTTTTGTAAACATCTCTGTGCGTGCGTTTGTGTGTGTGTTAACAGTTGTTAATGTGTTATTCCCACAGGATGATGTCACTTACTTCACTGTAGTACACAGTCAGAAAAGCAAACCAGCGTCCACTCCAATGGATAATGCAGATTACACAGAATATGCCAGCATCAAATTAAATTCAAATTAAACACACACACACACACACACACACACACACACACACACAAATGCAATCAAGCAAATGGAAAAAAAAAACAATCATACAAAAACATGGCTGGTAGCCAGTAAATATCAAGTATTTTATTTGTTTCATCACTGTAAATGCCTCATTAGGGGTTAATCTGCTGAAAGGTGATTTGAATACTTCTGTGAATTATTAGCTTTTCTGCATGTAATTTATTTAGTAGTAGTGCTTTTTGCTTTAATGAAATAAAAAATGATGTGTAAATTTTCACGGTACGGCCCCTCCTCCCAGACGTCTCTGTGTGTGTGTGTGCATGTTTGTTCATATGGCCACGTCCTCCCCGTGTTTCACACCTGCTTCTCATTTTGTGTCATTACTGTGCGTGTATACAAGTCTCCTGTTTAGTAGTGGATGTTGTCGGTGATAGGCTAATACAATGTGCTATGTTGTCTGTTGTCTGGCGTTAATAAACGTAACTATTGTCGGCTCGTTCGTGCGTCCTGCCTAGCCTCCATCGTTATATAAATGTGCATATCATTTTATGTCAAGTGTTTTATTATTGACTGTAGCCATTACTTCACTGTGAGAATTTATTTCTGTTTTAAAAATAAAGAGCAAAAGCCAGATGAGTGTGGTTTCTATTTTTACCTGCTTAAAATGACACATTACACCTTTATAGAGGTGAAGCACTAAAATGAGTTTAGACTGTGTACTGAGTTACCAGTCTATAGGTACACCTGCCCCATAGCTATGACTGTAGAATTAGTTTAGGCTTTCTCTCTCTCTCCCTCTATCACAGACTACATCTCTTCCCAGCTCTCCCTCTCTCTCTCTCCCTCCCTCAACTGGCCATTAGCGGCTGTAATTTAGAGCCCTCTGATGCATCTTATCGGCGAGGCTGCCATTTCTCTCTCCATCCGTCACCCCTCCATCCCTCTCTCCCTCTTTCCCCTTATCCCTGCGGGCGAGAAGGAAAGTGAACCTCACAAAGACATCTAACAGGCTTCCAAAGAGGGCCTCTCATTGACTCCGAGTCACTCGATAATTAAACACACTCGGCTGTGCGTGCGTGTACGTGCGTGCGTGGAATCCCACCCTCCTCTGCCTCTCCGATCCTGCTTAATTCAATAGAGCTCCAATTATCGACTGTACTGCCACTTTGAAATCCCTTTCAATTTATTTAAACTGTAAGTGTCTGAGGGTCAGGACCTCTGGTTTCATTCATACAGGAACACTTCACATATCACTCCAGTTAAAGCCAAGATCCAGATTCCCCCATCAGACCACGGCTCCAGTCACGTGACAGGACGTTAGTTGTATTTATTTGTGTATATAAGGGCACAGGGCAGACGTCGTGAATGAGGGTTATTCTATTAGCAGGTCATTTGCTACAAATATTTCAACGGCGACTGGAAATGTATTGTCTGGGCTCAGATCTTTGCTGAAGGACTCGAGAAAGCAAAAAAAAAGAAAATCAGAATTTAAAAGACGAACAGCATGGCTCCGCCCCTCGGCCCCGCCCATGGGCCCCATCCCCTTGCATTACCTAATAAACGTATACAGGTTCTGTCTGTTCTAAGGGTGGGCGTGGCCTCTCCTTGTGCCCTGCTCCGACAACAACCAGCCATTGGCTCTCGGTCCCAGCCTGCTGCTGCATTAGACCTCCCCCTTCTAGAATGATCCAATCACACCTCAGCCTTCGGACCGGCTGGCGCTGGTCAACCTAGCTGTCCGTGCATTTTGCGGGTATGCCGTTTCCAGTAGAATTGTGTGCGTACTCGCGTACGAACGAGGATGCGTGCTCTCACGCTTGTGAGAATCCCTTGCAAAAAGATCTCGGTCTGGGTCCGTGCTCCGGCTGTACCCGCCGGGAACGTGAAAAACAAGGAAGAGCCAGTGAGACAAGCGTGAGACCAGGATGAAACAACCAGGGCCAGACCTCTTCCCGTGGGCCACGAAGGTCCAGGCCATTTTACACATCCACCCTGGATTATGGAAATGACAGCAGGCATGTGTGTGTGTGTGTGTGTGTGTGTGTGTGTGTGAAGAAGAGAGACAGAGACAAAGAGAGAGAGAGAGAGAGAGAGAGAGCGCCTCATCAGAGCGACAGCTTCAAGAGCCAATCACTGGGCCCACGCCACACAGAGGGACCTGCCCCTCGCGCTCGGGGCACTCCCATGCAAGCGCCCTTCTTTCCACCACAGCCACCCGAGCCGCGAAACGCTCCATGAGAAATCGCAATGGGTTGGGAATGGGAGCTCACTTACTTTCCGTATTCCTCGTTGTCCCGGTCGCAGCGGCCGTCCTTGTGCTTCTCCCAGTCCTTTCCATGCCTGCAGGTGGTCAGCAGGATCACATCGTCCCCATTGTGGACGTAGTGCAGAGCGTTCCGGGTCTCTGAGCCGATGCCGGTGAGGTAGCGCTTCCCCTTGAACACCAGCAGGTACCTCTGGGCGGGCGGCACATCGTTGGCCGTCAGCCGGCCCCTCCCGCCGCCCTTCAGGGGGTGCTCCCTGGGGAACAGCGGGATGGAGACGTCGAAGCCGGGTCAGAAGTTCCCTGCGTCGGCGCTGGCCTTGGCCAGCATGGCGTGTCCGGCGTCGAAGCCCAGATCCTTGCCGTAGTCAGGCCAGGTGCCTGAGTAGAGGTTGAAAACCAGGTGGTTGCGCCCCTCGTTCCAGAGCGGCAGCGCCCGGATGCGGCCGCCTGCATCGGGGACGTACTGCGGCGACAGCCGGTCCCGGTCCAACGTGTCTACGCCGAGCACAAAGAGGCCGGCCTCGGCCGGGTCACATGTGCGGTACGGCGACTCCTCAATGGCGGCCAGCACCTTGCGGTAGCCCTCCGACGCGGCCTCGCCCCTCGCCGGCAGGTGCACGTAGACGCAGAAGGCGTGGCGGCAGCGGGAGAAGTCGAAGCAGGTCTCCATACGGCAGCGCCGGCTCTTGTACATGGTCCGGTGGACGTCGCGGCGCTCGTGGGGGGAGGTGTGTTGGTGCAAGAGGAGGGGACCATCCTCCTCATGCTCCGCCCCCTCCAGGTAGGACCGCAGCGGCGGGGGGGCCGGCAGCACCGGGCCCTGGGGGAGGCGGGTGTGGAGCTCGGCCACGCGCAGGGTCCAGGCGTAGGCTAGAAGCAACGCGCACGCCCCCGCCGACACCAGCAGGTAACGTTTCTTGGCCTGCAAGTGGACAGCTGGCGAGACGGCGTGACACGGGGACGGCAGGCAGGGGTGACGCTCAGCCTGTAACAAGGACTCCCATACCAGCGCTATAGCATAGTGTCAGAGCACAGGCCACTGTGGATGGGGACACACACACACACAAACACACTTTTTGCTTAAACAAAAAAGAGTTGTTAACCAAACTGGTGGTATTTATAGGTTTTCTGGTACAAGTACATCGATTTAGTTATAGGGATGTTAGATATTCATGACATGGTAAAAATGTGTGTGTGTCTGTGTGTGTGTGTGTGTGTGCGTGTGTGTGTGTGTGCGCGCGTGCGCCGTTAGTAAAGAGCCACGGCACCGTTTCCACAGCAAGAACAGTTTATCACCCTCCTGAATAACGCGCATGTTTTTGAAAAAACATCCGAGCAAGGTGAAAATAAGTGCACGTGCGCGGAAACCGGTCCGCCGGCAGGTGCCGCTTACCTCGCCTGGGCACGTGTTCACGCGCGGGCAACTTTTCTCGGAGCCCTGGTCCTCAATGCACGTCACCGTCGACCAAGCGGGTCCATTGATAATTAACGCAATGCTGAGGCATTTTTGGTTTGTAAAAAAAAGAGGTAATTTCTCTCTCTGTGTGTGTTTTGTATAGTGTGTATTAGTCTTGTGTCCGATCACCCGCATGATGCTGCCCAGTCCTCCTGCGCTGCCCAGTGTTCGGTCCCCATCCTCAGTAAAGTGATCCTGCAGTAAGAAGTAGTGCTACACAGTGATCCCCCTCAGTACTGTTTGGTCACATCATTTCACTCCTGCACATAAAGTGATCAGAGGGCCAAACTGAATGTGTAGCTTAGCAAATATTAGACAGATCAGACAGGAAGAGCTCTAGACTACATGCTGATCAAAATAAACATTGATCATTTAATCAGGTAAACATGAGGATGGTCTGATAACATTCATATTATTCATAAAGTACAGGTGGAATGCAGCAGTCTATGATCATGTTGTAGTTTTCATACTATTAAGAAAAAACTACTTAAGAGAAGCTGTGAAATCCACAAACTGACACAGAACCACTAAAGGAGTCACCAAAGTAAAGACAACTTTGGATGTAGATAGTACAATGTCATCACAACCCAACAGTCATCACAGGAAGTAGAAACATTTTCTCACCTTTTCTGTTACTTTGTTCTTTTTGTTGTTAAAGCTGTCAAAAGCTGTTTAACAACTGTTTGCTAAATGGTGAATATCTGTAAAGTAACTAATTGAGGCTGTAGGCTAGTGTGCACTGCGCTGTAACAACAACAACAACAAAAAATAAAAACTGTAAAAAGACAAAACCCCCAGCATGGACTGTCTAAGCTTCCTGGCCAATTGATGAACAAATGAGGAATAAATAACACAAACAGAAATAAACAAGTGAGCACATTTCACACGTAGCACCGAGTGCAACCAGATTAGCAATACATATGTCAGGAGGAAGAGGTGCATACTGGGAATTCTCACATCTGTAAACTGGTAGCTATAACTATGGTGGCATCAGAATAACTTGGGACTAAATAAGAAAAGTCTTTAAACTGGAGTCACTGGAGTGAATTTATGCTGCCAGAGTCAGTCAGTGATTGACTGATTAAACCATGAACTTCAGAGCTGGATCACTGTCACTGATGAGGATTTGGAGACTGTTTGACAATCTTCGTGGGTGTGTGAAAGAAGTAAACATTTTGCTCACACACCACTCTCCGCTCCTTTAGTTTAGAACAGAAAGCTGCTAACATTGCTAACAAACACTGGAAGCCAACAGCAACGACAGCTAATAGGATTTGTAAATAAGTCAGATATCGAGCTACATGTCCTCAAACCTCATCCAGGTCGCTTCCCGGTGACGTGTTTCTTCACTTGTCTAGTTCACAGTGAGTTATACGACACACCGACTAGTCTGGGAGACATTTATTAACACTTGGATGCGGTTTGACCGGCTTGAGAGAAGTTTGTGGGAATAGATTTATGAAGGCTATATTTGAGTTTCTGTTGACCTCCAGTGTTTGTTAGCAACGTTCGCATTTAACTGCTTTTGTTCTAAACTAAAGAGGCAAAATTTGGACTTCAAACATTTCTTGGTCGATAGACAGAATCTGGGGTAAGTGGTGAGCTGCTGCTCTCTGCTGCTCCCAGATATAAATACCTTTGTGCAAATGAATGTATGAGGATGACAACACCTGTAGAGAGAAGGTAACACTCACCATCAGCAGCGTGGAGCACAAGGAGCAGATAAACACACACCTGCATTCTTACTGAGTTACACACACTACACACAGCTACAGCAGGACTGCTGATACACACCGTACACACTCTTCAATACAGTCTACTGAATGACTTCACAATAACACTTATATTGGACAGGAAGTGTATTCAGATGAAACTCTGACAAACTAAGCTCAACACAACACACACCAAATATAGAGATGCGGTAGGTTTTGTAAGCCGTCATGTGGTACGTCCTCTTTCTTCCTTATCATTCAGTGATCTATCAGATATTCTCACATTGTCAGTGAGGACGGTTTCATTCTTAGTTAAGTGGCTCCGTCCTTTGTCACAGAGACATGATGTAGAAGCTCAGGGGGTGAGACCCAATATAACCTCCCTCACTGCTGTTTGGTCAGTTCATTTCACTACGACACTCAAAGTACTTCAAAGGCTTATTAATGAAAACAGTGTAACGCTTCTTACCTGGAGTGAGGAACAGGTGCTACGGGGTAACCGCGATGCGTGGAGTTAACATGGAGTGACACACACACTGGTGTGGACAATCTGAAAGACTTTTATTCTCTCCTGGACCACTTCAATACCATCACTGTATTTATACGGAAAGGAAACAGTAAAAAGCACCGTACAGCGTTAACAAAAAAAAAAAAAAGGAGTGTTGAGAAGGCGAGCAGAAAGGTGACGGTTCCTCCCTCTCTCTCTCTCTCTCTCTCTCTCTCTCTCTCTCTCTCTCTCTCTCTCTCTCTCTCTCTCTCTCTCTCTCTCTCTCTCTCTCTCTCTCTCTCTCTCTCTCTCTCTCTCTCTCTCTCTCTCTCTCTCTCTCCATAAAGCCCCCTCTTAAAGGCGCAGTACAACTGTGTCTGTTACAACAGCAGGTGGAATTACGGCAGCCACAGAACTGGCTACCTGAGACTTTAAAAATAGTTTGAACAGATGTTTAAAGGAGTATTTAATTTCAAAACATTATTTTTTATTTATTTATACATAATGCAGTGCATGAAACATAAGTCAGGGTGTATTTTTAATTGCACCTGTTCAGTTTGAGTAGTGTGGTTAAATTTCAAATTTGATATGGAATTTGTTTGCAGGAGTAACGTGTTTGTTGGCCAAAAAACTGGTCCTCCTTCTGTAAGAATGTCACTCCACCACTAGAGATGTGAACTCTACTCACACCACAAATGTACTGTTGCTTTCAGACTGGACTGTCCAATTAAAATGAAAGCTAAAATAACCAAGTTGACAGTCTATAGACTATTAAATAAATGTCTACAATCATGGACTTAATTCTCCAAATAAAGTGAAAGCTGCACTATGTAGAATGTATGTTGTCCACTACACTATCTGACAGAAACCTTGGCCTCACCATTAAGAACCAATGTAATCGTGAGGACTTACTGTGCCCTGGTCCTACATGGCACTGTGTTTACCGTCCCCTCTGCCCTGATGGCACAATGTTTACCATGCCCTGGGCCCTGGGTGGTGCTGTGTTTACTGTGCACAAACTCAGGCATCTGAATGGTAATAAAGGATTTGAGTGAGACCTGAATGGGTCTTCATTTGTTTTGACAGACCAATCATAGCAGCCTCTAACACACAAATCAGGGGCAGTTATAACATTGGGCATGTTGGTGATATTTGTCATTGTTTCATACACATATTACTTAAGTTATGGAAACTATGTAATTCTAAAACAGATGTGGCAATGTGACAAATATACATTAACCTCCAAACTCTCTGACTTACCTGTGACTCATTTATAAATGAGTTCTTTCAAATCAAAGTGTATTTATATAACACTTTTTACAACAGATGTTGTGAAAAAACAGCTTTACAAATGATCAAGTCCAAGCTCTCAGGGAGCAAGCCAAGGGCAACAGTTCTAGACAAATCTCCCTAGAGGAAGAAGTAAGAGGAAGAAACTTTGAGAGGAACCAAGACTCAAAAAGGGGGCCCATCCTCCTCTGGCCAACAATGGTCACCACAATAATAACAATTTAAAAAGAATAAGTGAAAAAATAAGCAATTAATGTCTAGTTCAACTTTCTAGAGGTCCTGTTCTTGTCCCGAGGTGTGCATTCCCAGTGTGTTGTCTTGTATGTTGATTCACTATGATGATCTGATCACAGCAGTTGGTGCAACATCCAGGCCCCTCTGAGTCTGTCAGGGTTCAAAATCAGATTTATCACCTCTGGTTTGGCGTCAGATAACGTAATAAGAATCACAGTAACACTGCTTCTAAGCCAGTAACTAGAGGAGCCATAATTTTAAAAATATGTATACAGTTCTGGTTTGACCATTTGAGCAGTGACTGAGTCAGAAATCAGACTTCAAAATGCTGTTCTCAATTTAAAGAATGTACGATGTATGGTAGCTAGGTCTGACATTGAGGATTTTAGATGGGATCTCTTTTTTTTAAGCTGGTAAATTAGAGAGTAAGAATTTTAGTTCTTTTTTCAAATGTATTTGATCTTATAGGATTTAATGTCTGTACTGGATCTGAAAACCCCCTTGTCCTGTAACAGATAACTTTATTATATATCTCTAGAATTAGGTAAAACCATGCATATTAAATGCAATATGTTTTAAACCATTTTATTCTTAGATTTAGTGCTTAGATTTTTGCCAAGGCCCAATCCCCTCTCATTTTTCCTCCTACCCCTTGTTTTCAAGTGTCATCTTGCCCCTTGGGACTGAGTTACAAAGGGTAGTGGTTGAAATCTTCCCCCTTGCTTCTGCATCCATTTTATCAATGATTCACAAGGGATTCTGAGAAATTTCACACTCAATTGACTCTGAAAACCTTCAGTTTGGAGGGCCATTTAGCACTAACAGTGCACCCTAGCCCTCTATCGGACATCCAACCCTTACTTATGAACACCGCATATGGAGGGCCAGGGTTAAGTGGTTGGGTCAAGGGGTGAAATGTGATTGGGCCCAAGTGAAGGTGTATGAGGCAGAGGAACATGGGAAATAATGATGTTTCTGTGGACCACAATGACTGGATTTAGAACATCTGTGCTAGCTGAGCTGTTTTTAAAAACACACGTGGTCTGAGCGAGCTGTTAGTCGTGCTTTTAGTCCTTGTGGTTTTAACCAGCAGTTTTTAGTATTAAGTGTAACGGCTCATAGCAAAGGCAGAGTCTAATTATAACTGATCACCCAGGCTCTCTTTAACTGGCTTGTCAAATATCTTTCAAATACATAATAAATAGAATAATACAAATATTTACACTTTATTACAAGAAAATATGATTTGTGGTGGAGGGGACATCCATAGTTTGAAACACCATTCATTACCGAAAAAACAACCCGCTCTATTGCTGATTTTATATATTTATGCTGTATGATATTTGCTGTATTTATGTATTTTATGTTTATAAAGTGTTATGGCTACACTATAAGTAGCCTATGCAGTTTTTGTCCACCAGTAGACTGGCTGTGTTATATGGCTGCTTTAACGGCAAGGTGTCAACAAGCAGCCTTTTCCAGCCTTCTGGTGGTTTCTCAAGCCTCGTCTTTCTTCCCCCACAGACACCCCCACACTGAAACCACAACATGCATGTCTAGTTCACAGAGGCACCAGGGGCCCTGTGGGCTCTGTGAAACTACACAATGAAAAAACAGACCTCAGGTGTTCTCAGGACTCACAAGACACTACATTACTGTATTGACATCCTTGTGGACGTCAGTGAAGTACTGCTGAGAGTTCTGGACTGATCTCTGGAGTCAGTGTGTGTCCACAGTGGTAGTGGAGTTCTGGGTGTAGAGTTGTCAGTGTGTGCTGCTGTTTCCATAGTGATAAAGCTGCTGAGTTTGTCTTCTCTTCACTAAAGGTGAGTGTGAAATTCTCTTTTAATGCTGAATTGCATTAAATTGTACATTTATTTGTTAATATAAAAATGTTATTTAAGCAAGCTGACTTTTTTTCAGGTAGAACTGGAAAAATGTTTTGCTTAACAAATAATTATTAAATATTTCTGCATATCTTATGATTCCATCTTATGAAGTCTGTGTACTTTTTAATATAGTTAAAATCTAATTGTCCTATATTTCCTGGTATATGTTTCTATAGGCTACACTGTAGTAAAGAGTAGAAGACAATTGCATGTTATTGCTTTAGTACGTCTTTGTCTCCATGTCCTTTTGTATGTTTTGGTTCGTAGCTCCTCCCCTGCTCTGCCCCTTGACATGTGTCTCATGTGAGTTTTGTCTCTTACCCCTCCCAGTAATTCTTCCCAGATATTCCCTGTTTGTCTCCTGCTGTATAAATACCCTAATGCTAATGTCTGCAGTCATGGTCAGTGTATGACCCTACTTTCATTTAAATACTTGTGTCATGAAATAACTCAGCTCAGTGAATACATCAAATATAATATACAGGCTCCACTTTTACAGCAGTGTTCTTAATCTATTAGTGGTGTGAGAAAAATATGGTTTGTGGACTAAATTGTGGTAGAAAAGTATTTGATATGTGTATGGCATCTTAATGTGAATATGTGCAGTTTTTAAAGTCAATAAACATTTTGCTCTCAAAACACCTTATAAACACCCCAGAAGAAGGAGGAGACTGTTCTGGTCTGAGAGCTCAGGATGTCTGACGTCTGCTGTGGTTTCATTTCTCACAGTTCCAAGCAGTGGGCAGTGGGTACCAGAGCAGAATCTAAAGCCCTTTTTAGACTAGAAGTGACAACTCTGTTGCTTCTGCACCTCTGCAGCTAAGCTGTGGTCACACACTCACAAGCTCAATTTTGTTCTAGTGTATTTTTTGCCTTATGCCATGACAGGTGGTTTCTAGCTAGAAATAGTACAAAATACTACATTTATTCTGTAATGTGTAGTTTAATAATCAAAACAGCACAACTCTGACTGCTGGGTCTATACTAGTGTAAAATTGGGATAAAGGTTCTAAGATGGCGCCGGTGAGGTCGGCTGCCGTCACGACTGCTCCGTCCACACCTGGCACTTTTTTCGCTCTTTTCGCTCTTCCCGCTACCCCTGACTTCTCCGCAGCCCTTCTCTACACACCACGGCACGTATCTCGTACAGCAGAGACGCCATTATTTCTCTTAATCTACATAGCACTCACCTCAAACCGTCTGTAACCCCGGACCCAAGATGGCCGACGGAGATCCTGAGGGAAAACAGAAGACGCGGCGCGAGGAAAAGGCCGCGAGTACATGTTCGAGTACCTCACGAGTACAAGTCCGCACGAGTACGAGTACCTCACGAGTACAAGTCCGCAGCATACGGAGTGCGCAGGGCGGTGAGGGAGGCGAAGCGGCGCTACGGGAAGAAACTAGAGACACAGTTCCAGCAGAGTGGCTCTAGATCCCTGTGGCAGGGACTACGGATGATCACGGACTACAGGAACCCACCCTCTGGACTGATGAGTGCGGATGAGTCTGGCGAACGAGCTGAATACATTCTTTGCTCGCTTCGAGGCTACATCTAGCAGCGCCAATGCTAACAGCACAAATGCTAATGGCGCTAGTGCTAACAGCGCTAATGCTAACAGCGCCAATGCTAACAGCGCTAATGCTAACAGCGCTAATGCTAACGGCGCTAATGCTAATGGCGCTAGTGCTAACAGCGCTAATGCTAACAGCGCCAATGCTAACGGCGCTAGTGCTAATGGCACTATTGGCGCAGCCAATGGCACATGCGCGGGGCCCACCATAGAATAGCGCCCTCTCATCATCACTGAGAGTGACGTGAGGAGAGTGTTTAAAAGGGTGAATACCAGGAAGGCGACGGGACCAGACGGTATCTGCGGGAGGGTCCTCAAAGCCTGCGCAGATCAGCTAGCCCCGGTATTCACCGACATCTTCAATCTCTCCCTGACGCTCGGTATCGTCCCGTTCCAGCTTCAAGCGGTCCACCATCGTCCCCGTGCCGAAGAAACCTCGATCCTCCGACCTCAATGACTACCGCCCTGTCGCCCTCACATCAGTCGTGATGAAGTGCTTTGAAAAGCTAGTCAGAGACTTCATCACATCTTCACTGCCAGCCTCCATGGACCCACTGCAGTTTGCATACCGCCACAACTGCTCCACTGACGATGCAATTGCACATCTGCTCCACACTACACTGACTCACCTGGACGAAGGGAGGGGAAATTATGTTAAAATGCTATTTGTCGACTACAGTTCAGCATTTAACACTATCATCCCCTCCCTACTCACTACTAAGTTGGGAGATCTAGGACTGCATACATCCCTGTGCGACTGGATCTCCAACTTCCTAACAGACAGACCACAATCAGTACGGGTAGGCAACTGCGCCTCATCCACCCTCACCCTTAGCACTGGAGCTCCTCAGGGTTGTGTCCTAAGCCCCCTGCTCTACTCACTGTACACCTACGACTGCACAGCCACTTCCAGCTCTAACATCATTGTCAAGTTTGCTGACGACACCGTTGTCGTGGGTCTGATCTCGGACAACCACGAGAGGGCCTACCTGGAGGAGATTAAACACCTGGAAAACTGGTGCCAGGAAAATAATCTATGTATAATAATAATAATAATAATAATAATAATAATAATAATAATTGTATAAATTATTATTTATACAAAATAATAATTTTGTATAATAACATATCTACAGTTGTTGTGTAACAAGGTAATTGAGTATAAATCTATATATACAGATGTACAGATATACAGTCATGTTACATGGTGATGGTGGTCCCCACAGTTTATTCAGTTTCCCTGATTCAGGGCCCGAATGGCCTGTGGGAAGAAGCTCCTCTTCAGCCTCTCTGTCTTGGCCTTCAGGGAGCAGAAGCGCCTCCCTGACCTCAACAGAAAGAAGAGTCTATTGTTGGGATGGGTGGGGTCCTTCACAATTTTCCTGGCCTTGGTCTAGCACCGCTTGTAGTAGATGGTCTGCAGGTCAGGAAGTTCCGTGTGAGTGATGCGCTCTGCTGAACGCACTACCCTTTGGAGTGCTTGTCTGTCCTGCTTGGTGCTATTCCCAAACCAGACTGTGATGTTCCCCGTGAGGATGCTCTCTATAGTGCAGGTGTAGAAGTTCCGCAGTACTTTGGAGGGCAGTCTGAAGTCTCTTAGGCGTCTGAGGTGGTAAAGACGCTGACGCGCCTATGTTCAAAGGCTGATTAACAGAGTTTATCAAAGTTCAAATAGGTTCTTATTGTGAGTAATGCAGGTTTTTGTTGTTTGCTTTTGACTCATTCAGTAAATTCAGAACTTCATATTACTCACAAAAAATCTTAAAGAACCTTTCTACATAATGGTCCACAACAAATTATTGTGAAGCAGAAACTGAAAAATCACCAAACAAAAAGCAGGTCTGTAAACTACATTTTAAAACTATAAACTTAGAAATAGGAGTTTGAGAATAGAGTGACAGGATAATACTGTTTGTTTCTCTCCTCTACATCAGACTCCACCCCCTTTGCTTTATAATGAGCATGTGTGTCTCCTATATGGTTTCACAGATGTAGCATCATGGTTAGTGTGGGGTTGCAAGTAAGTAAGTTAAGCTCATTTCACACATTGCACCCAGTGTACCCAGATTAGCAATACATATGTGAGGAGGAGGAGATGTTTGCTAGGAACTCTCACATCTGTAAACTGGTAGCTGTTGCCACAGTGACATCAGTGACACTGTGTGTATGAGAGCATGTATTTGTGAGTGTGGGTGCATGTGTGTGTGTGTCCTTCAAATGTGGTTCTGGCCATCACACAGCAGTGTGTGTGTGTGTTGCGGACAGAAGTTCGTCAGAGTTTCATTTGAATACACTTCCTCTCCACTATAAGTGTTATTGTGAAGTCATTCAGTAGACTGTATTGAAGAGTGTGTACGGTGTGCATCAGCTGTCCTGCTGTAGCTGTGTGTAGCGTGTGTGTAACTCAGTAAGAATGCAGGTGTGTGTTTACCTTTAAGAGGGAGCTTTATGGAGAGAGAGAGAGAGAGAGAGAGAGAGAGAGAGAGAGGGGGAGGAACCGTCACCTTTCTGCTCGCCTTCTCAACACTCCTTTTTTTTTTTTTTTTGTTAACGCTGTACGGTGCTTTTTACTGTTTCCTTTCCGTATAAATACAGTGATGGTATTGAAGTGGTCCAGGAGAGAATAAAAGTCTTTCAGATTGTCCACACCAGTGTGTGTGTCACTCCATGTTAACTCCACGCATCGCGGTTACCCCGTAGCACCTGTTCCTCACTCCAGGTAAGAAGCGTTACACTGTTTTCATTAATAAGCCTTTGAAGTACTTTGAGTGTCGTAGTGAAATGAACTGACCAAACAACAGTGAGGGAGGTTATATTGGGTCTCACCCCCTGAGCTTCTACATCATGTCTCTGTGACAAAGGACGGAGCCACTTAACTAAGAATGAAACCGTCCTCACTGACAATGTGAGAATATCTGATAGATCACTGAATGATAAGGAAGAAAGAGGACGTACCACATGACGGCTTACAAAACCTACCGCATCTCTATATTTGGTGTGTGTTGTGTTGAGCTTAGTTTGTCAGAGTTTCATCTGAATACACTTCCTGTCCAATATAAGTGTTATTGTGAAGTCATTCAGTAGACTGTATTGAAGAGTGTGTACGGTGTGTATCAGCAGTCCTGCTGTAGCTGTGTGTAGTGTGTGTAACTCAGTAAGAATGCAGGTGTGTGTTTATCTGCTCCTTGTGTTTCACGCTGCTGATGGTGAGTGTTACCTTCTCTCTACAGGTGTTGTTATCCTCATACATTCATTTGCACAAAGGTATTTATATCTGGGATCAGAAGAGAGCAGCAGCTCACCACTTACCCCAGATTCGGTCTATCGACCAAGACATGTTTTAAGTCCAAATTTTGCCTCTTTAGTTTAGAACAAAAGCTGTTAAATGCGAACGTTGCTAACAAACACTGTCGGTCAACAGCAACTCAAATAAAGCCTTCGTAAATCCATGCCCACGAACTTCTCTCAAGTTGGTCAAACCGCATCCAAGTGTTAATAAATGTCTCCCAGATTAGTCGGTGTGTCGTATAACTCACTGTGAACTAGACAAGTGAAGAAACACGTCACCGGGAAGCGACCTGAATGAGGTTTGAGGACATGTAGCTCGATATCTGACTTATTTACAAATCCTATTAGCTATCGTTGCTGGTGGCTTCCAGTGTTTGTTAGGAATGTTAGCAGCGTTTTGTTCTAAAGGAGCGAAATATGGACTCCAAACATGTCTTGTCCACCTGGGTTAAGGGAGAATAAAGTAAATTTGCTTCTTCGCCGACTTGTTCCGTTAAGTGGCACTGAAATCTACGCTGTGATTCAGTCCGGTAGAGAGGAGCCGGTGCTAATTACTTACTAATTGCTGATTAGTTACTTCAGACCAGCATAAGCTAGGAATTGTAGGGACATTAGTAAGACTGATGGAATTGAGAAACAGGAAGAGTACAAGAGTAATGTGACTCTTACAAGGATCATTTTGCTCTATAAATCTACATTTAAAAATAACATTTTTTATTATGGTGTGGTATGTGAAATGTGCTCACTTGGAGAAAGACAATTTTACACACACAGTAAATGTACATTCAAAGGGATACTTGTAGATGCAAAAACACCTTCCTGCCCTGCTCTCTCTCTCTCTCTCTCTCTCTCTCTCTCTCTCTCTCTCTCTCTCTCTCACACACACATACACACACACTCTCTCTCTCTCTCTATCTCTTTCTTCTTGTTGGGTGTTTGGGCTTCAAGTTCTCCTATGTTGTTCCTCTTATCTTAGAGGTTTAGAAAAATTTACAAATAAAAAATGAACAAATAAAAAATAAAACCATAAAGTACAGTACAGCATGCACCTCTTCCTCCTCACATATGTATTGCTAAACTTGGTGCACTTTAGCAATACATAACACACACAGCATATGTGCATGCTTCCTTTTTGGGTTCGTGAGCTTAAAATGCTGCTGCGCTGTTCTCTGGTGTGTGAACGACATGTTTACTTCTTTCACTCACCCATGAAGACTGTAAAACAGTCTACAAATCCTCATCAGTGACAAAGTTTCAGCTCTGAACCTCATGGTTTAATCAGTCAATCACTGACTGGCAGCATAAATTCACTCAAGTGACTCCAGTTTAAAGACTGTTTTCTTATTTAGTCCCAAGTTATTCTGATGTCACCATAGTCATAGCTACCAGTTTACAGATGTGAGAATTCCCAGCATGCACCGCTTGCCCCTCACATATGTATTGCTAATCTGGGTGCACTGGGTGCTACGTGTGAAATGTGCTCACTTGTTTATTTCTGTTTGTGTTATTTATTCCTCACTTGTTCATTCTGTGTACGATGCAGCTCTTGTCCACTACCCACTTCTGTATCCAGCTGCCTGTGACAGAGGTCACACCTCATTGTGGTTGATTGTATATGTGGTGCAGTCCTTTCCATGTGGTGTATGATGTGTGTGTTTGGTGCTTCTGTGTGTTTTACTAAGTGGGGAGTGGGGGTGGGTTTCAGGGAGAGGCTACAGTGAGTTCTGATCTCATGAATTCTGACATACTCATCATATCCAAGACAATACTACTCTGTGTTACCATGGAGACCTGAGGAGTGGCAGAGCTCACTACCTACAGGATAAAGAGTTGGACTAGTGATGAATAAATACATTTGGCAAGACAAGTGAGGTATCCACGTCCAGCTCTACGGTGGGTGTGAAGACCCATTGTGCAGAAAATGTAAAAATAAAAAAAGCAAATTCATTAGAATGGAAATATGTGCGCTACAGTTCCGAAATGCAGAGCAACTTCAGAAATGCTGCAAACTCAGTCACAACACAACAGAACTGTTTTCTGAAGTTGCCTCGCATTTCCAAAATATAGCACATGTCATTTTGAATAAAGTGTTTTCTGAATTTGTATAATGTTCAGGAATTTTCATCAAGTTTGTAAACTGTAGCACATGTGTTTACCTTCTGTGTTCTTGAAAAGAAACAGTAAATCAAACATAATGTGGAATACAAGTGTAGCAACAAGACTGAAGGGGAAGTAGGTGAGACACTGATTCAGAGATGGAACTGCACCTTAACAACCACAGCACCACAAAAGATACCAAATACAAACAGTGCAGACTGACTCTGCTTATTGGTTTTGACAAAGTCATATCTGGGCCCCTACCATGGAAAACTGAATGTCACTCACTTTATTGAAATAAAAATGTTTTAAGTAATATGTAAATATTGTTACATTTTCAAAACACATTGTTTACTCTCTCATTCCTTATGGTCTATATATGGAATATAATCTGTAAAAATAGCCTGTTTTGAAATCACTGTTTCTCTGATGTCATGAGAACCAGCTCATTTACTTATCTCTGCCTCTTTGGCCTGCAGCAGTTTAACCCCCAACACCTACATTGCAGTTCTCAGACATATTTCAGCTCTTAGTGCTTTTTAAATGAAGCACAATACAGGGCAGCCAATCAGAACAGAGCTCATTTATCTTACATCTTAAAGTCACAGCAACATAAACTGCCTGTTTAATTCCAAGGGATAAAGAGAGGTTGGCAAATAGTTGTGTAAAACTGTATTATGACTCTTTGGAAGATTAAACCACACAAACATTGTAAGAGGACACAAAAGCAAACTATAAAATAAAGGATAAATGTAGGTTTTATGCCCTCTAAAGGCCTTTTGGTGTATTTGGTGAGGTGGGAAGGTGAGTGGCTACAGCTACAGCTGAGGAAGCACCAGGGGCTTCTGTCTGGGTCCCACTGGGCAGCCATATACAGGGCAGCTCTGTACAGCACAGGTTCTGAACTTGGCTGAAGGGTGCAGTTTCAGCACCTTGGACAGCAGTCAGGCTGCCTTGGAGATGAAAGATGTTTGGTCTGTGGTACTGGTCTACAACTATAAACACGTTTTACTAAAGTAAGTCCTCATTTGGTCCTTTTAATGAAATCTACATCTTTAAGTACAAACCCCATCTCTAAGTAAAACTCTATATCATCTCTTGGAAACATTGAAATAAAAAAAGAAAAAAAAAGAAAAAGCAAAGCATTAGCCATTAGAACATATTATTCCATCACTGATCAAACTGGTTTCATCAAAGGAGACACTCAGCCATTAACAGGGTAGACTACTTAACCTAATACTGTGACGGTGGCAGTTCAGAGGAAGCGCTAGGCAAAGTTGCACCAAAGTGCTCTTTATTTTCCATAAATAAAGAGCAAGTAGTCCGATGGGCCATTAATGTGCAGCGCTCTCTCGTGACCTGTGAGTTTAAATGGAGAGAATGAACAATGAACAGGTGAAGGTGATTAGTAGGCAGGAGACTGGGAATGAGGCAGGTGTTTAGTGTGATCCCTAGCAGGAGTGGGCGTGTCCCTCCCTATGGCTGCCAGGCCAACCGTGACAAATACGTTACACCTCACTCCACATATTAGAAACTGCTATGCAGAGAAGGCCTTCAGTAAAGAAAACGAAGTTTTTCTCCTCACATTGCGTAAAATCTTTAACAGCACACCTAAGGCCACAGTCAGTATTAATGTAATAATATCACAAAATGTGCATAGAGGTACTAGGCAAGGAAAGCCACTCTCTCTATTGCTGTTCTCAGTTCTTATATTTATACATTTTTTATTACCATTTTTGCTTTTTTTTGGGGGGGGGGGGGTTGTCTTTTTACAGTTTTTATTTGTTGTTGTTGTTGTTGTTGTGACACCGCAGTGCACACTAGCCTACAGTCTCAATTAGTTACTTTACAGCTATTCACCATTTAGCATTTATACATTTTTTATTACAATTTTTGTTTTTTGGGGTTTTTGTCTTTAACTTTTTATTTTATTTTATTTGTGTTATTACAGTGCAGTGCACACTAGCCTATAGCCTCAATTAGTTACTTTACAGATATTCAGCATTTAGCAAACAGTTGTTAAACAGCTTTTGACAGCTTTAACAACAAAAAGAACAAAGTAACAAAGAGAAAAGTAGAGAAAATGTTTCTACTTCCTGTGATAACTGTTGGGTTGTGATGACATTGTACTGTCTACATCCAAAGTGGTCTTTACTTTGGTGACTCCTTTAGTGGTTCTGTGTCAGTGGGTGGATTTCACAGCTTCAATTAAGTAGTTTTTTTCTCAATAGTATGAAAACTACATCATGATCATAGACTGCTGCATTCCACCTGTACTTTATGAATAATATGAATGTTATTAGACAATGCTCATGTTTACCTGATTAAATGATCAATGTTTATTTTGATCAGCATGTAGTCTAGAGCTCTTCCTGTCTGATCTCTCTAATATTTGCTAAGATACACATTCAGTTTGGTCCTCTGATCACTAAGTGCAGGAGTGAAATGATGTGACCAAACAGTGCTGAGGGGGATCACTGTGTAGCACTACTTCTTACTGCAGGATCACTTTACTGAGGATGGGGACTGAACACTGGGAAGCTCAGGAGGAAGTGATGACACTAGAAAGACACTGTTTCACTGTTATATTTAGTCTGTGAGAGAGAAAGAACTGGAGGAATAATTTGTTTTGCACTTGAACACACTTGCCCTCTACTGTGGATATTAGTGGGTGGAGAATTTCAGTGGAGTTCTACTGAGAGAGTTGTAGAGTTCCAGGTCATAGTTGTGTGGTGATTCCCACTAGACAGACTGTAGTCTGGGCTACAGTTTTCAGTGTTCAGTACACTGTAGTTTTGTAGAGTGTATAAGATGTGTAGCAGTGTTACTGCTGTAGCTGTGTGTAGTGTGTTGTGGAATGCAGGTGTGTTTTTATCTGCAGATGTGTTTTTACTTCCTTTTTGGAAATGATGTGCAGACGATGTCCTGTGAAGCGTTTGAGGTGCTTCATTAGTGTACTGCTAAACGATTCGAAGCTTTGGAGCATTGAAAGCTGGTGACAAAACAGCGACACCTGGTGGTTTTCAGAAATTATAGCAGCCATAGATTCAAAACTGCACAATACAACACTCCACCGCTTTCATATTTCATAAAAAGAAAAAAAAAAAAAAGATGATCAGTAATGATGTTTAGTAATTCAATTCTGCAATAATTTGTTTAAAATCATTGTTTCCCTTTTTATGTGAAAACATAGTACAAAACTATACTGGGAGACAACAAGGTGACGTTATGAAACATTTACTCTCCCCTTTGGCTTCTATAATTTGCACATTTCAAATGTTTTAGTAAAAAGATAAAGCTTCTAAGTTATAGGAGAGTGCCAAACCTATGAAACAGTCTCAACCTCATCCTGTGTATCTGTGATGTTTGAAGCTTCAAACAAGATTAGTCACATGTTATCAGTAACTTTAGTGGTAATGTTAGTGGTAATAACTTTAGTGGGAGTGGAGAGGGAGAGAAGGAAGGAGGGAGGGAGGGAGAGAGAGAGATGAAGGGAGGGATGGAGGGAGCCGGAGCGAGGGAGAGAGAGGGAGGGAGAGAGACAATCTATAATCAATATAATCAGACATTTACATCTTATAACTTGATGGTCATGCATCCATCATACCAACATCTATTGGGAAATCTCTTAGTGATTTCCAGTACCATCATCAGTTGGCTGGTACCATCAGTACCATCAGTTGACTGGACCTGCAGCAATTAAGTATGCCATATATAATAGTTAAGTATGCCATATATAATAATAATAATAATTAATTATGCCATATGTAATAATAACCATTTTACATGTACTTGTGCGGCCATGTTTAATAGTGAAGGCCTTTATCCCGTGTGTTTCTGCAGGCTGCATGTTGCAAGGGAATCAGAAGACAGACGACATCACTGCATACACAGGAGACTCAGTACTGCTGCTCTGCTCCTGTACTGACCCACACGCCAAACCTGAGAGTTTCACCTGGAAGAAACACAACACAAACAATAAAAGCAGAGACACATGGGACGTGATCACCAGCGAGAGTGAACAGTACAGAAACAGAGTTCAGATGGGTACTGTTCCCTCTCCAGGAAATCTCTTTCTACTCATATCACACCTGACTGAAGAGGATGAGGGAGTCTACAGGTGTTATCTTAACCAGTACTATAAATACATCAAACTCACCATTAAAGGTAAAACACGGTATTTGATCCAAATCCAACTGCAAATGATAAATCCAGCTTTAAGGTTTTCTTATGTATCCACACTAGCAAAGTCTTGGTTGTCTGAGTTACTTGTAGACTTTCTGCTGTCATATTTGTTGTTGTGCTGTCATCTGTGCACATTACCAGTAACGTTTAGTTCAGTGATGGTCAAATACTCCTTTAATTGTAACAAATATCTTGTGCAGTTCAAGTAAGAATGTCTCAGGTTTTTAACACACATGCTTCTTTGTTTTGGTTTTTCTGTTCCAACCCCTCGTTTGGTTTTCCTGTCACTGTTTTCATCTTTGTCTAGTTTGCCTTCGTTAATCTTTGTATAAATATCCCTTGTTTTATCGTCTTGGTTGTGGGTCTTTGAACGTGCGCGGTCTCGTCCTCCCGTGAGTTTATTGTTGTTTGGTAACGTTATTAGCCTGCTCGTTATTCTAGTGTTTACTGTTTAACTTCCTTCTAGGTAATGATGTGCAGACGAAGTCCTGTGAAGCGTTTGAGGTTCTTCCTTATTGTACTGCTAAATAATTCGAAGCTTTGGAGCATTGAAATCTGGTGACAAAACAGCGACACCTAGTGGTTTACAGAAATTATAGCAGCAAAAGATTCAAAACTGCGCAGCATTATAAACAATACAACACTGCACCGCCTTCATATGTCATTAAAAAAAATGGATGATCAGTAATGATGTTTAGTAATTAAATTCTGAAATAATTTGTGTAAAATCCTTGTTTCCCTTTTATGTAAAAACAACAGGTTGGCGTTATGAAATGTTTACTCTCACTTTTGACTTCTATAATTAGCATATTTCCAATTTTTTTTAGTAAAAAGATAAAGCTTCCAAGTTATAGGATACTGCCAAACTTATGAAACAGTCTCACCCTCATCCTGTGTTTCAGTGACGTCTGAATCGCCGACCATCATTAGTCACGTGTTGTTAGTAACTTTAGTGGTAATATTAATGGTAATATTAACTTTAGTGGTAATAGTAACTGATACAAGCTTCAGTACACTGTGTGATACAAGCTTCGATGCCTTAGTATCAAATGTTACATCACAATTTTATTGTTTCTGCACAGTTCCTGTATCGTTTTTCTCCCTTTTTGGTGTTCCATTTAGTCAGTGCTTAGTTTGCATCATTTTGTTAATTTTGCCGTTGTGTCCACCTGTTTTGCAAATGAAGAACTTTCGTTTACACATGTGCGTCAAGTCCTGTCTGCCTCTGCGTTACATTATCGTTCTGAAAACTGCACAATGTGCAGATCATTAATGTAGGTGGACCAGCTGGATCAAAATCACTAATGTGTTCTTATTTTAGATTTTTGATTTGAAATATCTAAAATAAGAGGCAAGGCTTTGCTATGACCAGTTGTCAGTGTTGATGTCAGTTTGATATTACAAGTGACATATTTTGAGTTTTTGTTACTACAATTATTTACCCCTGTCCCACTTACCTACAACCAACAGCAGAGGTGCAGGCAAAGGTTTAATGCACATAAAACTACAAAATGTATCTGATTCCAAATTATTCCTGTAATTACAATTTATATTCTGAAGAGAATGCTCTACTGCATTGTCTAGCATGTGTTATGAGAATATGCATAACCACCTTTCTAAAATTCCTCAGTCTTAATGCATCCTGCTTTTTCAGCGGTTCTGTCAACCTAACATAGGGTTTGATCTACTAAACTTACAGTGCAGAGATTGGATACTTTACAGGAAACTGGTGTCAGCACTCTACATATATATAAAAATATAGCTGGCTCTTCACTCAGCCTCAATCCACCAGTGCAGAGAATTTTGACTATACCTTTTGGATTTCCTCTCTCTTAATAAATTATCAGTGATTAACATCATCTGCGAGTGTCTGGACTCCATCAGTCTCATTACAAATACTACACGGAGAGCCGAGCTTCATGAGTTCAATGTAGCAAAGAGTTAATTAGCATAACAGAAGAGAAGTTTATATAGAATAGAATAGATATTATAATGAAACAATTAGAATAAAATAGATATTATAATGAAACCAATTAGAATAAAATAGATATTATAATGAAACTCTGTAAAATAAGTTACAGAAATGTGGCACAGAAAATACTTTCTAAATGTTACCTAAGTGCCAGATAGATTGAGAGAAAGACAACATGGACATTAAAGAAGGTGAACTGGGTGGCCAGGAACAGTAGAGCATGTCTGCTGGGGCTTCCAGGCAGAAAAAAGAGAGAGAAGGAGAGACAGAAAGAGAATGTGACTCAGAGAGAGCATGACAGAGAGAGAGAGAGGGAGAGAGAGAGAGCACAAGCCCAAGGGAGAGATTTCTCCAAAATGTACGTCTTCAGTCCACCAACTCTGCTCCAGCTCCACTCTCAGCTCTGCTCCAGCATTAAATCCATATGGTTCAGAATTTCTTTAGTCTGATCTTGATTGATCAACAGCAGAGTTTGTCCAACACTGACTGATCAAAGAGTGACCACATACGAGCAGCATCCCTGTCATAGCACATCCGAGAGGAACCCACAGCTGGTAGAGTGATTTACTGTCCTGAATAACAATTGATGAATAACAATATTTCTGCAAGAGACCACAGATGACCACAGCAGTTGGGGCAAGCAAGAATAAGACTTCATAGTCGAGAGTTTGGCCTACATATATCAATGTGTTACGATTTTCTTGGTTGAAATGACATAGTATGCCATGACAAATGACGTTGTAGCTCAGTCTCTCTCAATGTACACATATCTCAGCTACCTGTATGAGGGCATTATGGAATTTGTAGTTCATGAAGCATTTATGTACAAAGTCTTGTAATTTTGCTCTTTTATTAGCTTAATTTTGTAGCTGGTTGGGTTGAGGCTTTAAATTAGAATTTTCTGGAATGTCTATGGAAATAGTGACCAATATGCTTCCAGATCCAAGACTGTTGAATAAATGTGTGATCACTGTTCTCCCTCTGACATATGCTGCCTGCTAAGGCATCTTATTTAGGTTCAATTTAAAGGCAGCATCGGACACTAAATCTGCAGTATAAATAATCTTTCACACCGAACACGAGAAAAATCTGCCTGGTGAAAAACCTCATTCACTTGAAGGGGCAAGAGCTTTACTTACTTCTTTCTGAAAGAAAAGCAGCTGCTATTATTATACTAATTATTAGAACAATGTCACAAGTAGTGTTAGCTGTTTTCTGAAGGACTACGTTCCCCAAAATTACACGATACCAAGACCGCCCATAATCCCCTCATTTTGCTCCACCCATGTGAAAACATGAGCGAGGTGGCAGTTAGATGTGACCGACGCTTAAGTCTTCATACATGATGGGAATGTAATTAGAATGGGAATCTAACTGGATCATTTCTGTTACTCAGACCTGTACAGACAACACCAGACCCCTCACTAGACACACAGACAAACTCAGTTAGATCAGGTGGAAAACTGAACAAACATCAGCACTTCAAGATTCTGTAGCATTTGTTGTATGTGCCACTTGATTGCTGTAACAGCTGGAGTGCCGCAGGGCGCGGAGCAGGACGCACAGACTCCCTCGACTTTGACACACATTTATTAACACGTAACGCTTACGACGACGGCACTCACAAAACATAAACGGATAACAGGAATACACGTAACACTGCAGGAACACTAACGACAGCAACACAAACATATACGTTTAACATGAATACATGTAGGACTAGCAACACAAACAATGACCAACACTAATGCACACACCAACAGGGGTTTAAATACACACCGACACACACAACATTAAACCAGGGGCAGGTGTGTGCCATCATGGGGGCGTGGTTACAAAACAAAAAATCACTTCAACTGCAGGCGGTGGGCCGTACCACGTGACCAGTGGCGAGGGGAGCGTTCCGTGACAATTGCTGACTTAATATAAAGAATTCTAGTGAAGGCTTCCACACTGATGCGCTATCAGAGTTACATATATTGTGTCTGACCTTTATTTAACTGTTAGTTTTGTGGCATTACTTAAGACATTCACAATCATTTAATAGTGAAGGCCTTTATCCTGTGTGTTTCTGCAGGCTGCAGTTTGGCAGAGAATCAGAAGACAGACGACATCACTGCATACACAGGAGACTCAGTACTGCTGCCCTGCTCCTGTACTGAAGCACACGCCAAACCTGAGAGTTTCACCTGGCAGAAACACAACACAAACAGAAACTCATGGGACGTGATCTCCAGTGAGAGTGAACAGTACAGAAACAGAGTTCTGCTGGGTACTGTTCACTCTCCAGGAAATCTCTCTCTACTCATATCACACCTGACTGAAGAGGATGAGGGAGACTACAGGTGTTATATTAAAGACAATGAATACACATACATAAGACTTAATATTTCAGGTAAAACATTATTAGCAACCACATTCCTAATATCAATGAAAACCTCATAAGTCGATTTAGTCTCTCCACCATGAACTTACTTTTTAAATATACAAATAAATGTAATATAAATACATTCACCACACACTTTATTAGACACACATACATCAGATATTACTAAAATTCAAAAACAGGACATTTAAAAGTAGAGAAACACCATTACATATTGATGTATCTAACATGTGGACCACATTATCCTCAGATATTAGTCACCAGACACCCTCTGTCACCAGTCTAGAAGAGTTAAACACAACTAACATACATTTCACCTGCCCTCACTGAACACTTTCAGTACCTCTAATAAGTGAATGTGTAGGTATAATTATAGACTGTGTCCACCTGGTGTCTTACACAGTTTGTGTGTCACCCTGCACCCAGGACATCACTGGTCAGTTTCTGACCACAGATGTCCCAGTATATGTGGATACTGAACCATTATCCATACATCAGTCCCACTACAGTGCTGGAGGCTTGGTAATGGGTGTTGTGCTGGTATGAGTGGTTCAGTTACAGCAGTGTTACTGGATTCAGTGCTACTGGTAGGTTGAGAGTGTTCTGACAGTGAAAGATATCCAGCCAGCAGTGTTTCAGTGGTCAGACACTGATCATGACTGGAGTTGGAGGATGGTTAACACTAACTGTGTAATAGACCAGATGGGCTAGAACCACTGACTCTACAAATACAACATTTTTCTCATCCATTCATATTTATCAAATGTGATGGAGCATAAACTATTGCATAAAGAGAGAGAGAAGGAGGGAAGCAGAGAGAGAGAGAAGGAGGGAGGCAGAGAGGGAGAGAGAGAACAAAAAAAAAAAGAAGAGCAGAGAGAAGAGTCTCCTCTCACAGCTGGTGCTGACACTGAGTTCATTAACACACACTAACACTAACACATCAGGACCAGTCTGAAGTACAAACAATCAGACCAAACCAAATTATTACACTTCACAAACTAAACTACATCACCCACTGGAACACAAACACAAGCACAAAGCAAAATGCAACGTTATCTGGCCCTAAAACATCAGTACACTGTAGCAGACGACCTGTACACAGTGACTGACATTAAACACAGAACCACGTTGACAAAGTCCAGACTCAGAGAACACAGCCTGGCCGTCCAGACCAGCCGATATAAATGTCATGGCTGCCCAGAGAACAGAGACTCTGTCAGCAATGTAAATATGACACTGTAGAGAGAGAGCTGCACTTCCTCACTGAATGTGAAAAATTCATCCAAATATGGTAAATTTATTTTACAAAATCTGAGACGGTCCACCCCAACTTTAAGTGTCTGTCTAACACTGACAAACTGCCCATCCTACTGGGCGAAAAGAAGGAAAGCAGCGCTTTAGCTGGGTGATACATATCTGCCTCCCATAAGATGAGGGACAGTGATTAACCCACCCAAACACACACACACACACACACACACACACACACACACACACACACACACACACACACACACACACAAACAGACTATATTACCCAGTTTATAGAAGTTTCCTAACTATTTATTATTATTAACTATTTATTATTATTAACTATTTATTATTTTCCATCCTTATTATTTATTTCTCTTTCTTTTCACTTCTTCCCTTTTACTTCTTCCAATTATTATTATTTCAGACCAATTACAGTTTCTCTTCAAGTTCTTTATCATAACAGAATTCTTAATTTCCATAATTGCAAAGGTTGTAATGTTGTGTAATGTTCATGTTATAATACTGCTTTGGCAATACTACAATACTATAGTGGTATATGGTCACGCCAGTAAAGCTTACTGAACTGAAATGCACTGAGAGAGAGAGAGAGAGAGAGCGAGCCCTGCAGCTTCAGACGTCTCCAAATGGTTATAAGACCTTCAGTCCATCAACTACCAATGGCGGTAACACGCATTGGTTTAAATTAAAGAGTGTGGGGCAGGATGCAAGCATGAGTTAGCCTGGTTTGATGTGTTTTTTTTTTGTTTTTTGTTTTTTTAGTGAAAATGAAAGCACACATGAACTTACTGTGCTAATGTTGCATAAACAAGGTAATACAAGCGATTAAGGCAAAATAACTGACATTAGTGGTTGTACAGGATTGGGCTTTATAGGGTAAATAATGAGGGTGAGACTAGACCCAGGTGACGGGGGTAAGTGAAAGGGGAAACACAGGACCCCTGTGTGAGGGCATAAACAACACAAAGCATGTGGAGGAACAAAAACAAACAAAGGAGCACATGGGGAGGAGGATGGTGGTGAGAGATGTTACAGTAGCACCCACACCCTCCTTAACACGGGGCTCCTGTGTGATGGTGGTGAGGGGTGTTACAGTAGCACCCACACCCCCCTTAACACGGGGCTCCTGACGTGCATAACAGTTGACAAGGGAGCCCGAGCCCGGCGTCACACAGCAGGGTCTGGAGAACCTGGACAAGGACAGGTGGGAAAGGAGGAAAAAAAGGGGAAAGTCCATCGGGTGAGGGGTGGAAACAGGACTTTGTACCACAACCAGAGACCTGACAGCAGGCTGGACAGGAGACGACTGGGTTCCAGCTTGGGCAGTGGGATGGACGGGAGCCCGGCTGAGAGTAGGAGCACGGGATACGGGATAACAGGAACCGAACCACAGCTGGGATTGGGACAGTTACAAAGATATGAATGGGAACAGACAAAGGCAGACACTGGGACTGGTAGGGTAACAATGAAAAGTCGTGTCAGTCCAAGCACAACAGAGATGTGACAGGAGGTAGCCAGGCCAGGAATGAGGGAGCATGTCTGCAGAGAGAGAGAGAGAGAGAGAGAGAGCGAGAGAGAGAGAGAGAGAGAGACCCCCCCGGGACAGCTATTCTGCTCAGGTGAAGACTAATCCACTCCATGAGGACTTGACCCAGCAGTCCCTGTTTCATTCACTCACAGAAAATGACTGAAGGACACACTGCACCTACAGAACCTGTAACCTCACACTTAGCCATCCTATTAACCACCAGTAACACAGCGAACCGAATACTTTTGCTTTTACAAACTGTACATACATCAGTTTTGTAGTACAAAATATAAATGTAAACATGTAAAACGCATGAAAGCAGAGAACCTTCAGTACTTTCAACTCATCATATTTTCTATTCTTGCAGAGGCCCCACATTCATTCTGTTAATCAACTACCACTGAATTTAAGATGCATTTGTCTAATAATATTCTCCCATCAACTCCATAAAATGATTCCCCACTATATACTACTACTACGAATACTAATAATAATAATAGTAGTAAACGACATTTAGTTTAACATTTAGTTTAAGAGGGAGTGTTTGGAAGAGTAAACAGTTCACAGCTGTGCTAAATAAATGTATTCTGCTGCTGTGTAAGACTGGGGTCAGTGTTTGTTGTGTTGTTACAGTCTCTCCTCAGACTCTGCCCTACATCCCCTTTGCTTTGGTCACTGTGATCTTCCTCCACATTATCGTGGCTGTGGTTTATTACACCAAAAGAAACAAAGGTAAAAATCTCATTAGCAAGCTGTTATAATCAGATTGTTTTCTCATTGTGTCCATTAACATCCATTTTACCATGTGCAGAGTCAGATCCTGAATGAACTGAGTTGTTCTTGTTCATGTGACCTGCTTCAGTGTCAGAAATGAGCAGAGTTCACTATAACACTGCTGGTGGAGATGAAACAGCTAGTCTGCAGTAGAGAAGAAAACCAAGAGAAATCAACAGACCAGCTACAGACCTACACACCTGTTTAACAGACCTGCCACACACATCTGATCAGCGTTAAGTGGCACTGAAATCTGCGTTGTGGTTCGGTCCGGTAGAGAGGAACCGGTGCTAATTACTTGCTAATTGCTAATTAGATACTAGCATAAAGTAGGACTTGTAGGGGCAGGACAATCTAGAACTAAATTCTGACTCCAACAAGCATCATTTTGCTTGTCTGTAAAAAATGTATTGCGTCTGTAAAAAATGTATTGCGTTTTATTATTACATTATCGTATTTTTCCCCAAAAATATTTTTTTTCTGCATTTTATGTGTGTATTTCTATTGAAGGATTTTTTGAAATTTGAATTTTAAATAGCATCATATTTTTTTTCTGTTCTTAATCATGTCTTTTAAAGTCAAATGCCAAACTGTTGGCTGTACGCATCACTTCCACTGTGTATCTATTGTTGTTTCATAAATAAAGAGCCAAAGCAGGACAGAGTTGTGGTTTCTGTTTACACCCACTGATAACCACACACATCATGAAGGTGTGTGTGGTGCAGTTTGACAGCAGAATGTGTGTAGAGTGCAGTTCACTGACAGCAGTTGGACATGCCACTATCTGTTGGACATCACTATCTGTGATGTGTCTAGCTGGGGGGGAATTGGCACACACACATACATACACACACATAAAAACACATGCACACATTCATACAAACAAAAACATACACACACATACACACACACACACATACAGCTGCTTCAGGATGGCCAGACCCACATTTGAAAGACCTGGAAAAAAAATAATTTTACACACACACTAAATGTACAAAGTGATACACCCCCCCCCCCCCCCCCCCACACACACACACACACTCACAAATATATGCCTGCTCCCATACATGCATATGTAGCTACCAGTTTACAGTTGTGAGAATTGTACTCACTTCTTTATTTCTGTTTGTGTTATTTATTCCTCACTTTTTTATTGTTTGTGATGCAGCTCTTTGGTCGCTACACACTTGGTCAAGAAGAAAGGACAGCCAATGCTGATGCACACAAACACATACACACATTCACGCCTACACTAACACATTCATGCATGCTTGCTCGCGCACACACACACACACACACACACACACACACACACACACACACACACACAGACACAGACCCAGACACACATATCCATGCTTCTTTTTTGGTTTTGTGGGCTTTAGGTTCTGCTGTGATCCAAATATCAACTTCATGTTTTAATCAGTCAATCACTAACTGACTGGCAGCATGGATTCTGTCACATTCACTCCAGTGACTCCAGTTTAAAGACTGGTTTTCTTAATTAGTCTTTTTTTGTTGTTTTTGTCTTTGTGCTCAAAGCAATTAGTTTACAAATGTGAAAATTCCCAAACTTCATGATTAAACCCCCATGTCATCTCTTGGAAAGATTGAAACAAAAACACTGAATGACTGATGGAAATTAAAAAAAAAAAATGTTATTCTCTATACATATGTCCCAGTCAAAAAGTCATCTGCACAGAATATAACACTACTACACAGTGTAGTAGAGTTTGTGGACAAGCATCATCCATCTCGGTTCTCCAAGTCAGTTTCTCCCACAGGATGGCAGTGCCGTCCTGGAGTGATAAAGGCAACATGAGTCAGAGGGAAACAGCTGATAGCCAGAGTCCAGACAGTGGGAGGAAGTGGACTGCAGTGTTTACACAGGTATGGTGGACACTCCCCCATCCTCCTCAGTCGGGGGTGATATGAGTAGAGAGATATTTCCTGGAGTATCTTTAAGATGCTGAACTCTGCCTGTGTAACCCTGAGTCTGGTCAGTGGGGATGATTTCTTTTTCTCTGAAGATTCGTTTAAGAGTGTGTGGTATGTGATGTTCAGTCTAGGAGCAGGTCAGTAGAACAGACCCTCCCACATGAACCTTTTGGTTCCCCAAATTAATGTGCAGTCTGTGAAAAATACCTGATGGAAACAGTTCAAATTTCCCAGGATGAGGACCTCTGCCATCCTTTTTGAGTATCAAACAGGCCTTGACCTCCATAGTAACCCACAGTAACATAAACACTCTTTAGAAACATAGTCTACTGAAAGTTCTACACTTACAGTGGAGAGGAAATATACTCAAATGAACTTTTGACAAACATCTAACCCCAACACACACACCAAATATTTTTACCACCATGTGTGGTCAGTTCATTTTACTATCGGTTCAAAGGGATCTTTTCTTCTTATTAAAGAAAATAGCACATGCAATTAGAGCAGCTAAAGAATTGGCTACCTGAGACTTTTAAAAAGTGTTGAACGGATGTTAAGGAGCATTTTAAATTCAGAACATTCTTATTACCCGCAATGCAGTGTGTTAAGCATTTGGATGGTCAACCCTCAATGAGGAGACCAGTTTCATCTTTGTGAACCTCAGGTGCCTGGAGAGAAGTCCTGAGTTGCACACAGGACACTGAGTCAGCAAGCACTCAGAAGTGCTCCAGCTTATTCTCACACAGGGCTTAGAATATATGGACAGCATGAGTGACAAAAAAGAGGAAGAATGTAGTTTTGGCAGACTGCTATCACAACAAACGTAGAAAACCTGCTTGGCAACAATATAAAGTGACTAAAACAACTATAGAATCTCTGCTTGGCAACAGAGCAAAGATAAATGATTTAAAAATAGCTATTATACTGTTTTTAAATGGAACCGTTTGTCAGAGGATATTTGAAGAGTGCTGACAACGGTGTGCAGCTTAGCATTGAAAAGTCATGGAAATACCAACCTGTTCATTGAACAGTTGTGGCATCCTCCAGTGTTGATAATTGAGGTGATGTTGGTTAAGTAATGTGTGGCTTACAACGCAAGTTCACGGCTACCAGAGGGAGGCCACAAGCCGGGAGCTAGTCAGGGTTGGTTAGCCTGATCTCCTTCAGGTGGCATCACCCTACATAACAGCTTCATAAAGGCCCCTCTTAGAAAATCTTGTTGTGACACACGTGTTACGTCTGTCAGGGTGCCTCACCCCTGATCAACCTGACAGTCACAGGTTACATATTGAAATTGTGATTGGTGGGTTGTGGGAGTTGTGCATGCAGACAAAACCAGACCGGGGCATGTGGTGCATTGCATTGCTCCTCCATGTTTTCCTCAGTGTCAGTTGGCTGTTGGTTTATGGGGCAGAGTTGGTGGCTCTTAATGAGGGTACAACCTAATCAGAGTGTGCCAAACAGCTAGCAGGAGGCCTGGTTGGCTCAAATGGTCTTCCCATCAAAACTTCGAAAGGGGACACTTTTGTGGTTGCACTAGGAGTCATATGCATTTCACATAGAACTGCAGCTAGCAGTTTTTTGATCATGTAGTCTGTTCATTCCACTATGCCTGACGACCGAGGGTAATAGTGGATGTGAAACTTTGATGCTCAGATATTTACAGAGCTGATGAGTTATGCAAAACATCAAAGCACTCAAACAGGCAATGTTCAGGATGGTAGAGAAAAACAGAAGATGTCTTTATTGACACCAGTATGGTTTACAACAAAGGAGTTGCCTCAAGAACAACTGCAGACCTTACATTTGGGATCTTCTTTTATCCTTCTTGCTACACCACCCCACCAAAGTAGAGTGTCACCCTCCAAGAATGCCATTTCTTATTGTCTTATGTCTCAGTGAAATGTTGTCTCTCCAGTCTTAGCGCTCCATTAACTTTTCACACTTATCTGTACCATCTTTGCATTAGAAAAATCATCATTGTGTGTTAATATCTGCTTTGGTCATTATTTACATTCCAACATTGAGTCCATATGTGTCATATCACCCAATTCCTCATCACAGTACAGCACCCAGCAGGCTGTTTGTCACCCAACCCAGGACTCCACCAATCATGAACTTCACGTCAGATCGTCATTACCGGAATATTGAACTCCCCTGTGTACTTGATTATTTAAGCCTGTCTCGAACATTAGGACACTGTGAAGTATTGCCTCTAGAGTCCTATGCATACCGAACGTGCTTTGGATTGTTTTCCTGTGTACCGAACCTTGACTTAATGTTTCCCGTTTCGGATTTTTGCCTGCTCCTTTTGGATTCTGATGCCTGGATTATTGGTTGGTCTTTATGATTTTTTGACACGGACTGTTTTCCCTACTTTCGAGTTACTAATTTATTTCTGTGACCGTTTCCACTACCTGTTACTACAATAAATCCCTATTTTTTTTATCTGCATGTGATTTTTGCCTGGCCCATACTTCACCTCCATGCAGATGGTGGACTCAGATGCTTTGAAGGAAGCTTTGAACAACCAGGGTCAACTAATCCACCAACAGCACCAGTTGCTTGAGGGTTTCACACAGTCAATGGATTATAGGCAAGCAACAAGCAGACCAACAAACTCAAATGTTGGAACTAGGACAAAGTCTCAGAGAACTTACATCCCAGCTACAAATGATGACTACTCCTTCTCAGTTCAGTCCCACACCTGCACCTACTACCGCCACAAGCAGTATCCAACCAACCCTCCCTCTGAGAAACCTGAAAAATATTATGGCTACCCAAGTGTCAACGTTTTTTGTTGCAATATTCATTGTATTTCAATAGTCTTCCAACCTGTTCCAATCAAGATAAAATTACCTTCATTACCTCTCGTCTAAGTGACAAAGCTCTTAACTGGGCGACAGCCATTTGGGCTAACGTACAACTGGCGTCTTATGATGACTTTATTGAGCAATTCAAGGCTGTGTTCGATCACCCACATGAGGGAAGAGCCTGTGTGGAGATACTTACCAAATTACACCAATGCAATCATTCTGTGGCCGACTACCCATGAGAATTCCGTACAGTCACTGCTGGCAGTGGATGAAATTAGGTGGCGTTGATCGTCACTTTCTGGAATGGTTTCAATGCAGAGATTTTACATGAACTGGCTTGCCGAGATGATAAGTTATATTTGAATCGGCTTATAGCTCTTTCTATACATCTGGATCACTTCATCCAGGAACGAAAACCACGTAGAACTAGTAGTTCTCACCATAGCTATCCCTCTCCCAGTTATAGACCAGTGGAACCAGTGCAATATGATTCTTCATGCTTCACTGAAGAGGAGAGGCAGCACCGATTTCAATATGGTCTCTGTTTTTACTATGGATCCTCAGAACATTTTATCAGTGGTTGTTGTCTTCGACCTAATCGAGCATCACTGAGCCATAGACAGATCAGGCCACCCATGTCAGAAAACAAGGTAGAGATCTTGCCAGAGAAAGAAAGATGATCACTAAGACATTTTAAAGTGTTTTTATTGGGTCTCTTACACCATCTTCTACATTTACAGCCTTAGTTGATTCAGGAGCTGAGGGACACTTCATACATGAATCTTTTATGGGAAATGGACATCCCAGATATTAACCAAGTCTCTTCACCTGGCGGGTCTGGAAGGATCACCAGTAGGAGCCGGTTATATTACACTCCGCACTACACTCATAAAACTTACCACAAGCACACTCCACTCAGAGATCATCTAATTTCTCTACCTTGGCTAGAACAACATGACCCAATTATAACATGGTCACGTAAGGAAATCACTCAGTGGTCATCTCAATGCCTAAGAAATTGTTTGACATTACCAGTTGTCCAGTTATGTTCCACCACTGTTGAGAGCCCTGCTGATACACAAGCCTTTTCCCTCCCTCCGGAATATCAGGATCTCACTTTGGTCTTTAGTAAGAAAAAAGCAACCCTGTTACCTCCCCATCATCCCTACAACTGTGCTATTGAGCTCCTGGAAGTATCCGTGTTTCCCAAGGATCGTATTTATCCTCTCTCCCAAGAAGAAGAGAGGAATATATAGATGAAGTATTAAATCAAGGTTTTATTCAGCCATCCACTTCCCCCATGGGGAATACAGGAGGCACAGAAGTTGCTTTGCCTGTCTCTGGGGTGGGCACTGGTGACACCTCCCCCTTGCCTCTACGAAACTTAGGTACCAGCGCATGAATTCCGGGGCTGTATGCCCTAGTGGAGGGAGTTTCCTCCTCGAACGAGGTCGCCCCTCTTTGTGCCGCACCGGATGGTTTGCTCGATCCCGAGTGGCACCTCCTAGGTGGAGCATTGGGCGGTATCTTAAGTGCTGGAGGCTCATCGCTCTCAGAGTCTGCAGACTCTACGTCACTGATGTTGGGACGATCCCCACCTCCATAGACAGGTCCTCCCCATAGTCGAATCCCAAGTCTGACTGTAGACTAACGTCGCTGCACTCCCCGTTGTTTCCATAATCCGCCTAACCCTCGTAGAAGTCCATCTAGGGGTTGTAGGACCCAGAGAAGTCCACTTCCGCATGCCAATCCTCAGAGTCCGGATGCGGTCTGTAGGACTCTGCAGAGTCCGATCCTGGACCACACTCAGGACCCCCCCAAAATTGTCCAATGTCATATATCAGACTCTATATATATCAGACAATGTCATATATCAGACTCTGACTTTCTATACTCTCTCATACGAGATAATTATACTCCGCACGTGTGTTTGCCCTCAAGCTCACAAACATTACACACATATGCACATGCATCCCCTGTAGCTACAGCAACACAATGAATTAGTCAATTGCAATTGTTGAAGCATGGATGAAACTTAAAAGGGGTAATTTATGAAAAACATTTTTTTTTAGACATATTTAATGACTTTAGCTTCATATATACTGCAGCCGAGTATGTGTAGGGCTAGGACACCATTCCTAATCACCTTTTTACTTTCATTATCTAACTGTTCCTTTGTTTTTACCCTAATGGCCAAAATGTGTATTCTGTTCTTCAGTCTCCTCCACTTCAACTTAGGAACATGGAACACAAACTTATGTAGGCCTATTCTTGGTTTAAACATTATTTATTTCCCATCACTCAGTTCTTCCGTAATCTTTTATTACTTTTCCATAATCAAGTCTGACTTCTTGATTTTATTCAAAAGTATTTTTTCTTTAATTAATTAAGTACTGTACTTTGTCTTTAAGTACTTATTTTAGTTAAGAGTAATTTTAACCTAGGTTAGATAGTTCATAAGGCGAGACAAACAATAGTTAACTTATGATGTCACGCAACCAACCCCAGATGTCACATATGGCCTTTCTGGATTTCCATACAGTACTTTGGAATGATGTCACGGAACGCTCTCCTTCCTGCTGATCACGTGCTACGGCCCACTGTGTTCAGTGGGCGTTTCTCGTTTACTGTGACTTAACTTGTTTGTAACCACACCCATGTTGTTTAGCACACACCTGCACCTGATTTAGTGTCGTTATGTCAGTATGTATTTAAACCCCTGTTGGTGTGTGCTAAATGAATTCTACAAGATCAGCTGTTTGGCAAATGCTTTGACTCAGTCATCTTGCCATCTCAGTTTGGCCCATGTCACTCAGAGAACTGACTGTTCACTTGCTGCTTAAGTGACAGTCATATGTATTTTCATACTTAGCATTCATACCTAACATTCACACATAACATCCCCCCACCCTATTTTTTAAATATATTTTTTTATAGAACCAGTACTACCTGCAGGCTGGGAGCGCCACGCTCATATTAGACCACTCATGAGAACACTTGATGATTTGCAAATGTTTTATTATTTCAATATGCATAATCTTTTCTTCAGTTTTCCTGATTGAAGAAAATTAAAATCTCTGTCCAAATCCATATGGGGAACATTGTTTCTGAAAGCATCTTTGAACACAAGTATCTGAATAATAATAATAATAATTAATTAATTACTAATTGAGATTGTGGCTTGGAAATTAAGCTATATCATGTGCTGGTAGGCATCCAGCCATGCCAGCTCCCACACATCCTCCAATCATGTGAAGTTAGTGTGACCATGAACAGCTGTGACTTATCATGGGTTTAGTAACAAATATCTTTCTTTCAGTAGCCAGTAACTTTAGTGTTTTCATGCTTGCTGTTACGTTTCTGGTTCAGATATAAATATTGGCTTGATATGAGCCAATTCATATGCCAATGAATGGCTATAGTATCTCCTATATATCAACATGCATCTTTATTCTTCAGACATCCTTTGCAGAAATGTTTTGCAAGACACATTAGGATACACAGAAAATGCTTTGCTTAGTTCTACAGAAATATGTGACTATTAGTAGCTTATAGTTAATAAAACTGTTTATTATGTTTCTTTCCTAATAGAGGGCCTTAACATTGGGGGCAGTAACGCCTGCTGTGGTAGAGTGGAGATCTACCGTAATGGTCAGTGGGGAACAGTGTGTGATGATCACTGGGACATGAAGAGGTGGTGTGCAGACATCTGCGATGTGGCCCAGCTCTCACTGGCCACTGTGGTCAGGGACAAGAACCAGCATGGCTGGAAGATGTTCAGTGTTTAGGAACTGAGAAATATATAAATCAGTGTTCACACAGAGGATTTGGGAAGGAGGACTGTGGGCATATCGTTATTAAATAAATCATAAATAGTATTGTTATTATATAAAATGTTTTACAAACATCTTAACTTATCTCTTTAACAGATGACATGCAGAGTGTTACATTGATCGAAATCTCATCATGCTCTGCTATCTCACCTGCAGTGGCAACTGCAGGCAGACATTTATTAAATAAGATGAAACATGGATTAACAATAAACACTAAAGGCACTCACGCATAACAAACAGGGCAGCACGATATTAACACATAGACATAAACACAATTAATGACAGGATCAAATACTATGATCTCTGAAAATACGCATGAATATTAACACTAACAATGACCGACAACTAACTCTCAAACACAGGGGTTTAAATACATATATACATAAACGATGTGTGTAACAAGGATCAGGTGTGATGACTTATGATGAAATCAAGGTGGGTGTGGTTACAAACAAAGGCATTACTTTTGGCTGCTTCTTCTTTTGTGTAGCTCTGCAGACTGGACACCAGTGCTTTTTACCTACAGTTCACATATCGTCCCAACCATTCAATAGATGATGCAATTGCCCCCACTCTTCATCTGACCCTTATCCAGCTGAACAAAGACACATACGATAGAATTCTGTTCATAGACTGCAGCTCAGAATTCAACACCATCATTCCTCAGTGTCTGGTTGAAAAGAGACTGCTGGGTCTGAACTCCTCTCTCTGCAGCTGGATCCAGGACTTTCTTGGTGGGAAAGCCCCATCAGTCTAGATCAGGATCACTGTCTCCAGCACCACCACACTGAGCACTGAGCTTCCCCAGTGTTGTGTGCTCAGTCCACTGTTGTTCACATTGCTGACCCAAAATTGTGCAGCAATGCACAGCTTGAACCACATCAAATTCACTAATGGCAAGACTGTGGGGTCTCATCAGCAGTGATGATGAGTCAGCGTTCAGAGAGGATGTCTCAGAACCTGTCAGTCACTAAATGTGGAAAAAAACAAAAAAGATGGTGGTTGACTTCAGGAAAGTATGTAGTTTTCACTCTCCGATCAATATCGACAGCTCCTCTGTGAAAAATCATTACAAGCACCAAGTTCTTTGGTGTCCACCTAGCAGAGAACCTCACCTGGACCCTCAATACCAGCTCCATAGCCAAGAAAGCCCAGCAGTAACTTCTACTTCTAGCTCATCCCCTGCCAATATCCTCACCATGTTCCACAATAGACAGCATCCTGAGCAGCTGCTTCACTGCCTGGTTTAGGAACTGACTCAGACCGCAAAACCCTGAGGAGAATAGTAAGAACAGCAGTTAGGTACTGTTACCTCAGTAACTGCTGTATGCTATAAGCGTATTTGTTTATATGTCACAGTATGGTGCACTGGTTGAAGTTGCCTATATGTTAATATTTGTGCTGTATTTCATATTTATTGTTTACACATGTTCTCCTTTTGTGTTGCATCATGGTACTGTAGGAGCATTATTTAATTACCTGTTTATAGCTAGAAAGTGTCACAGTTGGTCAGCCAGTTAGCAGGGGAGACACACCCACCCCTGCTAAGGACTACTCATTGCACCTGCCCCGTTCACAATCCCCTGATTACTAATTACTTTCACCCATTCCACATTCACTCCCTGCTCTATTTTAACCCCCAGATCCAAGGAGATGGAGCTGCACATTAGTGGTCCTACTACGTTGAGTCGAACCATGCATGATCAATTGTATAGAGTAAGACTAGCTCCTCTGTATTTATATTTGAGGTTCCATGCGTCCATCACGGACAACCTATGGAGAATAAAGATTACCTCGCTGCTGACCCGCCTCTCGCTTCCATTCACCTGCCACCGTCACAGAAAGACAATAAAAAGCCTCTTGACCACTCTTTTGACCTCTGTTTACCAGACTCTAGATCCTAAGTTATGGGCCACCCATTGTATTTCTTCTGTAACCAGGCCACATATTTGGTCTTTATCTCCTTCTGAAGATCTGTCAATTAGCTGACTTCAAGTTGGCTTTATATTGGTTTCAAGCCTCTGTTTCCAGGGGGCATAGTGGAAGTGGCCTGTTGCTTGCATTCTGTATGCTAGGATCTTGAGCTTAACTACTACAGTGGTATATACCAGTTTGTTGGTTTCAGTTATACAGGTTGTTGGTATTGTGCTTATTGCTGTATTTACATTTGTGAGCATACTGTCTGATGGTAGCTTACCACGAAGTTAGGTGAGCTTCAAGCAGTGGATGACAGTAGTTACCTTAGTCATGACCATCATCTGCATGGCCACAGCTGGACCACACAATGTCCATATTACAGTTTGGCTCTGGTGGATTCCTGATGTAGTCTGACCTTTCTTTCTCAGATGCAATATGTGTTCTGTCTGGGCAGTGATACTGACCCTTTATTTCATCCATCCTTATAGCATTATTATACTTTACATATATAACATAGAATCTAATATTACTTATCTTTTATATACAGTGAATGTAAAGATTGTGGGGTGGGGCCTGGTGGGTGGAGCCTGGTGGTTGGGGTCTGCCATAAATGCTATTGAGCTCTTTCATTCTAAATAGTTTTGAAGGGCACCGATCTGCAAACTCCATCACAGTTTGGGCGTATGAAAATTACATGGAACGTAAAAAAAAAATTATATTGTAAATCTGTCTAGTTTTATCTCTCTTACCAAATTTATTTCACTGTTTATATTATACAGTTTATATTGAACAGATTTTATGTTCTATGATTTTATTATCCAGGTTTTTATCATTGTTTTTTTTTAATCTTGATTGTGTGTACTCTTATCTTGTACTACAATTTTAAAAAGTTGTATACAACTAAAGTTTACTATTATTATTATTATATTAGTACCACCAAATGGTTTAGTTTAATGGCTTTATTGAAGCTTCATGTTTTAAACCATGCCACATGATCATAATAATGATCTGAGTGTAGTCCTCTTCCTCCTCTTCATCACAGTGTCTCAGTGTCTCTTCCGTGATGCAGTGATGGGCACAGTGACGTGTTCACCGTTGCCACACTCACAGCAAGCATGAGATGGAGCTTTCAGCTGGGGGGGGACGGTGAGTCTTGCAGCTGGCTGGAACAACCGTCTGTCCATCCTCATCTAAAATGGATGAAAGCAGAGAATGTTTGCACAGCGTTCATTTTAATTTAGTCAAAGAAATAACCTGCTAAACCTGCCTGTGTGGTGTTCACATTACTCTAACGCAGCATATTTACCATATGCCTTGTTTGTATGTTATATTGAACAGCAAAAACACAGGGCCTGCTATTCTCTTCAATTAATTCTCAAGTCTGCATCTTTATTTTTCTATTTAAAATGTACTTAATAATACATCTGGATTTTGGGAAATAAGGAACCACATGAGTGTAATGGTTGGGAGGCTGAGGGTGAACACATATACAAAGTAACAATGCCTCGGATGTGAGAGTGAACTGGAACAATGACTAGGCAAACCCTAATGAGAATGAGTAAACGAACAGACAGGATTAACAAATAAATAAGAAGTTTAATATAAAAAAATGAACAAGAAAAACAACACAGAATAGAATGAGGGAAAGAATCAGAAGACTAAGCAGGCTAACAGGGCAAGGCTGATAACAAGGCAACTAAGGAAACTTAACACTAAGGAACGGCTAACAGGAGAACAACGATGAAGCACAGAACCAGGTTACTTATGCTAGACGAGACTGTAAACCATGGACAGGCACAGGAATTGGGACAGACTGAGGGAAAAGGAGTGGGACTGGCAACATGGCTAGAACAGGAGGCGAGCACAGAGACAGGAGAGGAGAAAAACTGGGATAGCTGCGGGAACAGGGACAGGGACAGGCACAGAAGCAAAGGCAGACGTAATTATGTTAAACAAAACTGAGACAGGCACAGCAACAAAATAAACAACAGGCATGAGTGCAGCTACTGGAACAGGTAAAGGAACACCGATGCCACAAGGCAGGGTAACAGGTTTTTACCAAGTTCACACAAACAGGTATAGATACATTATGTAGATGCAGTTACAGAAGTGTCGTAGGGCGTGGGCACCAGTGGAGCATGAGCTGAGCGTTCACGAGCACGTCTGACGTGTCCTGAGCGTCCACCTGCATGTCCGATGTGGGTGCCGAGTCATGGTTGCGTTCAGCGATGGCAGGCTCAGGAGGTCTGGAGGTGCGGCTGCACTCAGCGATGGAAGGCGTGGGAGGTTTGCAGGCGCGGCACTGGGAGGAGCGTAGGCAGGCAGGCCAGAGAGAAAAAGGCTGGGGAGGCAGGCAGGCACGGAGGGAGGGAGGCTGGGGAGAGAAGGAGGCAGGGAGGCTGACAGGGAGGGAGGGAGTGAGGGAGGCTCAGGAGGCAGTGAGGCAGGTAGGCAGCCAGGCTGGGAGGGAGGGAGGCTGGGGATACATGAGGCCAGACAAGCAGCATGTGACCCATACTCCAGGGGAGGCTGGGAATACATGTGGCCACATGATTAGAATCGAGACCCAGACACCGAGGGGAGGCTGGGGCTACCCATGGCCGGTAGATCTGAATGGAGACGCAGACTCCTGGGGGAGGTTTGGAATACATTCTGTTCATCTGGCCACATGTAACCCCAGACTCCCTCCCTCCCTTCCTGCCTCCCTCCTTTCCTCCCCAGTGTACCCAGTGTTCTTGCTCTCTCCCTGCCTGCTTGCCTCCCCACCCTCCCTGCCTCCCTCCATCCAAGCCTGCTTGCCTGACTCCCCAGCCTCACTCCAGCCTCTCTGCCCACCCAGCTTGCCTGCCTGCCTACCTGCTTACCTCCAAAGCCTCCCTCCCTTCCTGCCTTCCCCACCTGCCTCCCCAGTGCCTCTCTCTCCCTCCCTGCCTGCCTGCCTCCCCAGCCTCTCTGCTTACCCTCCTGCCCACCCACTTGCCTGCCTGCCCAGCTTATGTGCCAGTCTGCCTCCCTCCCTGTTTACCTGTCTCCCTCACTCCTCAGCCCCCTCCCTCCCTCCATCTCTCCCTGCTTGTCTGCCAGCCTGCTTGTCTCCCCAGACTCCCGCCCTCCCTCCCTGCCTCCCCAGCCTACCACCCTCCCTGCCTGCCTGCCTGCCTGTGCACCCTCCCTGCCTCCCTGCCTCCCTGCCTCCCCAGCCTCTCTGCTTACCCTGCCACCTGCCCACCTGCCTGCCCAGTTTACTTGCCTGTCTGCCTCCCTGCCTGCCTGTCTGGCACAGTGATGCATTCACCCCTGCTATGCTCACTCTCCATCACTGTGCAGCAAGCATGAGATGGAGCTTTCAGCTGGGGGCTGATGTTGAGTCTTCCAGCTGGCTGGAGCAACAGTCTGTCCATCCTCATCTAATATGCATGAAAGTAGAGGAGGTTTGTACAGTGTTCATTTTCATTTAATCAAAGAAATAACCTGCTAAGCCTGGCAGCATAGTGTTAACTTTATTCTAATGCAGCATATTTATCTGGGGGATGGGACATCCTGCTCGACTGGGAAGCAGCAGCACATGGTATTTCTGGAATGTTGGACCAAGTTGCATCGAAAGATGTTTCGACATACGTCTTGTGATTCCACTCTTACTTGAAATGGTCATATTCCAGACAATCCATGCACCTCTGTTATCTTTTTTTCATGAAAAGAAGCCACGCCTCTCCTCCATGACACATGTTTGTAAGAGATTGAAATCATGACACTCAATGTTAGTTTTGCACAATGCCTAATTCAGAAAAATGCACAAGCAATGCTAAAAAAAAGTCTTCATCTCGGAGTCGTATAATTCTGATGGATTGGGCAATTTGGAACTGGTTCCTGATTCCCATCACTTTGCTTTTGAATGAAAAAGCTGATTGTGTGTTGAGGAAAACAGATGTTTTTATAAGTGGCTGTGAATGGATTTGCTTTTGCTATTAAAGTGTGTTATTCCTACTACCATATCTTCTCAGATTCACTATTCATCCGAGTTCTCTTAAGTTTATAGTCTGCTATAGACTGCTACCTGCATATCTAACACAGAAATTAGTGCTTCCCATTGCAGAGCCAAGATTATTCTGACATGTTAAGTCATTAAAATGACTTCATTCTGGTTACCATGATATTAAGAATGGAATGCTTTGAGAATGCCAACTCCAGACAGATAAACAGAAAACCTATAGATGATGCATAAAATGAATGCTAGATGAAAATAGATACATTTACTCACATCTGCAGGAGAACCTGCCATGTCTCTCTCCTCCTTCAGTGTCTGCTGCTCCTCCCTCATCTTCCTCAGCCACTCTCCCATCATCTCCTCATCTGCCGCCTTGTGGTGTCCATGTGGAAAGGTGTGACACTGTGATGTGGGGGAATGGTGCCGATGTCTATGTCGTTGGTTATAAGGATGGATTCTGTTTCAGCGAAAATCCATGTTAGTTTAAAACCTGCGTAACATGGTACACCACAAAGTTAGTTTTCAGCTCATGAGGCACAGCATTGGAAATACCCGAGACAACAGCCAGATGCAATTTACCCTGTCCCCATCAATTTCTGAACTGCGTTACATTGTCCCCACTACTTCTTCAAAGTGTATTAAGAAAATATTAGTATTTTCTTCACAAGCTTCATTTTGCTCCATTTGATAAATATAATTTGATTAATTGTTGTTTTGATCTATAAATCTAATCATATTATGTTCTTAATGACAATCAGAACACATTCTTGCTGATATGTTGTTGAGACGATGGTGAAATAAACGCAGTACAACAGCATTCTTGAAATGCTGATTAATCAAAATCAATAGAAAACAACTGTACTTCAAATATATATTAAACCATAATGTTAGTTTTGAGAAGCAGGCAAGATGGGAGTCGCATGCAGCTAGAAATGTATGGCTTTAGTGAGCAGAGTAAACACTGCAGGCAACAGCCTACAGTGATCACGTAAAGCTCATCATATTATTCCTAGAGAGTAACATTCTGTCCCTCAAAGGCAATGAAACAAGAAAACGTTGGTTGGTGGGATTGAATTTTGCATCCTAATGGGGAGAAGACAATTCAAGCCAGTTTGTAAACTATGCCTTTCAGGCACCAAAAAGGAGGAAATGCTGGAAGGATCCAGAAGTCCCCTTGCTGTATGGTTTCTGTAGTGTAGTGGTTATCATGTTTGCTTTACAAGCAGAAAGTACCTGGTTCAATACCAGGCTAAAACACTTTTCTTGGTAAATGTGTAACTGCTGTCCTTACAGTTGAATGGAGGGCTGTTCTTCACAGAGCAAAGTCAGGCTCCTTAACTAATCACCAAACTGATGAATTAAAACTCGTAGCATAATGTCTATGCTAATTCAAGACTTTCAAACATTAGTACAGGAAGTATAAACTTTAGTGAGTGTGTCCTTATTTTGTTTCCTAAAAAGGTTTATGCTAATTAGCTCAATTTTAAAAGTTACTTTCTTCAAGTCTATGGCAAAGAAAAAATCCTTGCAAGGCAATGTCAAGCATACAGAATTTGTGCAATAAGTTATGCTCTAAATGCCAATGAGAGAACTACAGAGATAAAGTAAAACTCTTCATATTATGCCCAGTTAGCAACAGTCTGTTTCTCGAAGGGTAAGCAACAAGAGAACTTTGGTGGGGTTGTCTGAATTTTGCATCCTAATGCTTGAGAAGTCATACTGCTTAGCCAGATTTAAAACTATGATTTTCAAGCCCCAAAAATGAGCAAATGCTGGAAAGCAGCATTTTTTTCTGCAACTTTGAATCAGATATTTCTGAAAAATTAGAATTGTAAACCATTTAAATTTTAGGTACATCTGCTCGTAAAACACATTTTAGGCCATCCAACATACCCACGACATTTGCATAAAATGGCAGCTATTTGTGAACAGAGAGAGTAATGGTATTTACTAACCGTCAAAATGATTTATTGCTTGATTTGATTGGTTGATTTGACAGCTGTTAATCATCCTCGTCGTCCGAGTCATCTTAGAAAAGAAAGTTGATCCAATTATTCTAGTATAAATGTGATTAATAAACATGCTTTTAAAATTATACTTACGTGGAGATGGTGGCCTACAGGTTAGTGTGGTTGAACAGCGTGAATAGGCCTAGAATTATTTAGACGTATGTTATAAGCCACAGTGACCTCTGTATACGTTTCTGTAAACGTTGCCGGTTGTAAGAGGTGAAATATTTGTGAGCTCCGCCAGAGGGCTCGATGAATAGTGGATGACAGTAGAGGGATTCACCCCCTCTGCCTGTGTGACAAATTAACGCACTGCATAAACTTTTAGACATAAAGCGATCTTTTAACATATGGTAGACGCACTCTAGAAAAGATTACCTTGTAACAACTCTTTCAATATATGAACTGTTTCATCAGCTTGTGTCCTTATATCTGCAAATAAAAGTAACAAAAATGTAAACAAAACAAATGCATAAAATTAAAATTTATAAAAGTTCACAAATAAGAAATTACCTTGGTCGGCAATTCTCTCCACAGAGTCAAGAAAGTCGTGAACGTCGGAAACTATGGAAATACATAGAACAGAATTATAGACCATGAGTAGAAAAGATCACCATAATGATATCCTTTATACCAAAACCGCATTTATGTCAGGTCATGTACTGGTTAATTTAAGTAAATAGATTCACCCACTTCGAAGCTAAAGTTTTTCTATTTAGCTAGCCCTGAGAATAAGAATAGCCGTCGATCAAAAGAGTTTTAGTCGATCAAAATATTTCACGTACTCTATGGCATAGCGGACATATTACATATTGACCATTAATCATCAGAATAAAGACATTGACAATATCCTTTCCTAGATAGCTCGCAAAAGAATACTTACGATAGCTTGTAGATAATACGCATTGATTGTTAAAATGTATGTTTTATCTAGACCTGAAATTAATTACGACGCTAAGCCCCACTGAGTTAAATCATACAACGCACGATAAAGTATTTCATCCATTAGCTAAATAAATAGCTAAATACACGTCAACCTTTTTAGTAACTTATACGAATATAAGGTATAGCATGAATTAGTTAAGCATTACTGAATTGCTTACCTGTTGTGAACTAAAGGAGTGAAATACCGAAAACACGGCTTTAAGAAAAAGTCGGTGGGGATAGAAATGGTTTTCGGATAGAAGTTGTAAATTACGTCCCTCCCCCAACACCTCTCTCAGTTGTGGAATGCACTGAAAGTGGTAGGAGTACAACGTGTGATAACGGACAAAAACCTTGTGTGATAAAACGTATAGAGTAACCACAATGGTTAGAGATCAGACAAAAAATAAATTAATTAAAACTTTGTGATGTTTTCTGAAAAGTTTGCTTATTGCCTTGTTTGAATACATCTGGCAAATAAGATGTGAAGAGGTGTCGTGGGAGATGTGTGTGTGTGTGTGTGTGTGTGTGAGAGAGAGAGAGAGAGAGAGTGTCAATGACCTCTGACTGCAGAGTGTGTGTCAGAGAGGACACTGAACAGATAGAGAAAGTGGAGACAAACTGGTGTAGTATGAGACTAAAAAATGTTATTTTCGTTAATCACATTATTTCACTATTAAATAATTATTTCAATGATTCCTACTCAAACATCTGGGGTACAACTAAATTTAAATGAGCGGGTACGAGGGTCTGGTTTTGTGGGAGGAGTCGCACGCTGCACGGGTTGGGTCAGAGGGGGTGGTGGGGAAGAAAGAAAAGGCGACAAAATTGGGGAGTCAAATGAGGAGTGTATTTCTGACCCTGGGAGGAGGTTTTTTTTTTTCACCTTATATCATATTTTGTCAGAAAGTTTTTCCTGCATGTTGGGGGGAGGGGGGGTGAGGAGGTGTAACCTCTAGAGAATCAACCAATGGGAGGGAGCGGGAGGGGTGAATGAGTGGGTGAGTGAGAGAGAGAGAGACACACACACACACACACACACACACACACACACACACGTATGGGTGGTACGTATTCGTTTAAGACTCGGAAGTTTTATTTACTTTAATCACTTGAATATTTCACAATTACATATTTTTTTTAAGTCAATAAAAGTATTTTGAGGATCCCTCATTGTGTTTTAATTTATTTTCATATAATATTGTCACATCAGAAATCATATAATAATAATAATAATAACAATAATAATAATAATTATATATATATATATATATATATATATATATATATATATATATATATATATGGAGGGTCAAGACAAATCAAGCAATAAATCATTTTTTTGACAGTTTGTAAATTCCATTACTCTCTCTTAGGGTTTCTAGGTTTATATGGAGGCTCTGCAAGAATAGCAAAGTGTGATCAGTTATAAGTAATGAGGGTTCAGGGCTGTTATGTATTTTGTACATTTAGCTTTAGATTTTATACTACAGAACTGATGGATTTACAATTTGTACAAGCAGAAATGTTCAGTTTCCTGTGTGTCAGTTTGCTGTGTGTCAGTGGTGGTAATACAACAGCTTAGTCTGAGGCTACAGGGCTCTGTAGGTGCAGTGTTTCCTTTCTGAAGCAAGCAAATTGCCTTTTCTTTTAAATACAAATCAATCATTTTCTGTGAGATAATCAAATAATTGCAGATACAAAGAGGTGGGACTTAATACTGTGAATCATGTCCAAAAAAAAAAAAGGTCACCACCTGGATTTAACTAAGCAAATAGGTAAGAGCCTCCCATTGGATAATTACTGCATAGGTGATTATGTTTCAGCTGGAAACAAGTTATTTAATCCTAACTGATGCAGTGAGTACCTTCTCAGTTGTTAAACAACCATGTCGAAAGACACATCCTGTGGTCGTGGAAAAGATGTTAATCTGTTTCAGAAGTGTCAAATTATTGGCATACATCAAGCAGAGAAAACATCTAAGGAGATGCTGAAACTACTAGAATCAGGTTAAGAATTGGCCAATGCCTTATTAAAAAGTGAAAGGACAGTGGGGAAACATCATCTTCGAAGAAGGAATGTGGTCAGAAAGAAATCTTGAATGATCATGCTCGGCGATCACTTAAATGTGTAGTGAAATCAAATCATAGAAAAACAACAGTAGAACTCATGGATATGTTTAATAGTGAAAGTAGGAGCATTTACACACACACAATGCGAAGTGAACTCAAGGGATTGGGACTAAACAGCTGTGTAGCCTTAAGAAAACCACTTGTCAGTGAGGCTAACCGGCAAAAATGGCTTCAGTTTGCTAGAGAGCATAAATATTGGACTCTGGAGCAATGGAAGAAGGTCATTTGGTCTGATGAGTCTAGATTTACCCTGTTCCAGAGTGATGGGTGCATCAGGATAAGAAGAGAGGCGGCTGAAATGATGCATCCATCATGCCTAGTGCCTACCGTACAAGCCTGTGGGGGCAGTGCTATGATCTGGGGTTGCTGGAGTTGGTCAGGTTTAGGTTCAACAACGTTATGTGCCCAAAGAATGAGGTCAGCTGACTATCTGAATATACTGAATGACCAGGTTATTCCATCAATGGATTTTTTTCTTCCCTGATGGCATGGGCATATTCCAAGATGACAATGCCAGGATTCATCAGGCTCAAATTGTGAAAGAGTGGTTCACCAGCATGAGACATCATTTTCACACATGGATTGGCCACCACAGAGTCCAGACCTGAACCCCATTGAGAATTTTTGGGATGTGCTGGAGAAGACTTTGCACAGTGGTCCAAATCTCACATCATCAATACAAGATCTTGGGGAAAAATTGATGCAACTCTGGACAGAAATAAATGTTGTGACTTGCTTGTGGAAATGATGTCACAGCGAACGCATGCCATAATCAAAGCTAAAGGCGGCCCAATGAAATATTAGAGTGTGTGACCTTTTTTTTGGTCAGGCAGTGTATTTTCTCAATGATTCTTGAAACTTGGTGCTCAAACAACCAGAGCTGAAATCTAAATGTCTTTATATGCCTCATGTCAGCCACAATTCCAGGGTGTTTATATTCTAATAGAAACACCTAGTATGTCCACAGTTAGAAAGTACAGCCTATCTGTGGCGATGAATATTTTGTGTTAGAGATCCACTATTTTATCACTGGTCAGTTTCTGACCACATGACCCAGGCACCTTGGACTAAATATGGGGAGATTAAAATAAAGCATAAACAGAACGTCATATTTTAGGTCTGTGATCTATTAGTGTTGCATCAGTGGGTTCAGATTCATATTTTAGATGAGAATAGCATTCCATATTTGACTAGTTGACTGTATTTTTATTCATAGTATGATAGTTATTGGTACAGACCAGCCACTAAGGGTAGTCAACATTTCATGCATACTATAAATATACAAGAGGTTGGTTTACCTGTTACTTTGAGTTGGACCTCTATAAGATGATGACTGCTAATGCAACACCTGTACTGTCCCCAGTCCTCTTTAGTCAGACCAGATATGAACAGAGAAAAATTTCCTGGAGCAGTAACCAGCTGAATTCTATCAGTGTAACGGTTTGTCTGGTCAGTTGACTAGATGACTTTAGATTCTTTATAAAAAACATTTTTTAAAAACTCCATCTGACAGTCTTTGGCTCGGCCAGCAGTTCAGTTTAAGATCTTCATCAGTTTTATTAAAATATGAATGGATTATAAAAATCTTGTATTTGTATTTGCACGTACTCATTCAAGGTTACCCAGCACTAAAGTCTCCACTAGGTGGAGCTACTGAGAAAGAAATACAGTAGGGATACTGTGACGGTGGCATTTTGCATCAGTGACAATGTGTATCCTTGTTAAACCTTCGCTGATTTATTACTTTTGTTTTTTAATGCCTTATCTTATTTTCACAAAACAGATTAAATGTATTACTGCACAAAATCACACCACCAATGAGCATTCATCTTTGACTTTTTGATATGAAGCATTATCTAGTGCTCGAGTCACCTGTTCTTGCACTGCTCTGTCACTGGGTTTTAATATTACAGACGAGTGCAGCACATCAGAGCGATCCTGGAGAAACGCTGGCATGTGAACTCATGCAGGATTTATCCTTAAAGAGCAGCTCTGATCCAGACAGAGTGAGACACTGAAGCTTCAAATCATAACCTTTAACCCTTTAATCCTTTAAATCATGTACTCAAAGTAGACTACAAAATATTTTTTAAATAATGCTATAAGGTATTACAAGTGCCCATAAAGACTTGATGGATGCAAAATGTTCTGAACATTCATAATGTGTTAAGTGCTTTGTATGAAAGGTCTTCCCTTTTCTTATTTATAATGTGCTATGTCTATTTATAATCACTTAATCATGTAAATTGCCTTTTACTTTAAATTATTAATTCCTAATTTAATTTTGCATTGTATTATTTAAATTGTTCAACTTTCATTTATTTTCCTTTTTCATTTTTGCAAATAAGATGATAGATCCCAGGATGTAATAAGCTTTAATATTCATTCTATTCCCTGTAAAGCTCTTTATAAACTGGGTTTAAGAAAGTACTGTACAAGTTTACAGTTTACAGTTTTTGTGCACAGTTTACATTTTCTGACTACCATATTTGTGTAAGTGGGTTCATTGTAAATCTGCAAGTGATTTGAACTACACTAATGTTATAACTCTAATTCTTGGTTTGCCCAGATAAACACTTCCTGCGTCCTGCCTCTTTCCTGGGGTTGGTGAACCTTTGTTCGCCCCCGTGTGTGTGTGTGTGTGTGTGTGTGTGTGTGTGTGTGTGTGTGTGTGTGTGTGTGTGTGTTTATCCGTATGGCTATGCCCTCCCTGTGTTTCACACCTGCTCCTTATTGTGTGTCATTAGTATGCATGTATATAAGTCTTGTGTCTGAGTATAAGTATTGTCGATGTTTAAACCCGGTTAGCCTGCTAACCACTTAGATGTCTTTTGTGTATCACAATAAATGTTTGTTGTGTGTAACATGACTCTTCCTCGCATCCTGCTTTACCTCCTCGCATCACAAAAGCAGGCCTTAAAAAATGGAGCTCTGCAGCCATCACTTGTTGAAGCAGTGTGAACTGAAACTGTGACTAACAGCTCAAAGAAAACTAATCATTCACCATTCTATGAATTTCACAAAACAAGCGTACATAAATTTAGCTATAAACTTATGGAGTTTCTAACTGAGACTCCAGCACCTGCCATACCTACATAATCTCCATCTTAAACAGACATAAGCAGTGTGCAGATAATACATTAGCATTTATCAAACTCCGCCCACCAATGACATCACCACATCTGGGCGATGCTGCTGAATTTGCAAGTTCATGTGTTTTAGCACACACACTCTACAACACCAACAAACTGTCCTCGTCCACCATTCAGGTCACTGGGAAACTTTCCCACACAGGTGATTTGAAAGAAACAGGTCATAGTGTTAATGATTCAGTAAATTTCACTAACAAGCTTGAGCTACATTTAGCCTAGCATGTTGCTACCTTGCTAATAGCTTACATCTTAAGGTTTGGAGTGGAAATCGCAGATGTGAAGTTTGATTCCACATTATGTTCATCAGCCTTCACACTTAGGCTACCGTGTACTCTCCGTATGACTGCGTACAGTGAACTGTAATGTGTATGGGGTGATTTGGGATGAAAACACATACCATTACACTCCTAATATTTATATTTTAGTATAACTATATTGGTAATAATGTCATATAAAGCTGTAGCAAGCCAACTGCCTCAGCTACAACAGCAAAAAAAATTCACTTTGCAGAACCTTTTCAACGCAGCTCTACTGCCCTAAGCAACCACCTTCTATGACCAGCCTACATATGAACCCTTTCACACCAAGAACTGGACCAGAGTCACCTGTTTGGAATAAAAGGTGATTTTCACATTTGGTGTTTTTGCTCAAGTCTGAGTGAGACCGTATCCATGTCACTGATCTGGTTTCACACTGTACAATTCTGCAGAACCATCTGCTTTACTTTGGAGTTCAATCCCGGTCCTAAAGAGAAAGTAACAGACAGTGACATCCAACTGCTGTCAGTGAACTGCACCACACACACCTTCATGATGTATATGGTTATCAGTGGGTATAAACAGAAACCACAACTCTCTGTCCTGCTTTGGCTCTTTATTTACGAAACAGCAATAGACTCTCACAGTGGAAGTGATGCGTACAGACAACGGACGACATTTGATTATAAAATGACCTGCTTAACATAAAAATGTGCTACAATTTAAAGATTAAATATCCAAAAATGCTTCAACAGAGATACACAAATAAAATGAAGAAAAAGCATTCTGCTGAAAAAATCTATAATGTAATAAAACATAATAAATTGTTTTTATTATTGTACAGACATATGATACTTGTAGGAAATGATACTTGTAGGAGTCACAATTATAGTTGCAGACTGAGAAAATTTTAATTGATGTTTATAGCGTTTAACATTTAGATTTAGTAGTTAGCCTCCTTTCCCAAGTAGAAGATGAAATCAAGAGGAATAAAACCCAAGTACTCTGGTTCTTGGAGTGGCTACACTGTAATGTTATCAGTCTTAGTCCTGCCCCTGTCACTGTTAGTCCTCCCCCTACAATTCCTAACTTATGCCAGTCTGAAACCACACCTGGAGTAACTAATTAGCAGTTAATTAGCAATTACCAATAGATACAGCAAATTATACAAAGACAGCACTGAAACCAAGACAGAAGAACATAACAGTTCATTGGCTAGATACCATACAATAAAAGTCCCTGTGTGTGTGGATGTGGATAGATATGTATGTATGTATGTATGTATGTATATATGTATGTGTGTGTGTGCGCGCGTGTGTGTGTGTATGTGTGTGTGTGTGTGTGTGTGTGTGTGTGTGTGTGTGTGTGTGTGTGTGTGCACGTATACTCGTGTGTGAATTTAAGTTTGTTAATTTAGTTTGATCCTGGCGTATTCTGTATTATCTCCATTATCCATTTCTCTGGGTGCTGGTCTGGTGGTGTTAATATGGGCTACAGTAGAATACATCACATCATCCTGCAGAAAATATCACAATTACAAAATGTTAACACACATACATACAGAATAATGCACACACTGTTGTGTGGTTATTAATACATAACATATTGAAAAAATATGTTGCATTTATACAACAGTAAAATACATTATAATACAATACTTGGGTTTATAATAAACTACATTACAGTGTTCCTGTAGAAAACCAAACAAGGCAAATGAGACAACTTATGTACACATTAAAACACATCCACATATGCAAATGTGTTTACACCTAGACCCCTGCTCTATACCTACACATAATAGGCTTCCATTTAATCTGATTTATATTCATTCACAAACATGTAATCAATCACTAGCCACTATAAAAAGGAATAACCAGCATTCACCTGAAGTCAGTCTTTACTGTAATATGTGCACCTATCTTACAGGTGTGCACCACTGTTTATTGGGTGACCACTGGAGCACTGCTGAGTGGATCCTACCTGGATGGTGGACCACTGTCAAGAAACAAGTGTCTCTGCAGTGGTAGTGTCTTTAGGGCATGTATGAGTGTGTAACAAGAACAGCAGTGTGTCTGGAGTTTTTAAACAAGCCTGAGGAACTACACGCAGCTAGAAGATAATGATGTAGTGTAAAGGTGATCCTAATAAAGTGGCTGAGGAGAGTAACCACCTACATGCATCACCTGCCCTTTTTAAATACAAATGATAAATGTACGTGGATCACTTTTTCTTTAATTAATGAGTTTTTACTGGCGAGATCTCGAAAATTAGTCAGACCGAAGGTTTCTTGCCTCGTTCTGGTGCCACTTAAAGGGATGGGTCGGCACAAAATAAAATGTTCATTATTTTCCCTTATACCAGATGGCCAGGATAACCCTGTTTGAATGATGCAGTGCCCATCATCTCTAGCAGAGCCACATGCTGCAAAAGTCTTAAGTGAATAACTGTCATGCTGGTGAACCACAGCACATTAGACAAATAACAGTTAAACTACAGAATATTAAACAAATAATAACTGCTCTGTTAAACTACAGAATATTAAACAAATAATAACTGCTCTGCTGAACTACTGCATATTGGATGATGTCAAACTGTTCATCACAATTTAGTATTCGGAATCAACTGTGTGCATAGAGACTGTAGTGAAGTTCTCTGTGTACACAAGAACCCTTAAAGTTCTTCTATACTCTCAGATACACACAACCTCTCACCAGTACCTGCATGACTTTTTCATTGGGTTTAACATTCATGCAGAAACAGTCAGATTCCTGATCCAAGCTTTGGCACTGTAGAACAGATCTGTGTACTGAATCAGAGTTCACTGATATTATAACATGGATGTGTGACACTCACCTGTGTCTGCTGATCTCTCCTCTGTCCTGTTTGTCCCTCTCTGCTCACCGTCTGTTCACATCTCTGAACTACAAAATGAACTCAGTGTGAGATGGATGTGGATAGATATGTATGTATGTATGTATGTAAGTATGTATGTATGTATGTATGTATATATGTATGTGTATGTGTGTGTGTGTGTGTGTGTGTGTGTGTGTACCTCTGTATCTCCAGCAGATGACTCCTCCTAATCCCATCAACAGCAGTAAACCCCCCACACCAGCTAAGATGACATGACGTGTGTATACTGGAGAATTGTCTGCATTTCCTGCATGTGGGAATGTAGGAAGCAGAATTAAAATTTGATGTGTTATTTGTCACTTTTAATATTATATTGTATGAATTTCATAACAAGCATTCAATGCAAATGTTTTTTTGGCACAAAAACAAAGAGGATGGAGCATGAATGAGTCTCTGTATTGCTACAATCTGAAATTACAAATTTTGGCATTATACTTGACTGAGAGTTGACAATATTGATATTGATTAATATTGATAATATTATTAGTAATTAATAAAAGTTGACATTGTCAATGTCATTAAGACTACATTTGTTCTCGGAAAAAAACCTTTAACCATTTTCAGATGTTATTGTAGTAGTAGGTTTAGAATGAAGCTGTTGGACTTGTTTTGTCAGTGTGCGCTAGAGTTCCAGGCATTTGTTAGTGTCTCTCTATCTCTCTCTCTCTCTCTCTCTCTCTCTCTCTCTGTCTTTCCCTCATTCCCGGCATAGCCGCCCACTTCACCTCCTGTAACATCTCTGTTGTACTGGAACTGACAATCTTTCTTTCTTGTCCTACCTATCCCAGTGTCTGCCTTTGTCTGTCCCCATTCCTGTCTTTGTAACTGTCCCAATCCCAGCTGTGGTTCGGGTTCCTGTTATCCCGTATCCCGTGCTCCTACTCTCAGCCGGGCTCCCGTCCATCCCACTGCCCAAGCTGGAACCCAGTCATCTCCTGTCCTGCCTACTGTCAGGTCTCTGGTTGTGGTACAAAGTCCTGTTTCCACCCCTCACCCGATGGACTTGCCCCTTTTTTTCCTCCTTTCCCACCTGTCCTTGTCCAGGTTCTCCAGACCCTGCTGTGTGACGCCGGGCTCGGGCTCCCTTGTCAACTGTTATGCACGTCAGGAGCCCCGTGTTAAGGAGGGTGTGGGTGCTACTGTAACACCCCTCACCACCATCACACAGGAGCCCCGTGTTAAGGAGGGTGTGGGTGCTACTGTAACACCTCTCACCACCATCACACAGGAGCCCCGTGTTAAGGGGGGTGTGGGTGCTACTGTAACACCCCTCACCACCATCACACAGGAGCCCCGTGTTAAGGGGGGTGTGGGTGCTACTGTAACACCTCTCACCACCATCACACAGGAGCCCAGTGTTAAGGAGGGTGTGGGTGCTACTGTAACACCTCTCACCACCATCCTCCTCCCCATGTGCTCCTTTGTTTGTTTTTGTTCCTCCACATGCTTTATGTTGTTCATGCCCTCACACAGGGGTCCTGTGTTTCCCCTTTCACTTACCCCCGTCACCTGGGTCTAGTCTCACCCTCATTATTTACCCTATAAAGCCCAATCCAGTACAACCCCTAATGTGTTATTTTGCCTTAATCGCTTGTATGACATTGTGTATGCAACATTAGCACAGTACGTTCATGTGCGCTTTCATTTTCATTAAAAACAAAAACGCATCAAACCAGGCTAAGTCACGCTTGCATCCTGCCCCACACTCGTTAAACCAATGCGTGTTACCTCCATTGGTAGTTGATGGACTGAATGTCTTATAACCTTTTGGAGACGTCATTGTAGTAGTAGGTTTAGTTGAAGCTGTTGGACTTGATGTGTCAGTGTCCACTGGAGAAGGATTTACAGGTTTATATGGAGCCTCTGCAAGAATAGAAAAGTGTGATCAATTATAAGTAATGAGGGTTCAGGGCTGTTATGTATTTAACATGTTTAGATTTTGTACTACAGAACTGATGTATGTACAGTTTGGCCAAGCAGACGTGTTCAGTTCTCTGTGTGTCAGTGGTGGTGATACGTTGACTAAGTCTGAAGCTGCAGGGCTCTGTAGGTGCAGTGTGTCCTTCAGTCATTTTCTGAGAGTGAATGAATTAGGGGCTCCTGGGTCGAGTCTCTCTCTCTCTCTCTCTCTCTCTCTCTCTCTCTCTCTCTCTCTGTGTTCATTTCAGTTCAGTAAGCTTTATTGGCATGAGCATATACCACTATAGTATTGTAGTATTGCCAAAGCGGTATTACAACATGAACATTACACAACATTACAACCTTTGCAATTATGGAAATTAAGAATTCTGTTACGATAAAGAACTTGAAGAACTGTAATTGTTCTGAAATAATAATAATTGGAAGAAGTAAAAGGGAAGAAGTGAAAAGAAAGGAAAAAAAAAACTAATAAGGATGGAAAATAATAAATACTTATTAAAAATAAATAGTTAGGTAACTTTTATAAACTGTGTGTGTGTGTGTGTGTGTGTGTGTGTGTGTGTGTGTGTGTGTGTTTGGGTGGGTTAATCACTGTCCCTCATCTTATGGGAGGCAGATATGCATCACCCAGCTAAAGCGCTGCTTTCCTTCTTTTCGCCCAGTAGGATGGGCAGTTTGTCAGTGTTAGACAGACACTTAAAGTTGGGGTGGATCGTCTCAGATTTTGTAAAGTAAATTTGCCATATTTGGATGAATTTTTCACATTCAGTGAGGAAGTGCAGCTCTGTCTCTACAGTGTCATATTTACATTGCTGACAGAGTCTCTGTTCTCTGGGCAGCCATGACATTTATATCGGCTGGTTTGGACGGCCAGGCTGTGTTCTCTGAGTCTGGACTTTGTCAACGTGGTTCTGTGTTTAATGTCAGTCACTGTGTACAGGTCGTCTGCTACAGTGTACTGACGTTTTAGGGCCAGATAACGTTGCATTTTGCTTTGTGCTTGTGTTTGTGTTCCAGTGGGTGATGTAGTTTAGTTTGTGAAGTGTAATAATTTGGTTTGGTCTGTTTGTACTTCGGACTGGTCCTGATGTGTTAGTGTTAGTGTGTGTTAATGAACAGCACCAGCTGTGAGAGGAGACTCTTCTCTGCTCTTATTTTTCTTTTTCTTTCTATCTCTCCCTCTCCCCCTCCCTCCTTCTCTCTCCATTTATCCCTTTCTCTCTCTCTCTCTCTCTTTTTGGGAGTGAATGAATTAGGGGCTCCTGGGTCGAGTCTCTTCCTCTCTCTCTCTCTCTCTCTCTCTCTCTCTCTCTCTCTCTCTCTCTCCCTCTCTCTCGCCCTCTTTCTCTCTCTCTCTCTCTCTCTCTCTCTCTCTCTCTCTCTCCCTCTCTCTCTCCCTCTTTCTCTTTCTCCCCCTCTCTCTAGAGCAAATGAGAACAGTAGTAACTAAATAAGGAAACTAAACAAGTCGTGTGTAATATGGGTATATAACTGACTAGAATCTAAACAGGACAGAAGACAAGAGTCATTAACTACAGGCATGAAATACAAATACAAACAGAAGCTGTAACTAGAAACAGACAGAAGTAGAACTGCAGATCCTGCTGCTGGATAGATTTTTTGTTTTATGTAGTACAGTAGTTATTGATACAGACCAGTCGCTATATGCAGTCAACAACATTTCATACATTAAATATACAAGAGGTTGGTTAACCTGTTACTTGGAGTTTGACCTCTACAAGATGATGACTGCTGATGCGACACCTGTACTGTCCCCCGTCCTCTTTAGTCAGACCAGATATGAATAGAGAGAAATTTCCTGGAGCAGCAACCAGCTTAATTCTATCAGTGTAACGGTTTGTCTGGTCAGTTGGGTAGATGACATTAGATTCTTCTATAAAACTCCATCTGATGGTTTTTGGCTCGGCCAGCAGTTCAGTGCAGTAACAGGGCAGCAGGACAGACCCTCCCACGTATCCACTCAGCACTGTGGGAGGATTCACAACATCCTTGCAGACTAGAGAGAGCAGAAACACTGACATGTTACACTACTGTTATGAAGTAACCTGTACAACCAGTGACATTATTCTGTGAACCATCATATGAAGACAAAACAAATCCATTTGTGAAATGTTTAACATCCTTTTGTTACAGAATTTATGCAAGTTTATGCTCTCTGTCACATGCATTAAAATATAAATGGATTAGAAGAATCTTGTAGAGTCAGTGGTTCTAGCCCATCTGGTGTAATACACAGTTAGTGTTAACCATCCTCCAACTCCAGTCATGGTCAGTGTCTGACCACTGAACCACTGCTGGCTGGATATCTTTCACTGTCAGAACACTCTCAACCTACCCGTAGCACTGAATCCAGTAACACTGCTGTACCTGAACCACTCATACCAGTACAACACCCACTACCAAGCCTCCAGCACTGTAGTGGGATTGACGTGTGGAGAATGGTTCAGTATCCACATATACTGGGACATCTGTGGTCAGAAACTGACCAGTGATGTCCTGGGTGCAGGGTGACACACAAACTGTGTAAGACACCAGGTGGACACAGTCTGTAATTATACCTACACATTCACTTATTAGAGGTACTGAAAGTGTTCAGTGAGGGCAGGTGAAATGTATGTCAGTTGTGTTTAACTCTTCTAGACTGGTGACAGAGGGTGTCTGGTCACTAATATCTGACGATAATGTGGTCCACATGATAGATACATAAATATGTAATGGTGTTTCTCTATTTTTAAATGTCCTGTTTTTGAATTTCAGTCATAAGTGGTGAATGTATTTATATTACATTTAATTGTATGTTTAAAAAGAAAAGTTCATTCTGGAGAATGAACCAAGCTAAATCTACTTATGTGATTTTCTTTGCATTAGGACTGTGTTTACTAATAATATTTTACCTGAAACATAAAGTTTGATGTCTTTGTGTTTATTCCCTTTAGTTTGACACCTGTAGTCTCCTCTTCAGTCAGGTGTGATATGAGTAGAGAGAGATTTCCTGGAGAGTGAGCAGTATTCAGCTGAACTCTGTTTCTGTACTGTTCACTCTCACTGGAGATCACATCCCATGTGTTTCTGTTTGGGTTGTATTTCTTCCAGGTGAAACTCTCAGGTCCGTTGTGTAGTTCGGTGCAGCTGCAGGGTAGCAGTACTGAGTCTCCTGTGTGTGCAGTGATGAGTTTTAGCTCCCTGTTGTGTTCCAGTACACAACCTGTAGAAACACACACCACTGTCAGACTCCACCACATGTGCCTGTAAGATTAATACATATTTACTTTAATATTATATGATTTTTGGCATTGTCCTAATGACATTTTTATCCTTATAACCCTGATAGTTAGAAGGCGTAACTGAATAATTCAGTTTCTCCATTTAGGTAACAATTTGAGGTATGTTTGTTTGTTGGTAAGCAGAAATATAACACATTTTTAATATTTGATCAAAATCTGCATTTCAATTTTACTAACACTTTCCTTAAAACTGGTCTTCATAAATCCTTCGTAACAGCTCATGCAAACCTACATATGACTTTATAAAGGCTGATTCTGACAGACATTAACTGTTATATAGGCTTCTCTTGGTAACATAATACTATCGGTTGATTAATTTATATAACACCTCAGTCAGGTGAGTTAAAATAACATATGTTAAGATAACATAAACCTTTATAACTACTGTAGTAATAAGGTTTGCACATTTGTAACTCAGACAGGTCCATCATGTGATATTAATATTGAGACTTGGTGGTGAGGCTGAAATGAAACTCCCATATGACTCTTTTGTAAATTACTCTGTACTCAAAGTGATATGTTGCCTATTTTGCCCTGGTCCTTAAAAAACTGTTCAATTTTGCTCTTCATAAGATGTTTATGTATGTCTAAGGTAACGGCATAACATTAATAGACAGGGAAAGGTCAGAGACAACATGTATAACTGTGAAGCCTTCACTACAATTCTTTATATCAAGCCAGCCATCAACTGCCACATACAACACGATACTGATAACATTCTTGAAGTGCTCATGTGTGTTCAGTTTTCCACCTCATCTCACTTGGTATGTGTGTGTGTCTAGTTGTGTCTATACAGGCAAAGGTCTGAGTAGGAACCATTCTAACAGAAATGGGACCTTATAGAGATGATCCAGTTAGATTCCCATTCTAATTACATTCCCATCACATTCCTATTAAGACTTAAGCCTCGGTCACATCTAACTGCCACCTTGCTAATGTTTTCACATGGGTGGAGCAAAATCAGGTGACTATGTGCTTTGATAGTGTTCTTGGAGGGAAATTAGGAGGAAACAGTCATTCAGAAAACAACTATCACTATCTGACTTGTTAGTCTGGTTTTTGAGACACTGTGTTAATAATGAGTATAAAGATAGCAGCTATTTTTTTCTTTCAGAAAGAAGCAAGTAAAGCCCAGTCCTCTAGTTTTCCTCTAGTAAATTTAAACTAGATTAACTTGACACAAACATTGATCTAAATCATAGATCCATATATTATAGATTAGTGGGTGCAACATGAACTTACTCACTACCGCAAGCAAATTCCTGCAGTTTTCGCATTTTCATCCATGCTCATTCAAGTCAAAGGGTTTATTTGCCAGGCAGATTTTACTTGCATTCGGTGTGACCGCTGCTTTTTTACTGCAGATTCAGAGTCTGATGCCACCTTCAAATTTAGCCTAAATGAGATGCCTTAGCAGGCAGCATATTTCAGGGGGTGAACAGTGACCACACTTAATCAACAGTCTAGGATTTAGAAACATATTAGTTATGGCTTCCATAGACATTCCAGAAAATTCTAAAACAATAAATTTAAAGCCTCATGTCAACCAGCTACAAGATTAAGCAAAAAAATAAAATAAATAAATGCTGGGGCAGAGCTGGTGGACTGAGGAGGTGCATTTGGAGAAATGTGGATACATTTGTTACATTTGGAGACGAACATGCTTCATAAGAACTGTGCAGATATATATTTATAGATTTATTTATTTATTTTTCTTATGGAATGTTTGATACTAAGGCACCAAAGCTCATATCACACAGTGTACCGAAGCTTTTATCAGTTACTATTACCACTAATATTACATGTTACTAATAACATGTGACTAATCATGTTTGAAGCTTCAAACATAACAGATACACAAGATGAGGTTGAGACTGTTTCATAAGTTTGGCACTGTCCTATAACTTGGAAGCTTTATCTTTTTACTAAAAAATTGGAAATGTGCAAATTATAGAACCCAAAAGGGAGAGTAAATGTTTCATAACGTCACCCTGTTGTCTCCCAGTATAGTTTTGTACCACGTTTTCACACAAAAAGGGAAACAATGATTTTAAACAAATTATTGCAGAATTTAATTACTAAACATCATTACTGATCATCATTTTTTTTAATGAAATATGAAGGCGGTGGAGTGTTGTATTACAATACAGTGTAGTACAATAAGGAAGAACCTCAAACGCTTCACAGGACTTCGTCTGCACATCATTACCAAGAAGGAAGTTAAACAGTAAACACTAGAATAACGAGCAGGCTAATAACGTTACCAAACAACAATAAACTCATGGGAGGACGAGAGAGCACACATTCAGATACCCACAACCAAGACGATAAAACAAGAGATATTTATACAAAGATTAACGAATGCAAACTAGACAAACGAGGGGTCAGAACAGAAAAACCAAAACAAAGAAGCACAGGACACGAGCGAACAGAACCAGTGAGAACACCTAAACAAAGCATGCGGGAAAGCATCTCCATGGGAACCATGACGTCAGGGAGGAGGTGATGGTGAAAGATGAGCTGAAACCTGCCTAGGTGACGATTTACAGGCCATGTGTGTTAAAACCTGAGACATTCTTACTTGAACTACACAAGATATTTGTTACAATTAAAGGAGTATTTGACCATCACTGAACTAAAGGTTACTGGTAATGTGCACAGATGACAGCACAACAACAAATTTGACAGCAGAAAGTCTACAAGTAACTCAGACAACCAAGACTTTGCTAGTGTGGATACATAAGAAAACCTTAAAGCTGGATTTATCATTTGCAGTTGGATTTGGATCAAAAACTGTTTTACCTTTAATGGCGAGTCTGATGTCTTTATACTTTGGGTGTCGTAGTGAAATGAACTGACCAAACAGCAGTGAGGGAGGTTATGTTGGGTCTCACCCCCTGAGCTTCTACATCGTGTCTCTATGACAAAGGACGGAGCCACTTAACTAAGAATGAGACCGTCCTCACTGACAATGTGAGAATATCTGATAGATCACTGACTGATAAAAAAGAAAGAGGACGTACCACATGACAACTTACAAAACCTACCGCATCTCTATATTTGGTGTGTGTGTGTGTTGAGCTTAGTTTGTCAGAGTTTCATCTGAATACACTTCCTCTCCACTATAAGTGTACTTGTGAAGTCATTCAGTAGACTGTATTGAAGAGTGTGTACGGTGTGTATCAGCAGTCCTGCTGTAGCTGTGTGTGTAACTCAGTAAGAATGCAGGTGTGTGTTTATCTGCTCCTTGTGCTCCACGCTGCTGATGGTGAGTGTTACCTTCTCTCTACAGGTGTTGTCATCCTCATACATTCATTTGCACAAAGGAATTTATATCTGGGATCAGCAGAGAGCAATAGCTCACCACTTATCCCAGATTCGGTCTATGGACCAAGATATGTTTGAAATCCAAATTTTGCCTCTTTAGTTTAGAACAAAAGCTGTTAAATGTTAACGTTGCTAACAAACACTTTAAGTCAACAGCAGCTCAAATATAGCCTTCGTAAATACATGCCCACAGACTTCTCTCGAGCCGGACAAACCGCATCCAAGTATTAATAAATGTCTCCCAGACTAGTCGGTGTGTCGTATAACTCGCTGTGAACTAGACAAGTGAAGAAACACGTCACCGGGAAGCGACCTGGATGAGGTTTGAGGACATGTAGCTCGATATCTGACTTATTTACCAATCCTATTAGCTATCGTTGTGTTTGTTAGTAATGTTAGCAGCTTTTGTTCTAAACTAAAGGAGCAAAATACCGTCTCCAAACATGTGTTGTCCACCCGGGTTAAGGGAGAATAAAGTAAATGTGATTATTCGCCGACCTGACCCGTTAAGTGGCACTGAAATCTGCGCTGTGGTTCAGTGCGGTACAGCGTAACCGGTGCTAATTACTTGCTAATTGCTAATTAGTTACTTCAGACCAGCATAAGGTAGGAATTGTAGGGACATTACTAAGACTGACAAAATTAAGAAACAGAGTACAGAGTATTGTCACTCTTACAAGAATTATTTTGCTCTATAAGTCTATACATTTATAAAAACAATGTATTAGTTTTTTTTCTTTTTCTTTTTTTTTGTAATGATGTGGTATGTGAAATGTGCTCACTTGTTTATTTCTGTTTGTGTTATTTATTGCTCACTTGTTCATTCTGTGTACGATGCAGCTCTTGTCCACTACCCACTTCTGTATCCAGCTGCGTGTGACAGAGGTCACACCTCATTGTGGTTGATTGTATATGTGGTGCAGTCCTTTCCATGTGGTGTATGATGTGTGTGTTTGGTGCCTCTGTTTGTTTGCCCAAGGTGGGGGGTGGGGGTGGATTTGGGGGAGACAGTGAGTTTTGATCTCATGAATTTTGACATACAAAATGTCACATGCTTCCTGAAAAAGCAAACACTTCATCCAAACGATTTCAACTCTTTCCAAAATGATATTTTTGCGACAAGCGTCTACACTAATATAACATTAATGGCTTTTTGTACATGGCAACTAGCTTGTGTTTTTTTGTTTCCAGTGTGCAGAGCACAGCAGTCTGCTGTAAAGACCTGTCATAGTACTCATACATACATGTATTTTCACAAATATACAGACTATGTATGCATATTCAGTACACATACACCATAAAGTAAAACACAATTACAAGGGGAAAGTTTAATTTTTCTGGTGGTTTCTCAAGCCTCCTCTTTCTTCCCGCACAGACACCCCCACACTGAAACCACAACATGCATGTCTGGTTCACAGAGGCACCAGGGGCCCTGTGGGCTCTGTGAAACTACACAATGAAAAAACAGACCTCAGATGTTCTCAGGACTCACAAGACACTACATTACTGTGGGGGACTTAGTGAAGTCCTTGTGCACTTCAGCGAAGTACTGCTGAGAGAGTTCTGGACTGAGTTCTGGAGTCAGTGTGTGTCCACAGTGGTAGTGGAGTTCTGGGTGTAGAGTTGTCAGTGTGTGCTGGGAGGTTAGTGGTGTTTCCATAGTGACAATGCTACTGAGTTTGTGTATTCTCTTCACTGAAAGTGAGTGTAAAATTCTCTTTTAATGCTGAGTTGCATGAAATTGTACATTTATTTGTTAATATAAAAATGTTATTTAAGCGAGCTGACTTTTCAGGGAACTGGAAAAATATTTTACTTAACAAATAATTATTAAATATTTCTGCATATCTTATGATTCCATCTTATGAAGTCTGTGTACTTTTTAATATAGTTAAAATATAATTATATCATATTTTCTGGTATACGTTTCTATAGACTACACTGTAGTAAAGTGTAGAAGACAATTACATGTTATTGCTTTAGTATGTCTTTGTCTCCATGTGCTTTTGTATGTTTTGGTTCGTAGCTCCTCCCCTGCTCTGCCCCTTGACATGTGTTTCATGTGAGTTTTGTCTCTTACCCCTCCCACTAATTGTTCCCAGATATTCCCTGTTTGTCTCCTGCTGTATAAATATCCTAATGCAGTCTGCAGTCATGGTCAGTGTATGACCCTACTTTCATGTAAATACTTGTGTCATGAAATAACTCAGCTCAGTGAATACATCAAATATAACATACAAGCAGTGTTCTTAATTTTAGTGGTGTGAGAAAAATATGGTTTGTGGACTAAATCGTGGTAGAAATGTATTTGATAAGTGTATGGCATCTTAATGTGAATATGTGCAGTTTTTAAAATCAGTAAACATTTTGCTCTCCATACACGTTATGAACGCCCCAGAAGAAGGAGGAGACTGTTCTGGTCTGAGAGCTCAGGATGTCTGACGTCTGCTGTGGTTTCATTTCTCACAGTTCTAAGCAGTGGGCAGTGGGTACCAGAGCAGAATCTAAAGCCCATTTTAGACCAGAAGTGATAACCGTGCTGCTTCTGCACCTCTGCAGCTAAGCTGTGGTCACACACTCACAAGCTCAATTTTGTTCTAGTGTATTTCTTGTCTTATACCATGACAGGCTTATCAGTGGTTTCTAGCTAGAAATAATACAAAATACTACATTTATTCTGTAATGTGTAGTTTAATAATCAAAACAGCACAACTCTGACTGCTGGGTCTATACTAGTGTAAAATTGAGATAAAGGATTATGAAACGCAGACTAAAACTAGGACTAGGCTCCAATGTGTTCTCAATGGCAGGTCCAGTTTGACTGTAATTTAGTACAAAATAGGTTTAGTATGAGTAGCACTGGTATGGTTACTGATAATTTGGGGAATATTATGTACTGTGAGGAGAGATGGCAGTACTTCACTGAGAAAAGGGACTGCTCATGTACTACCCAAACCATGTCTATGTTCAAAGGGTGATTAATAGAGTTTATCAAAATTCAAATAGGTTCTCATTGTGAGTAATGCAGGTTTTTGTTGTATGTTTTCGACTCATTCAGTAAATCCAGAACTTCATATTACTCACAAAAAATCTTAAAGAACCTTTCTACATAAGCAATGGTCCACAACAAATTATTGTGAAGCAGATACTGAAAAATCACCAAACAAAAAGCAGGTCTGTAAACTACATTTTAAAACTATAAACTTAGAAATAGGAGTTTGAGAATAGAGTGACAGGATAATACTGTTTGTTTCTCTCCTCTACATCAGACTCCACCCCCTTTGCTTTATAATGAGCATGTGTGTCTCCTATATGGTTTCACAGATGCAGCATCATGGTCAGTGTGGGGTTGCAAGTAAGTAAGTAAAGCACATTTCACACATTGCACCCAGATTAGCAATACATATGTGAGGAGGAAGAGATGTATGCTGGGAACTCTCACATCTGTAAACTGGTAGCTGTTGCCACAGTGACATCAGTGACAGTGTGTGTGTGTGCGTGTATGAGAGCATGTATTTGTGAGTGTGGGTGCATGTGTGTGTGTTTTGGGGTGGGCAGGGGTGTATCACTTTTGCAGGTTTATCACTTTGTACATTTACTATGTTTGTAAAATTATGTCTTTCTCCAAGTGCTTCAAATGTGGTTCTGGCCATCACACACAGCAGTGTGTGTGTGTGTGTTGCGGATAGAAGTTTGTCAGAGTTTCATTTGAATACACTTCCTCTCCACTATAAGTGTTCTTGTGAAGTCATTCAGTAGACTGTATTGAAGAGTGTGCACGGTGTGTATCGGCAGTCCTGCTGTAGCTGTGTGTGTAACTCAGTAAGAATGCAGGTGTGTGTTTATCTGCTCCTTGTGCTCCACGCTGCTGATGGTGAGTGTTACCTTCTCTCTACAGGTGTTGTCATCCTCATACATTCATTTGCACAAAGGAATTTATATCTGGGATCAGCAGAGAGCAATAGCTCACCACTTATCCCAGATTCGGTCTATCGACCAAGATATGTTTGAAGTCCAAATTTTGCCTCTTTAGTTTAGAACAAAAGCTGTTAAATGTTAACGTTGCTAACAAACACTGGAAGTCAACAGCAGCTCAAATATAGCCTTCGTAAATACATGCCCACAAACTTCTCTCAAGCCGGTCAAACCGCATTCAAGTGTTAATAAATGTCTCCCAGACTAGTCGGTGTGTCGTATAACTCACTGTGAACTAAACAAGTGAAGAAACACGTCACCAGGAAGCGACCTGGATGAGGTTTGAGGACATGTAGCTCGATATCTGACTTATTTACCAATCCTATTAGCTATCGTTGTCTTTGTTAGTAATGTTAGCAGCTTTTGTTCTAAACTAAAGGAGCAAAATACCATCTCCAAACATGTTTTGTCCACCCGGGTTAAGGGAGAATAAAGTAAATGTGATTATTCGCCGACCTGGCCCGTTAAGTGGCACTGAAATCTGCGCTGTGGTTCGGTCCGGTACAGAGTAACTGGTGCTAATTCCTTGCTAATTGCTAATTAGTTACTTCAGACCAGCATAAGGTAGGAATTGTAGGGACATTACTAAGACTGACAAAATTAAGAAACAGATTACAGAGTATTGTCACTCTTACAAGAATTATTTTGCTCTATAAGTCTATACATTTATAAAAACAATGTATTAGTTTTTTTCTTTTTCTTTTTTTTTGTAATGATGTGGTATGTGAAATGTGCTCACTTGTTTATTTCTGTTTGTGTTATTTATTCCTCACTTGTTCATTCTGTGTACGATGCAGCTCTTGTCCACTACCCACTTCTGTATCCAGCTGCGTGTGACAGAGGTCACACCTCATTGTGGTTGATGGTGGTACAGTCCTGTACATGTGGTGTATGATGTATGTGTTTGGTGCCTCTGTTTGTCTGCCAAAGTGGGGAGTGGGGGTGGGTTTGGGGGAGACGGTGAGTTTTGATCTCATGAATTTTGAGATACAAAATGTCACATGCTTACTGAAAAAGCAAACACTCCATCCAAACAATTTCAACTCTTTACAAAATGATATTTTTGCGACAAGCGTCTACACTAATATGACATTAATGGCTTTTTGTACATGGCAACTAGCTTGTGTTTTTTTGTTTCCAGTGTGCAGAGCACAGCAGTCTGCTGTAAAGACCTGTCATAGTACTCATACATACATGTATTTTCACAAATATACAGACTATGTATGCATATTCAGTACACATACACCATAAAGTAAAACACAATTACAAGGGGAAAGTTAAATTTTTTGCATGATCATTACTGCAAGACACATGCTGTGTATACTGTAATACATAGAAGATAACCAAATAGGCTTGTAAAAATGAAACAAAAATTAGGTTGCATCTTGTCTCCTGCATGGGTTTGGCTACAAGATCTTATCAACATCACAGGTGATGTGTCTGGCCAGACAGTGGCGGGAAGTGCCATCTGGAGTGACGTATCCACCCCTGACATGCTCCATCATCAATGTCACCACAAGCTTCCTCCGTCACCTGGAGAAGGCGTATGTGTATGTGGGGTTGGTGATCATGGACCTTCCATGCTGAAAAGGAACTCCTCAATAGAATTTAGGAATGGAGGGTGTGGTGGAGCGTGATGCACAACAAATCAGGAGTGTTCAGTGTGAAACAGAGCAGCCTGGTGGAAACTTACCTTGTTGCAGATGACAACAAACCTGGACTGCTCTGGTGCAGTCCCCTAGTGATGGGGAAAGAGTCTGTTGTGTAGTGTGTGGAGGAAGGTGATCATGTGGGCAGTGTTGTAGGGACCAAGAGTGACATGATGATGAATGACATCACTCTGGCTAATGGCTGCACACATTGTGATATCACTCCCATGCTGCTCAGGGACACTGACTATAGTTGAGTGACTCAGATTAGGCTGGACCCCTGCTGAGCTTTCCTGAAACACAACACATGCTTAACCATATGATCAACCAAAGTGGCCCAGATCTCATCCGTGATGGTTCCTTGTCTTCATCCGCTTCCTCATCCTCTCTGTCAAATACTGGCCTCCATTGATATCCAACCAATATAGCTAACCTGTGGCCTCTTTATATTGCTCAGGCTCTGATGTCTAATGGTACAAATCAATCATAAGTGTCTTCACTTATGAGTCCTGGGTTTGGTTAATTGATAAATGGATGTATCATTTGCATTTGAGGCTTTTCTATAAGAAACAGGTATTTCTGTTTTGAATTAGGTGTCTAATATAGATAATTGTGTTTAGCATATTGAAAAAAAAGTGTTTTAGAATTACAAAATGAATGTAAATCAGAGAAGGTGCTTGTTTTTGTATAGCAGGTCAGTAGACAGGGTACATGAGTTATTGGTTTGTGTCTTGCAAAAAACTGTAATACCATAAAGACAGTGCAGTTTCCCAGCATGTATGTCTTCCTCCTCGCATATGTACTGCTACACTTGGTGCGCTGTTTAACAATTTAGCAATACATAACTAACACACCTAACACAAACATGCACACACACACACACACACACACACACACACACACGCATTTGCGTGCACACACACACACAAACATGCACTGCTGCTGCAGGATGGCCAGACCCACATATGAAGGACTTGGAAAAAGACATCATTTTACACACACAGTAAATGTCCATTCAAAATAATACTTGTAAATACAAGAACCCCCACCCACATACACACTCTCACACACGCATGCACATGCTTCCTTTTTGGGTTAGTAGGCTTACAATTCTGCTGTTTTGTTCCTCTCTAAGCATGTGAACAACATGAACGCCCATGAAGACACATCTCACGCCCATGAAGACACACATCCATGTGTTATTTATTCCTCACTTGTTCATTCTGTGTACGATGCAGCTCTTGTCCACTACCCACTTCTGTATCCAGCTGCCTGTGTCAGAGGTCACACCTCATTGTGGTTGATTGTATATGTGGTACAGTCCTTTACATGTGGTGTATGATGTATGTGTTTGGTGCTTCTGTGCGTTTTCCCAAATACGGAGTGGGTGTGGGTTTGGGGGAGAGACTACAGTGAGTTCTGATCTCATGAATTCTGACATACCCATCAAATCCAAGACAGTACTACACTATACTACCATGGAGACCTCAGGAGGGGCGGAGCTCACTACCTAAAGGATAAAGAGTTGGATTAGTTTTGAATAAATACATTTGACAAGACAAGTGGTCCAGGTCCCATTCCTTATGGTCCATATTTGGAATCTAATCTATAAAATATCCCATTTTGAAATCACCGTTTCTCTGATGTCATGAGAACCAGCTCATTTACATATCTCCACCTCTTCGGCCTAGAGCAGTTTAACCCCTACCACCTACATTGCAGTTCTCAGACATATTTCAGATCTTAGTGCTTTTTAAATGAAGCACAGGGTAGCCAATCAGAACAGAGCTCATTTATCTTGCATTCTAAAGGTACAGCAACAGAAATGGCCTGTTTAATTCTTAGGGATAAGGAGACGTTAGAAAATAGTTGTGTAAAGCTGAATTATTATCTGACTTTTGCTGGAAGATCAAGCCACACAAACATTGTAAGAGGACACCAAAGAAAACTATAAAAGAAAGGATAAATGTAGGATATGCGCCCCCTCTAAAGACGTTTAGTATTTGGTGAGATGGGAAGGTGAGTGGCTACAGCTACAGCTGAGGAAGCACCAGGGGCTCCTGTCTGGGTCTCACTGGGCAGCCATATGCAGGGCAGCTGTGTACAGCACAGGTTCTGAACTTGGCTGAAGGGTGCAGTTTCAGTACCTTGGACAGCAGTCAGACTGTCTTGGAGCTGAAAGATGTTTGGTCTGTGGTATTGGTCTACAACTCTGAACACGTTTTACTAAAGTCCGTCCTTATTCAATCCTTTTTATGAAATCTGCATCTCTAAGTACAAACCCCATCTCTAGGGAAACATTGAAACAAAAAATGACAAAAAAAAATTAGCAAAGCATTAGTCATTAGATTAGAACATATTCCATCACTGATACACCCTGATCAAACTGGTTTCATCAAAGGTGACACTCAACCATTAACATGCGTAGACTACTTTACCAAATGCATTACACTTCACTCCACATATTACAAACTGCTATAGTCACACTGGACGCAGAGAAGGCTTTCGATAAAGGAAACGAAGTTTTTTTCTCCTAACATTGTGTAAAATCCTTTATACCACACCAAAGGTCAGTACTAATGCAATAACATCAAATGTCACAGAGACACTAGGCAAGGAAGCCCACTCTCTCTATTCCTGTTCTCAAATAAAAAAAAAATGTATAAATGTAAAAATTATTAGTATGTTTGCTGTTTTTGGCCCTTTTTTCAGTTTTTATTTTATTTTGTTGTTGTTACATTGTAGTGCACACTAGCCCACAGCCTAAATTAGTTATGTTACAGATATTCATCAGCAAACAGTCTACCTCTAAAGTGATCTTTAGATGGTTGCCATTATCAGAAACTCTTGTAATTAGCAAATGTGTTTAGTGATGGTCCAAACAGTCACAAAGGAGCCATAGAGCCACCCTGGACATGGAGCACAACCCCCTGCTGACTGCTTTAGTGATTCTCTCTCAATGGTAGATCTCTCAGCTTCTCTTAAGTAGTTTTTACTTCATCGTATGACAAATTACAACATGATCATAGATGGCTGCATTCCACCTGTATTTTATGAATAACATGAAAGTTATCAGACAATCCTCAGGTTTACCTGATTAAATGATCAATGTTTATTTTGATCAGCATGTAGTCTAGAAATCTTGTCTGATCTCTCTAATATTTGCTAAGCTATACATTGTTTGGCCTTCTGATCAGTAAGTGTAGGTGTGAAATGATGTGACCAAACAGTGCTGAGGGGGAATCACTGTGTAGCACTACTTCTTACTGCAGGATCACTTTACTGAGGATGGGGACTGAACACTGGGAAGCTCAGGAGGAAGTGATGACACTAGAAAGACACCGTTTCACTGTTAGATTTAGTCTGTATATGAGAAAGAAAGAAGTGGAGGAATAATTTGTTTTGCACTTGAACACACATCCCCTCTACTGGGGATATTAGTGGGTGAAGAATTTCAGTGGAGTTCTACAGCGAGAGCTGTAGAGTTCCAGGTCATAGCTGCGGTGATTCCCATAGACAGACTGTAGTCTGATCTGCAGTTTTCAGAGCGTTCAGTACACTGTAGTTTTGTAGAGTGTATAAGATGTGTAGCAGCGTTACTGCTGTAGCTGTGTTTTTATCGGCAATGATGTGCATACGAAGTCCTATGAAGTGTTTGAGATTCTTCCTTATTGTACTGCTAAAGGATTCGAAGCATCGAAAGCTTTTGACAAAACAGCGACACCTGGTGGTTTTCAGAAATTATAGCAGCCATAGATTCAAAACTGCGCCGCTCTATAAATAACACTGCACCGCCATCATATTAAATTTTTTTATAGGTTTTTTGATGATCAGTAATGATGTTTAGACATTAAATTTCTGAATTAATGTATTTAAAATTTTTCCTTTTTATATGAAAACGCAGCACAGTAAAATGTTGCAGACTACACCGGGAGAGAACGGGTTGACGGTATGAAACATTTGTTCTCCCTTTTGGCCTCTATATTTTCCACATTTCCAATTTGTTTTATAGCTTATAGAACAGTACCAAACTTAGGAAACAGTCTCACCCTCATCCTGTGCTTCGGTGACGTTTGAAGCTTCGACCATCATTAGTCACGTGTTGTTAGTACCTTTAGTGGTAATGTTGGTGGTATTAGTAACTGTAGCGCGGAAGGGGCGCTGAGCGAGAGCGAACACACCTGTGAAGTGCCGACGCCTTGCATGTTACGCGAAACGGAGCTAACGAGGGAAACCATAACGATCGTGACAAACTGAATAAAGAAACACTGAATAAAATCAAAGACAGACAGCAATACCGGGTAAACATTAACGGGAAAGCGTAGACGGCAAACACAGAGAGTACAAATGAGATCTAAACAAACAAAACAGGAGTAAGGAGCAACACAGGTTCTTATCACAAACTAAATGAAAGACAAACACTCTTACCAAGACAAAGCGCAACTAACACCGTCGCGAACTAACCAACAACCGAGAGAACCATATTACCGAAGGCGTCATGAGAAACAATAACAGACAAACACGATACGTAGGGTCGGGGTTTTATAAGACTATAATCAGGGATACATTAGAAACAGCTGGAGACAAAGGGGAGGAGACAGGCACCCATAGAGAATGACGAAAACCCGGAAGTTACTAGGTTGCCTGGGAAACGGGGAATGCTCCGGTCTGGTAAACGCGACAAACTGATACAAGCTCCGGGACGCTGTGTGATCTGAGTTTCGATGCCTTAGTATCAAATGTTACATCACTTTTTGGTTTCTGCACAGTTCTTAGATCGTTCTTCTGCCATTTTGTGGTGTTCCGTTTAGTTTGCATCATTTAGTAACGTTTGACGTTATGTCTACCTGTTTTGGAAATAAAGAATTTCGTTTACACATGTGCGTCAAGTCCTGCCTCCGCTTCACATTATCGTTCTGAAAACTGCACAGTGTGCAGATCATTAAGAGAGAGAGAGAGAGAGAGAGAAAGAAAAAACAAACATGGATATGAAGATGAAGTGGGTGGCCAGGGCAGGAATGGGAGGGAGGGAGAGAGAACAAGAACAAGCCTAAGGGGGAGATTTCTCCAAATGTACCTCTTCAGCCCATCAACTCTGCTCCAGCTCCACTCTCAGCTCTGCTCCAGCATTAACTCCACACGGTTCAGAATTTCTTTAGTCTGATCTTGATTGTTCAACAGCAGAGTTTGTCCACCACTGACCAATCAAAGAGTGACCACATACGAGCAGCATCCCTGTCATACCACATCCAAGAGGAACCCACAGCTCATAGAAGAGTGATTTACAGTCCTGAATAACAATTGATGAATAACAATATCTCTGCAAGAGACCACAGATGACCACAGCAGTTGGGGCAAACAAGAACAAGACTTCATAGATGAGAGTTTGGCCTACACATATGAATATGTTATACTATGTCATTTCAACCAAGAAAATCATGTCATGATAAATGAAGTTGTAGCTCAGTCTCTCTCAGTGTGTACATTTCTCAGCTACCTTTATGAGTGCGTTATGGAATTTGTAGTTCATGAAGCATTTATGTACAAAGTGTTGTATGTTTGCTTTTTTTTTTTTGTAGCTCAGTTTTGTAGCTGGTTGGGTTGAGTCTTTAAATTAGAATTTTCTGTAATGTCTATGGAAGTACTGACCAATATGCGTCCAGATCCAAGACCACTGAATAAATGTGTGGTCCCTGTTCATTCCCTATTTAGGTTAAATTTAAAGGCAGCATCAGACACTGAATTTTCAATATAAAGTGTCAGTCACACCGGACATGAGTAAAATCTGCCTGGCAAAAAAGTTAATTCACTTGAACAGACAAGAATGCAAAAAATGTGGAAATTTGCTTCCCGTAGTGAGTAATCAGGAGGCAGACAGAGAGACTATTAGACACAACTTACCTGCCATTGACTAATTAGATTAGATTAAGAGTGACCTCATGCAAGATGTTTCTTTTCACATTTTAAGAGTAAAACTAACAGGAACAGGCCTTTGGTAATGTGTAGATGCTGAAAGCAACAGTACATCTGTGGTGTGAGTAGAGTTCACATTCCTAGAGGTGGAATGATATTCTTACAATGCCGGCTCCAGTTTTGGCTACTAAGCACAAGACATCAATCATGCAGACAAATTGCCCACCAAATATGGAAAGATCCATACTCAATTTGAACATGAATGGAACAAATCCTCACTAAGTTCTCATGGACTGCATTGTGGGTAATAAAATGCTCTGAAAGTAAAATGCTCCTTTAATCATCTGTTAAAGTCTTCTTGTTCTAAAGCCTCATGCAGCCTGTTTTAGGCCCCTCTCCACTGCAGTCTAGCTCTTCAGTCTCCATCAGCAGGGCTTTAGTGAACTCTGCTCATAATATAGCAGGTTTAGCTTCACCTGCTATTTTCATTAGTAATAGAAAAGATCCCTTTGACCCGTTGAAGTAGTTTGGGTGTTATAGAGAAATGAACTGACCAAACAGCACTGAGGGAGGTCATTTTAGGTCACTCCCACTGGCAACCACATTTTGTCTCTATGACAACGGACTGAAACGTTCAAGTTACAATGATGACGTTCTCACTGATGATGTGAAACTATCTGCTAGATCACTGACTGATAAAGAAGAAAGAGGACATACCAAATGACAATGTATTAAACCCTACAGGATCACTATATATGTGAGTGAGAATGTTGTCATTCTTACTTATGTGTGTCTGTGTTGGGGATAGACGTTGGTCAGAACTTCATCTGAATGCACTTCCTCTCCACTATAACTGTAGTTGTCATAATATTCAGTAGAGTGTAGTTCTGAAGAGTGTGTGTATGGTGTGTATCAGCAGTCCTGCTGTATCTGTGTGTAGTGTGTGTGTAACTCAGTAAGAATGCAGGTGTGTGTTTATCTGCTCCTTGTGCTCCATGCTGCTGATGGTGAGTGTTACCTTCTCTCTACTTCTGTAGATCATCAAATATCTACTCAGTAGCTACTTTATAAGAAACACTGAAAACATCTATAGGAGTTCAGTTAGAGACGACATCTCTGACCACCTATAAAAGGCACTTTAAAAGCACATGTGGTCACTAGTGCCAATGGGTGATGTTACTGTTTCTAATAAAGTAGGTGCTGAGAATAAAATTGTGCGTGTGTATGTGTGTGTGTGTGTGTGCGCGTGTGTGTGCGTGTGTGTGTTGTATATTACCTGAACATGTAAGGTAGAATTTAAGATTTGGTTAGTAGGCTGCTTTCAGTTGTAAACCAAACCTTGAACACAATGTGTCATTGTGGTGCAGTTATATCTAATTACATATAACCCATACATATCGGATTCGGTGCTCAGACTAGAGCATAATAATCAGAGTAAAGTAAGTAGTCAGTACATGGTTGTATAGTAAATGTTACTCTGAACAATCACAAATCTCTGTGTGCTTGAGATAGTTAAGCCATGTTAAAGAGAAAAGAGATGAAAAGAGTAAAGAGATGAAACTCAAATGTTGTGACATGCACATGAGGGGATTGATGGTGAAGGTCTTCTACTGGTGTGTTTCTGCAGGCTGTATACTGGAACATCAGAAGATCACAGAGATCACTGCATTCGCAGGAGACTCAGTACTACTGCCCTGTTCCTGCACTGACCCACAAACCAGACCTGAGAGTTTCACCTGGCAGAAACACCAAAACTCCAGTTATACAGAGATCTCCAGTGAGAGTGAACAGTACAGAAACAGAGTTCAGCTGGGTACTGCTCACTCTCCAGGAAATTTCTCTCTACTCATATCACACCTGACTGAGGAGGATGAGGGAGACTACAGGTGTCAAACTAAAGGGAATAAACACAAAGACATCAAACTTTATGTTTCAGGTAAAATATTATTCAGAAATACAGACAAATTAAAATCTCCTAAGTAGATTTCACCTGGTGGATCTCCATCATGAACTTCGCTTTTCAAACATACATATAAATGTAATATAAATACATTCACCACACACTTTATTAGACACACATACATCACATTTTACTAAAATTCAAAAACAGGACATTTAAAAATAGAGAAACACCATTACATATTTATGTATCTAACATGTGGACCACATTATCCTCAGATATTAGTCACCAGACACCCTCTGTCACCAGTCTAGAAGAGTTAAACACAACTAACATACATTTCACCTGTCCTCACTGAACACTTTCAGTACCTCTAATAAGTGAATGTGTAGGTATAATTATAGACTGTGTCCACCTGGTGTCTTACACAGTTTGTGTGTCACCCTGCACCCAGGACATCACTAGTCAGTTTCTGACCACAGATGTCCCAGTATATGTGAATACTGAACCATTCTCCACACGTCAGTCCCACTACAGTGCTGGAGGCTTGGTAGTGGGTGTTGTACTGGTATGAGTGGTTCAGGTACAGCAGTGTTACTGGATTCAGTGCTACTGGTAGGCTGAGAGTGTTCTGACAGTGAAAGATATCCAGCCAGCAGTGGTTCAGTGGTCAGACACTGACCATGACTGGAGTTGGAGGATGGTTAACACTAACTGTGTATTACACCAGATGGGCTAGAACCACTGACTCTACAAATACAAGATTTTTCCCATCCATTCATATTTATCAAATGTGACAGAGCATAAACTGTTGCATAAACTTTGTAAGTTACAGAACATCAGAACATCTTTTTGATGTTAAAAATTTGACAAATGGATTTGTTTTGTCTTCATATGATGGTTCACAGAAGAATGTCACTGGTTGTATTGGTTACTTCATAACAGTAGTGTAACATGTCAGTGTTTCTGCTCTCTCTAGTCTGTAAGGATATTGTGAATCCTCCCACAGTGCTGAGTGGATACGTGGGAGGGTCTGTCCTGCTGCCCTGTTCCTGCACTAAACTGCTGGCCAAGCCAAAGACTGTCAGATGGAATTTTATAAACAAATCTAAAGACATCTACCCAACTGACCAGCCAATCCGTTACACTGATAGAATTCAGCTGGTTACTGCTCCAGGAAATTTCTCTTTATTCATATCTGATTTGACTAAAGAGGATGAGGGAAAGTACATGTGTAGTA